>NC_090440.1:93172412-93482245 GCF_031143425.1 Pleurodeles waltl | reverse complement strand
ACCTCAGTCTGGAAGCAACAATGGCTCGAGTGTCTGGGGAAAGGGCCCATGCCTTCACTTCGGAGGAGTTGGAGAGACTAGGGGTGGGATCCTCCCCTAGTACACTCTACTCTACGGTCCTCCGGACAAACAGGTGAGTAAACTGTGAGCATGATGCATAGGACATGAATGTATGGAGTGGTCTGGATGGAAGATACATGTTGTGGGGGGGCTGAGGCCTGCATCTGAGGATGGTCAGTGTATGTGTTTCAGGGCATGGGTGGGAACTGGTGGCCAATGAGTATGAAGAACCGGACGGGGGAGTAAGTTCCATTCTTACTTTACCTTTCCTCTAGGTCAGCGCCCACCAGAAGAAGGGTATTTGGCGTGCCATCGCCAAGGAAGTGCGGACCCTGGGGGTCTATCATAGACAGAGCACCCACTGCCGTAAGAGATGGGAGGACCTGAGCCGCTGGAGCAAGAAGACGGCGGAGGCCCAGCTGGGGATGGCCTCCCAATGTGAAAGGGGTGCCCATCGCACCATGACCCCCCTGATGTTCTGGATCCTGGCGGTGGGATATCCGGAGTTGGATGGGCGCTTGAGGGTATCACAGCAGCCACAAGGGGTTGAGTACAGTCTCATTCAGCTCACACTGCATGCTTTACGAGGTGTCTGGGTGGGGGAATGTGGGCTGTGGGTTCCTCTATGCCGGGGCGAACTTGCTAGGGTAGGTCCCTTGTTAGGCAGGCTCTGTGGCACTCCAACCCCAATAGTGGTAGTGGCCATCTACAACTAGTCAGCCTCCTGTGGGTTCCAGGTGTGCAGCAAAGGGGGTTAGGCATAGTCCCCCATGGGCAGGTGATTTTCCTAACAACTGTAACTGCATGGGCTAGTGCATAGGGCTGCTCCATGTGTGTTGTGTCCGCCAAAGGTAGTGGTGTTGCTGGCATTGACCATGTGTCTACTTTGTCTTTCCCCCCCTTTTTGTTTTGTCACCCTGTCCTTGTGTGCATTAGCATCATCTGGCGGAGGAGCAGTGGCACTGGAGCAGGAGGGAGCAGCAACCCACATGGCCCAGGAGGGTGAATGTACGGAGTCTGAAGGTACCAGTGGGACAGAGGGAGAGGGGAGCTCCACGACGGGGACAGGAGGGGATACCAGTGACAGTGACTCCTCCTCTGATGGGAGCTCCCTTGCAGTGGCGGGCACCTCTGTGCCCACCGCAACAACTGGTACAGCCGCCACCCCCCCACCAGCACTGCCCTCCCAGCAGCCCCTCAGCGTGTTTCCCGTGCCCGTCACCCAGGAGGGTGGGCTTCTCCTACACCCCAGGCACCTCAGGCCCTGCCCCAGTCAGCCCTGCTGCCCTCAGTGAGGAGGCTATTGACCTCCTGAGAACCCTCACTGTTGGGCAGTCAACCATTTTGAATGCCATCCAGGGAGTCGAGAGGCATTTGCAGCAAACAAATGCATACCTGGAGGGCATTCATTCTGGTGTGGCGGCCCAACAGAGAGCATTTCAGGCTCTGGCCCCAGCACCAATGGCAGCCATTGTCCCTGTGTCCAGCCTCCCCCCTCCAACCTCCACTACCCCTACCCAATCCCCTCAACCTCAGCCTATCCCAAGCATACTGTAAGACCAGCATGCGCATATATCAACACACAAAAGTGGCTCAGGCAAACATAAGCACCACACATCCCACAGGCCCTCACACAAGCACCATACCCATGCAGACACACCAACATCCACTGCCTCCACTGTGTCCCCTTCCTCCTCCTCCTTCCCAGTCTCATCTCTACTCACACCTGCATGCACTACATCCTCAGCCACTACCTCCATCACCAGCACGTCCATCACCACATACCGCTCACGTGCAATCACCACCCCACTACCATTCACATGTCCCCTGTGTCCTCTCCCAGTGTGTCTGTAAACCCTCCTCCCAAAGTACACAAAAGCCGGCACACACCCACTCAACAGCCATCCACCTCACAACAGCCTCCAACCCATGCACCTTCACCCAAACTCAGCAGACGTACACCTCCTACAACCACTACCTCTTCCTCCACTCCCAAACCCCCTCCATCTTCCTGTCCCAGTGTGTCTAAGAAACTTTTCCTGGCTACCATTAACCTCTTCCCTACACCTCCCCCCGTCCTTCCCCTAGGGCCAGGTTGTCTAGAGCCCTGACCAGCACCTCAGCCACCAAATCCTCGTCCAGTGTGGTCCGTGCAAGTCCGGAACATCAAAGGGGACACCCATCAGGGCTGCCAGTGTGCCACCTAGTGAAGCCAAGGACCACCCTATTCCACCACCTGCCAAGGTAAAGAAGGGGCCAGCATGCAGAAGAGAAAAGCCGCACCACCCATCCAGCAAGGCCTCATCCAGAACCAAAGAGGACAGTGCCAAGGTCCCAGCAGCGACTTCCAAGGTGGGGAAGGGAACAAGAGCAAAGGGAAGTCAGCTCAGGGCACAGAGCCTCCTGGTGAGGGACTGGTGTCCCCCTTTTCGCAAGACAGCCCAGCAACCTGTACCGCGGTGAGCACCACCACAATGACCGTCACCTGCACCGCCATCTGCACTGCCAACTGCACAGCAGCTGCCTCAACTACAGTCACCAGCATCATCCCCTGTGGGCAGCCTTCCGAGACTGCAGGAGACGGCCTGGTGTATCCCCCCACAAGTGCAGAGACCTGCATCACCGGCAGCATATGCGCGATGTGCCCAGCCAGTGCTACTACAGCGGACATCAGCAGCATCCCCAGTGGGCAGCCGTCCGAGGCTGCAGAAGACGTCCTGGACCCTGCACGCACTGCATGAGGCACCACCACCAGCGCTGGCACTACCAGCAGTTTGCAGCCTCAGTCGTCGCAAGGAGGAGTGTGTCTCTGCCTCCATGGAGTATCATTCTACCTGTTACCGGTAAATCTTGTGGCTCAGACACCCATGTGAGGGAATGGGAACTGCCACACCCATGGTGCAGCATCACTGGGCACCAAGCCCCCTCCAGAACTAGTGGAGAACAGCATCCACTCACCCAGTCCTTGGCAGGATGAAGCACTCTGGGCACCAGGTCCCCTCCAGAACCAGTGGAGAACAGCATCCACTACCCCAGTCCTTGGCAGGATAAAGCACTCTGGGCACCAGGCCCCCTCCAGAACCAGTGGAGAACAGCATCCACTCACCCTGTCCTTAGCAGGATTAAGCACTCGGGCACCAAGCCCCCTCCAGAACCAGTGGAGAACAGCATCCACTTGTGAGACTGTGGCTTTGCACTCCCCAGGACCAAGTAGTGGGCAATCCACCCACTTCAGAGACTGTAGCTTTGCACTCCCCAGGACTGAGCAGTAGGCAACCCACCCACTTGAGAGACTGTGGCTTTGCACTCACGAGGACCGAGTAGTGGGCAACCCACCCACTTGAGAGACTATGGCTTTGCATTCCCCAGGACCAAGCAGTGGGCAACCCACCCACTTGAGAGACTGTGGCTTTGCACTCACCAGGAGCAAGCAGTGGGCAACCCACCCACTAGAGAGACTGTGTCTTTGCACTCCCCAGGACCAAGCAGTGGGAAGTGAACCCACTTGAGTGACTTGAGAGACTGGCTTTGCACTCCCCAGGATCGAGCAGTGGGCAGTGAACCCACTTGAGTGCCTTGATAGAGTGTGGCTTTGCACTTCCCAGGACCAGGCAGTGGGTATGGAGCCCCCTCGAGGAGCAGTGGCATCGTCCCATCATCCGGCTGAGGGGCCCTCCCTCCCCTTCCCCGTGAGGTGCCTGTTTTTTTTTACCTGATGCCCCTACAGTGTTCTCTCCGTTTTGAGGCAGGTGTCATGTGTGGGCTTCACCCATGCTTTTTGGGACCACTGGTCTACAGACATTTAATGGGACAGTGTACGGAATTGTGTACTTGCTCTAAATATTTGTATATACTGATGATTTAAAGTGATCTTGGGCTACCTGGTTGTTTGATTATTACACTCGTTAAACTCATTTCATTTGGTCCTTGCGTTCTTCCAGGGGGTGACGGGGTGTATCTGTGATGTTAGTAGATGTGTGTGTTGGTATGTTGTTCTTGGTGGGGGGTGGGGGTGTTGCATGTTGTGTGTGTGTGTCTCTCTCTTTTTCCTCCACCCCCTCCCCAGTGTACTAGGTGCAGTACTCACTGTCGTCACTGCCTTCTTTGATTTTCCTGGTAGATGAGGAGGTAAAGCAACATGGGCAGGACCCGTAATTCGGGCTCCATGGCGTCCTGGTTCCTCGTTGGGTGTCGAGAGGTGAGTGGTTTCCCTTCTGTGTGCTGTTTCTGCCGTGCTTTTGATGGCGTTGGTACCGCCCCGGAAAAGCTGGCGGATTGGTGCCTTGTAATAGTGAGGGTGGTACATTGTCTTCCGCCTGTCTGTTGGCGGTTACCGCCGCGGTGTTTGTTTCTACCGCCGTGGCGGTCGGAGTGTTAAAGTGGCTGTCTGTGTTGGCGGTTTCCGCCATGGTGGTGATTCCATTTTTCTGACCGCCGGCCTGTTGGCGGTATTATCGCCGCTTTATCACCGACCGCCAGGGTTGTAATGAGGGCCAAAGTCTCTTGTTCTGTTCTCCTCAGGATGGACAACATTTCTACTGTACGCTACATCAACCACTTGGGAGGCACCAAGTCCAAACCCCTGGTGGATCTGGCAAGGAGTTTTGGGGATTTTTGCCTCCAAAACAGAATCTTAGTACGTGCAGAATATTTACCGGGCGACCTAAACACTGTAGCGGACTGGTACTCATGTCATCTTCAAGACTCAAGTGACTAGAAACTTCACCCAGCCATATTCAACTCTATTCATCGGAAGTGGGGTCCCTTCAAAATAGATATTTTTGCTTCCCGTCTCAATGTCTAACTTCCTCAATTCTTCAGTTGGCGCCCAGATCCATTGGCCTTAGCATCCAATGCTTTTTCTCAAGACCGGTCAACTTCTCTCAACTGCGCCTTCCCTCCTTTTATAATGATCAGCAGATTATTGGCCCAAGTCAGACGCCAAGAAGCAACTCTCCTCCTCATAGTCCCTTTCTGGCAATCTCAGGTGTGGTTTCTCACCCTTTTGGAACTCTCAATAGAACCCCCGTTCCTTCTCCCTTCTTTCCCTCACCTTCTCTCGAATCCCCACGGTCTCCTTCACAACCTCATTACCAACAATCTTTTAACTCTCTCCGCCTGGAACACTTTGGGAATTCTCTTTCAGTCACGATTATTTCGGAAGAAGCTTCAAACTTTATTAACCAATCATGGGCTCAGGGAACTAAAAAAGCGTACAGATCCGCATGGTCTTTATGGGATAGCTGTTGCATGGGAAGGCACCTCGATTCCCTTTCAGCGGATGTTTCCTCTATAGTCAACTTTCTAGCTGCTGAAGCTAGCAAAGGCAAATCCTATCATACTATTAACCTATACCGAACGGCTATTTCTTCTTCTCATCCTTACATCAATGGAAAACCAGTAGGAGAGCATCCACTGATCTGCCGACTTTTAAAGGGCGTAAAATGTTGTAATCCTCCTTTACCAAGGTACAGTTCCGTGTGGGATGTCAATCTAGTGTTAAACCTTTTTGTGTCATGGCCTGATAATACACTTCTTTCATTGAAAATGTTGTCTGCAAAGCTTACCATGTTGTTATGCCTCGTTTCTATAAAACGTCTTTCTGATGTCAAAGCACTCGATGTTTTTGCTCGCCAATTTACTCCTTCAGGTGTTCTATTTTCAGTCCACAGGCGTACTAAAACTAATCTGTCTACAGTGTTCTATCCATATTGTTATGTGTAGGACAATGTTTAAAGATTTATGAACTAAAGACAGCCGATTTGAGACCACCCTCTGCTTCCCAACTACTCATTTCCTTTAAGAAACCGTTTAAGCCTGTTTCCTCACCTACCCTTGCTCGCTGGGTTAAGTGGGTTATGTCCCTAGCTGGCATTGATACCTCCTCTTTTGAAGCCCATTCGTCCAGGGGAGCTATGGCTTCAAAGGCTTTTTGGGCTGGTTCTCGTTTGGAGGACATTCTCAAATCGGCTGACTGGTCTAACGATAATGTCTTTAAAGCTTTTTATTGCAAGCCTGTTCAGCATGCTTCGTTTTCTGTGACTAATTTGCTTTGAACAAGCATAATATGAGCCTCCGTTTTTGCCATAAATTGTAGATTTTCCTAGTAATGTATAAAGGAAATTCTTTATTTTATTAAAGACACGAAGGCGAGTACTATCCCACCACATTTTATTCACTTTGCTTTTTTCTACCCCCCTAACAGCAACATCTACCACGACACAACCTTCGTCTCAATGCTGATCCTACTCTTCGTTTCCAGAATGATATGTTTTCCTCGAACCATCTCTTCACGGCTGTTCCAGAATCCTTGGATTTCTTGCAAAGCCTGCATCACATAGTGAACTTTCTACAAGGACTTTTTTTTAGTTTTAATGGCTGTTTGTATAATTTTATTTATTGTTCCCATATTTTTTACTTTTTGATCCCTCGCACAAGAAAAGGGGGCTGTTCGCGGGCAAGATAACTACTAGGGGGGGTGCTCTCACCATTCATTGGTTCATTATCAAGGACTACGTTTTGTTCCCCATTGGCTACTGTTCCTAGCCTTTTGGGTTGTGTACTTTTGACCGCGCTGCTGTTAAAATTAAATGGAATAGAGAAAGCATAATACTCACCTCCGTGTCTTTAATAAAATTAAGAATTTCCTTCATAAATTACTAGGAAAATCTACATTTTAATTTAGTGGAAGAATTTTCTCCCCTTGACGTGCGCAGTATTTGGCAAACGGGTCTGCATATTTATTTCCCAAAGAAACCATATCCTTTCCAGCCTTACAGGATAGGCACTTAACTGCTGCCAGTTCATTAGCTTTCGGTATTGCATTCAACAAATCCAGGTTATGCATTCCATTTTTGCTTGGTGCTACTGAATATATCATGATTCCTTTTTGTGACCAGACCTGCCCATAATTATGATCAATACTATAACCATACTGGCTATATGTATAGTTTCTCACATTCATATTTTATGACGAGCAGCAAGCTCTTGAAAATCAATTAATTCTGCCACCTGTGCTGATGTCATATTGGGTAAGGGGGATGCTTCAAGTGTCTCTGTGATACAGCATACGACATGAGGAGCTCTTAATACTCTCTATTGGTCTCAAACATCAACATATAGGTGGTCATTACAACCCTGGCAGATGGTGTTAAAGCGGCGGTAAGACCACCAACAGGCCGGCGGTAACATTTTTGCAATTATGACCGTGGCAGAAACCGCCAACAAAGACAGCCACTTTAACACTCAGACAGCCACGGCGGTACAAACAAACAGCGCAGCGGTCACCGCCAACAGACAGGCGGAGGACAATGTACCGCCTACACTATTATGACAGGCCAATCCGCCACCTTTGCCGGGGTGGATTCACCGCGGATAAAAACACGGCGGAAACAGGAATTTCGAAGGGAAAACGCTCACCTCTACACACCCCAAGAGGAACGACAACACCATGGAGCCGGAACTCCATATTCTTCCTGCACTAGTCTTCCTGCTCCTGTACCAGGAGCACCAACGCCGGCGGCGAAGACCACAGTGAGTACTGCACCTACGACACATGGGAGGGGGGAGGCAAAAAACAGGGACACACACACGCAACACCCCCACCCCCACCCTCACCCACTACAACACACACACCAATGCATATCCAAACATTACAGTAACACCCTCCAACCCCCCCCGGAAGAATGCAAAGACAAAAGGAAATTAGTGGAACCATTGTAATATATCAAAATAGAGTAAGCAAATATCTACATATATACACTAATAACTAAATATACACCACGAATAGTAGTCCAGGTATTGCAATATTCATAGTCTGTGGACCACTGGGCCCAAAATGCATGGGCGAGGCCCACACAAGATACCCGAACATGACGGAGAGAACACTGCAGGGGCATCAGATAGAAATACAACAGGCACCTCAGGGGGAAGGGAAGGGGGGGACCTCAGCCGGATGAGTGCACGACGCCAGATCCACGAGGGGGCTCCATGCCCATCCTCCTGGGGAGTGCAAAGCCACTGTCTCTGAAGTCTATACAGTGGGTGGTTTGCCCACTGCTGCATCCTGGGGATTGCAAAGCCACAGTCTCACAAGTCTCTCCAGTGGGTGGTTTGCCCACTGTACCATCCTGGGGAGTGCAAAGCCACAGTCTCTCAAGTGGATAACAGTCTCCGCTGGTTCTGGAGGGGGACTGGTGCCCAGAGTGCTTCATCCTGCCAAGGACTGAGGTAGTGGATGCATGTCTCCACTGGTTCTGGAGAGGGCTTTGTGCCCAGAGTGCTTCATCCTGCCAAGGACTGAGGTAGTGGATGCATGTCTCCACTGGTTCTGGAGGGGGCTTTGTGCCCAGAGTGCTTCATCCTGCCAAGGACTGAGGTAGTGGATGCATGTCTCCACTGGTTCTGGAGGGGGACTGGTGCTCAGAGTGTTTCATCCTGCCAAGGACTGAGGTAGTGGATGCATGTCTCCACTGGTTCTGGAGGGGGCTTTGTGCCCAGAGTGCTTCATCCTGCCAAGGACTGAGGTAGTGGATGCATGTCTCCACTGGTTCTGGAGGGGGCTTTGTGCCCAGAGTGCTTCATCCTGCCAAGGACTGAGGTAGTGGATGCATGTCTCCACTGGTTCTGGAGGGGGCTTTGTGCCCAGAGTGCTTCATCCTGCCAAGGACTGAGGTAGTGGATGCATGTCTCCACTGGTTCTGGAGGGGGACTGGTGCCCAGAGTGCTTCATCCTGTGCAGGACAGACGGAGTGGATGCAGGTCTCCACTGGTTCTGAAGGAGGACTGGTGCCCATCGTGCTTCACTCACCCTGTGACGTTCCCTGTTGCTTCACTGCCCCTGCCGCTAATGGGCTAGCGGTGCTTGAGTTGGCGGTGCTTGCCCTGTTCAGCGGTGCTTGCCCTGTTCAGCGGTGCTTGCCTTGGCGGTCCTTGCCCTGTTCAGCGGTGCTTGCCCTGTTCAGCGGTGCTTCCATTGGCGGTCCTTGCCCTGTTCAGCGGTGCTTGCATTGGCGGTCCTTCATTGCCCAGCGGGGCTGGCGGTCCTTCATTGCTCAGCGGGGCTGGGGCTGGCGGTCCTTCATTGCCCAGCTGGGCTGTGGCTGGCGGGCCATCCTGGGCAGCTGGGCTGTGGCTGGCGGGGCCCTCCTGGGCAGCTGGGCTGTAGCTGGCGGGGCCCTCCTGGGCAGCTGGGCTGTGGCTGGCGGGGCCCTCCTAGGCTGCGACGATGGGGCTGCCATGGCCCTCCTGGCCAGCGGGGATGATGGCGGTCTTCTCTGCCGTGCTGCTCCTCCCAGACTTTGCGGGTTTCTTCTGCCCCTTCCCCACCTTGGGAGGAGTCACAGCAGAGTCCACACTCCCCCCGGGACCCCTGTGAGCGCCTTGAGTGGCTGGAGTCTTCGCCCTCTCCCGCCGGGCACTGGCCAACTTCTGGTGCTTTACAGGGGGGGGGGGACTGGCTGTGCTCTGGCTCTGTGATAGACTGGCTGGCCAGGTGGCCGGTGCACTCCACATACCTGTGACAACAGGCACCACTGGTCTCAGTGATTTTGTGGCTGAGGTGCTAGTACGGGACCTATGAGTTGGACGGGGGGTGGCGGGAAATAGGTTAAGGGGGGACAGGAAAAGTTGTTTGGAGACACTGGGACGGGTAGCTGGAGGGGGTTTGGGAGTGGAGGAAGAGGAGGTGGTTGTAGGAGGTGTAACTTTTGTGGCTTTGGGTGCAGGTGCATGCGCTGGAGGCTGTCGTGAGGTGGGTGTATGTTGGGTGGGTGTGTGCATGCGTTTGTGTATCTTGGGAGAGGGCGTCACAGACACACTGGGAGAGGACACAGGGGACGTGTGTATGGTAGTGAGGGTGGTGACTGCACGTGAGCGGGGTGTGCTGCTGGGTGTGCTGGTGTGGGACGTAGTGGCTGTAGAGGTAGTGCATGCAGGTGTGAGTGTAGATGAGACTGGGAGGGAGGAGGGAGACGAGGAGGAGGGGGACAGAGTGGAGGCAGTGGATGTTGGTGTGTCTGTATGTGTGTGATGCTTGCGTGAGTGCCTGTGGGGGATGTGTGGTGCTTATGTTTGCCAGAGCTTCCCTTGTGTGTTGACGTGTGTGCAGGCTGGTCTGATGGTGTGCTTGGGATAGGCAGAGGTACAGGGGATTGGGTCTGGACGGAGGAAGTTGGAGGGGGGAAGCTTGACACAGGGACAATGGCTGCCATCAGTGCTGAGGCCAGAGTCTGAACGGTTCGATGAAGGGCAGCCTGACCAGAATGAATGCCCTCCAGGAATGCATTTGTGTGTTGCAACTCCCTTTCTACACCCTGAATGGCATTCAAAATGGTAGACTGCCCAACAGTGAGGGACCTGAGAAGGTCAATGGCCTCCTTACTGAGGGCAGCAGGGCTGACTGGGGCAGGGGCTGAGGTGCGTGGGGCGAAGGAGATGCCCACCCTCCTGGGTGAGCGGCCACGGGGCACACGCTGAGGGGCTTCTGGAAGGGTGGTGCTGGTAGGGGGGGTGGTGGCAGTAACTGTAGATGCGGTGGGCACAGAGGGGCCCACCACCGCAATGGAGCTCCCATCAGAGGACGAGTCCGTGTCGCTGGTTGCAGATCCTGTGACCGCCGTGGTGCTCCCCTCGCCCTCCGTCCCACTGGTGTATTCTGAGTCCGTAGTGTGGGCCTCCATGCCCATGTGGTATGCAGCTCCCTCGTGCTCCGGTGCCACTGCACCTCCGCCTAATGATGCTAATGCACACAAGAACAGGGAGACCGCAAAAAAAAGGGGGGGGAACAGAAGAAAGACATGTTGCGTGCATGGATTACCGCTACCGTTGGCGGACAAGACAGACACAGCAGCACCTTGCACTACGTCGCGCTGTTGGGCTCTTCACTGCAATTCCTGGGAAATGGCCTACAAGGCTATGTACGACATCTGCACACATAGATGACACAGGGGCATGAATACCTGTACTGGGCACTCTACAGAGGTGGGGTGGGGGCCACAGGGCCATGCCTTACGAAGGGGCCTAGCCTACGGAACTCGTCCTGGCCTAGGGAAACCCACAGCCCTCCTCCCCCACCCAGACCCCTCCATGGCGCTCAATGTCAGCAGAATGAGAGTGTACTCACCCCCTTGTGTCTGCTGTGATGCCCTCAAGCACCCATCCAACTCAGGGTAGGCCACCGCCCGGATCCGGAACATCAGGGGGGTCATGGTTCGACGGGCACCCCTCCCACGTTGGGAGGCCATCCCCAGCTGAGCCTCCGCCGTCTTCTTGCTCCAGCAGCGAATGTCCTCCCATCTCTTCCGGCAGTGGGTGCTCCGTCTGTGGTGGACCCCCAGGGTCTGGACATCCTTGGCGATGGCACGCCAAATATCCTTCTTCTGGTGGGCGCTGACCTACATGAAATGTACAGGGGAAGAAGAGAAGTCATTACCAACTGCGCCGTCAAAGTGAGTGGACCCCATCCCTACCCTTGCCATGTGGCACATGCACCCACCGTCTTTCATGCACGCACAACTCTGCCCCCTTCCTTCTTACAACCAGCCCTCTCCACACACGCATAGCCCATACAGCATGCTCCCTGTGTACTTACCTGTTGGTCTGGAGGACCGTAGAATAGCGTGTACTGGGGGAGGACCCCATCCACGAGCTTCTCCAACTCCTCCACAGTGAAGGCAGGGGCCCTCTCCCCAGACGCACGAGCCATTGTCTCTTCTAGACCGAGGTCACAGCAGCACTTGCAGTGTAGGTCCTCTCCTGTTGAAGATCAGGTATCGAGTGATTGAAGTGATAGAAAATGGCGGTCACGTCCGCGGCGGTGCGTACCATCACCACCGGCGTACATCGTCATTCGCTCCTGGGACCCATAGGGACCAATGTTAACAAATGCAGCATTGCGCCGCAGTCTTCGACCGCCTACCAGGACGGTGTACAACGCCAGCGCTGTTACCTCACATCCCATTGTCCCGCTTTAGAGGTCAGGCAGCCGCCATTTCAGGGGCCCACATGGCCTATTTACCAACTACTTCACACATACCAAGGCCTGAATTTGTGTATGAATCGTGTTCTGTCTAGACTGTGGGTACATACCTCTGAGTTGTTTGACTCTGTGGTCGCTGTTGTCCTTCATAGGCACCGTCCGCTGAGCCATGTGAGGAGATGGCGGAATCCTCTGGTGTACCGACCGCTGGTGGACCTGTCGACAATGGAGGAAAGAAATTTGATCATCACGTACAGGTTTGACCGTGCCACAATCCAGGAACTGTGTACCCAGTTGGAGCCAGACCTGATGTCAGCAATCCGCCATCCCACAGGAGTCCCCCCTCAAGTGCAGGTGCTCTCAGTGCTCCATTTCCTTGCAAGTGGGTCATTTCAAACAACTGTGGCCATGGCATCAGGGATGTCCCAGCCTATGTTTTCCAATGTGTTGTCCAGAGTGTTGTCTGCCCTGCTGAAACACATGCAGAGATACATCGTTTTTCCTCAGGTGGAGGACTTGCCTACAGTGAAAGGTGTTTTCTATGCCCTTGGACATATCCCCAACACCATAGGTGCTATTGATGGGACCCATGTGGCTTTGGTCCCCCCCCACAGGAGTGAACAGGTGTACAGGAACCAGAAGAGTTATCATTCCATGAATGTACAGATGGTGTGTTTGGCAGACCAGTACATCTCCCATGTGAATGCCATGTTCCCTGGCTCAGTGCATGATGCTTACATCATGCGGAATAGCAGCATCCCTTATGTGATGGGTCAACTACAGAGGCACCGGGTGTGGCTATTAGGTGACTCTGGTAACCCCAACCTGTCATGGCTACTGACCCCAGTGAGGAATCCCAGGACCAGGGCAGAGGAACGCTACAGTGAGGCACATGGGTGAACTAGGAGGGTGATCGAACGCACCTTCGGCCTCCTGAAGGCCAGGTTTAGGTGCCTCCATATGACAGGTGGATCCCTATTCTACTCACCAAAGAAGGTGTGCCAGATCATAGTGGCCTGCTGTATGCTTCATAACTTGGCTTTGCAACAACAGGTGCCTTTTCTGCAGGAGGATGGTCCAGATGGCGGTGTTGTGGCAGCTGTGGAGCCTGTGGACAGTGATGAGGAGGAAGCAGAGGAAGAAGACATTGACAACAGGGACTCAGTCATCCAGCAATATTTCCAGTGAGACACAGGTGAGAATACATTCCTGTCCACTGCAAGTATTTTACACTTCTACCTCTCTCCTGTCTGTCGATTTCACCCAGTGTATGGTCACTGAGTTGTCACTTTCCCTTACGGTTTCACAGGTGTGGGTCCCACTGTGTGTCATCTGCTTAGATTCCTCATGGACTAGAGCTGTGTGACAACGGTATGTTGACATTACTATTTCCTGGAAATATTGTCACTGTAATTGCAAATACACTATTTCGAAATCACAGACAGACTCCAGATCTTTTGGTGTCTTAGGTGTGTTTATTTAAAGAAAAATTATTGGAGGGGGAAGTTAAATGGTGAGGGGTGATGGCGGAGGAGTGTCCATGGCAGAGTCCAGTCTATTTGTCTCATAGGTGCATTGCCCATATGGGCATAGGAAGTGGAGCTGGGACAGTTCAAATATGGACAGGGTGACAAATATCACCGGTCATTACAGGTCAACCTTACTAAAGGCTTTGCAATCAAGGAAAAAATTGAAATCCATTGAGGACAGTCCCCAACAATCCCAAGAAACAATCCCAAACCGTCCTCTGGTTGGTCAATGGGCTTAGTTTCAGAATTGCAGAAACACATTATTTAGAGTCTTCCCTCACACCCTTCTCATTATAGTGCCTGAGGTGAATAGTTTTTTTTTTCTTCAAAATACTGCCTTTTAGTCACAGAGATTGTATGCCTATTTTCAGCTAGATGGTTTAACAAAGCAATGGTATCCATTTTACAGTCTTCTTTTGTCTTTCTGTCAACAAGTCATCTATATATTGAACTAGGACTGACTTACATAGCAATTTTAGACTCTCTAAATCATTCTTATTTGGAAGAAAATAGAAGGACTTTCAGTATACCCTTGTGGGATTCTACAACACACAAATCCTCATGTAATGGATTGAGAGTAACACTTGACATTAGTCAGTGATTGTATACCATTCTGATTCTGACAGAATCTGGAACAATATTACTGCTAGATTCTGTACTACTGGATAACAAGGAACAACACTTATATATTTTTCAGAGGTCCTGTATGATCCTCCATTTGCCATTCAGTTTTTTGATTCCCATCACTGGAGAATTGCATTCCTTACTCAGCCTTTTTTGTAAGTCTGTACTGTCTAGTTCTAGGGAATACTGCATCTGATTGAGGCCCTCATTATGACCCTGGCGGTTGGTGGAGAAGGGGCGGTTTTACCGCCAACAGGCTGGCAGTAAAATATTTGGAATTATGACCATGGTGGTTACCGCCATGGTCATCCGCCACTTCTCCGATCAGACCGCCAGGGCGAAGACGACCGCTGGGCTGGAGAATTGGGTCTCCAGCCCGGGGGCCGTCACAATGCCGTCCACGACCCGGCTCACCGCCATGGATTTCATGGGGTTGAGAACCGCCATGAAATCCATGGCAGTGAGCACTATCCGTGCCAGGGAATTCCTTCCCTAGCACTGATAGGGGTCTCCCCCACCCGAGTCCTACCCCGAAACCCCCCTGTTCCCCCCCCAAAGGTGGCAGGACCCCCCTCCCCACCCCACCCCACCCCAACATCACATTACTGATTCACACCCGACACGCACGCAGGCACCACCAACACACATACCTGCACACACACCAACAAACATGCCAACAGCCACACACACAGTCGTACACACACCCACATTCAGACATACACGTACACATCCATACATAC
Organism: Pleurodeles waltl; assembly: GCF_031143425.1. NCBI lineage: Eukaryota > Metazoa > Chordata > Amphibia > Caudata > Salamandridae > Pleurodeles > Pleurodeles waltl. The sequence goes on along the minus strand of NC_090440.1, from coordinate 93,467,315 downwards.
AGACAGACATGCACACATTTCCAAACACACAACACCCCCGCATGCATACACGCACTCACACACCCCCTCTTCATACTCACACGCGCACCCCCATGCACACACACAACACCCCCATCCCCCTCCCCTAACGGACAATCAACTTACCTGGTCCGTTGATCCTCCGGGAGGGGACGGGATCCATGGGGGCTGCTCCGCCGCCAGCACCCCGTCAACAGAACACCGCCACGCCTAATCACAGAACGTGATTCGACGGGCGGTGTTCTGTTGACATGGCAGCGGCGGTGGAGCAACCTCCACTTCCCCGCTGACCTCCAGTATGGCTGCTGGCGGCTCTCCCTCTGGAAAAGGACGGAGGGCTGCCAACAGTCATAATGCACCGAGCGGAAAACCGCCTGCACTGGCGGTCTTCAGTACGGCGGTCCCTCAGCGGTCTTGTAAAAAGACCGCTGAGGTTGTAATGACCCCCTTAATCTTTATTTTTACAGGTTCTGCTATTTTATTCAGCTCAATTTCGTTGCCAGTGTAATCCCATACCTCTTCCTTGACTATATGTCTTAAATTCATCGGTAGGCCATCTAACTGGGTGCAACTCAATTCTGAATCAATTTTCAAGACTGGGGTGGTCATTGCGAGTTTGGCGGTAACTGAACCACCACGCCGGCAGCCAGGGTGGCAGTGCAGACCGCCATATAACGAGTAAGGCGGTGAACCCAATGCAGCACAGACAATTTACCGCCAGCATCGCCACCGCCAACAAGCAGCAACTGGCGGTGGAAACCAACTTCCTGCAGGCGGAAGCCAATGTACCATCTGCCATATTCCGAGTCACCACAATGCCAGGATATCTGGTGCGGGTTGGCCACCACAAAAACCTGGCGGAAACAGAAAGTACAAAAGGAGACACCCACCTCCAGCCACAGAGACGCCTCTGTGGCCACCATGGCGGATGAACTGCTAGTCTTCCCAGCGTTGTATCTTGTCATACACCTTCAGGGGCACCGACAACGAAGAAGACGACAACTGTAAGTATGCCTAGCACAGAGGGGAGGAAATGGCAGTGATACAATCCCACACATAACACACATTCCTCGCACAGACAGCTAAGGCCACTTATAGGCACACACAATATACGTCAATGGCAAGTACCCAATACACACACAAAGCCAAGCTGATACTATCCAAACATACAGCACAACGCACACCAACACCACCAACAAACCCCATAACCACACAATGATAACTGGACCACAAACACCTCAACGCAGGCACAGACGGGCACGTTGTGCGACACCACACATACACACACACTATGACCTCTATGTAGCAATGACACACAATCAATAGCTGTGAACACACATCCAAACAATGATACAGGTGACACAACACTTACAACCAACAATCGAGGAAATCCACACATGCAGCACCATACACACAGATGCACACAACACCCCGTACAATCACCCAAGCAAGCTGTCACACACATCACAACATCCCCATGGCTCAAACCATCTACCCAGCGCAATGAAAAACACAGACACAGTCCATACACAGACCTCACACACCTTTGCACACAGATGTCACACCACCATCTAGAAGGAAACCAGGACAAGCATCTCAGCTTGCCAAGCACAGCAATGTGGGCAGATGTATTTATAAACAAAATGTAGACTTTATACAAAATGTGCCAAATGGCAAGTTCAATGTCCGGTAATGCAGGATACATTGCCCAGATATCATGGCCCCAACTTGACTCCTGACAGCAAATAGGCCTCCAAGTCATAGGGGCATCAATGGGACAGGCAGGCACCTCAGGGACGTTTGGGTGGTGGTGGAGGCTTGGATGTGGAAGGGGCACATTTCGGTTTGGGCTTAGGAGGGGTGACTTTGGCACTGGGAGGGGTGGATTTCTTACTGGGTGGAGGAGCAGGGGAAACACCATAGGGGGCACCCGAGGAATGGGAGGTGAAAGGGCCTGGGAGGGGCAGGGGGACACTGCGTTTACGGGGAAAACAGGGTGGGAGAGGAGTAGGGAAAAGGTGAAGAGCAGCAAGGAAAACTTTCTTAGGTACACCGGGGCGGTCACATGATTGAGGGTTGGGAGTGGAGGTAGAGGGAGTGCTGGTCTGACGTGTTGGTGTGCTGTACGTGGATGCTGATCTGTGCAATGTCTGTATGTGTGTGTGGTGGCTGAATGTTGGGTAGGTGAGTGGGTGTGTGTGCATACATTGGGAGGAGGGGGTAGAGATGCAGGGAGAGGGAATAGTAGATGTGTGGGTGAATGTTGCAGTGGTGTAAGCAAGTGAGATGGATGTGCTGCAGGTGGCTGAGACGGTAGTTGTGGTGAGTGAGGATGTGGTGTGTGGGGTGTGTGTCTGTGAGACTGCTGTTGTGGTGATCGTGGGCATAACAGGAATGGTAGTAGGACCAGTGTGTGATGATGCAGTGCTGCCTGGTGTGAGTGGAGATGTGACTGCAAGGGAGGAGGTGGTGGGGGAAGTGTCTGTTGTTATGTCTGTAGATGTGTATTGTGTGTGTGCATGCCTGTGGGAACGTTTGTGATGCCTATGACTGTCTTTGTAATGGGTGTATGCTAGTATGTAGATGTGCTTTGGACAGGTGTAGAGAGAGGGGTTGTGGATTGGGAACAGGTAGCTGGAGGGCGGGACGGAAGATGAAGGGACACTGGCTGCCATCAACAAGGAGGCCAGAGCCTGAAACGATCTCTGTAGGCCAGACAAGGCACTGTGAATGCCTTCCAGGAACGCATTGGACTGCTGTATCTGGGATGCCAGTCCCCGGATGGCATTCACAAGCATTGTCTGCCCCAGAGAGATGGACCTCAGGAGGGCAATAGCCTCCTCATTGAGGGCAGCAGGGCTGACTGGGGCAGAGGCAGAGGTGCCTTTGGCAAAGGAGACGCCCACCCTCCTGGGTGAGCGGGCACGGGCAACTGGGTGGGGTGCAACAGGGAGAGCTCTGCTGGTAAGGGGGGTGGTGGACAAGGATGGTGCTGGGGTGATCCCAGATGGCTTCGCCACCACCAGGGAGCCACCATCAGAGGAGGAATCTGAATCAGATGTGCTGGTAGCTCCAGTCTCCCCTGTGTTGCTCCCCTCACCCTCCGTCTCACTGGTCCCCTTGGCTTCACTGGAGTCCGCCTCCTGGGTCCTATGGGCTGCTGCATCCCCACTCGCCGGTGCCCTTCTTCCTTCGCCAGATGATGCATAGATAGAGGTGGAGAAAGAGAAGGATTGTGGGAGGAACAGAAAGGGAGAAAATGATGTTAACCCATACATCCACTTCACATACAAACAATACAGATTACAGCCCTTGCTGGGGAAACAAGAGACCATTTAGCAATCATTTACTATTGGGTCATGCAAGCGATACCCAAACTCACCTCATCCCTGCAGGCTAAACACCTGAATGAAGACCACTACATGGCTATCAACTGCAAGAATGACTTATCCAACAAACCAGCCCGAGACCATACCCCTCCACATGTCATCCATTACGGGACGATACAAATCTGAACACAGAGGAACACAAAGGGACTGGGAACACTAACTAACTGACAGGAACGTGTGGAGTACATGTGCTGCAGAGGTTCATTGATGTAGCAAGTCAAACAACTGCAATGTTCATGTAACATGCCTGTCATTACCCATATACAGTGCGTGAATGACCACATTGTACTACAACAGTACACGCAGAGTTGGAGGATGCAGCCAGTGACATCATTACATACGTGAGCGACCCATACCTTCTTCTCCTGCATGGCTCAACATAGCTAACATCACACACTCCTACATGATGGGTGTCACAACCAGGACTGTGCATTCCTTTAATCACATCTGACCATGTAAATTCCTAATCCAGTGAGGATCACAGTACACAACCATGCAGTAGTCACCTGACAGTCAACACTTACCCCCTTGTGGCTGCTGTGCTGCCTTCCAGCGCCCATCCAACTCTGGGTACGCCTCCGCCAGTATGCGGGCCATTAGTTGACACACAACAAACAGGGACCATGCACACTGCCAATATTCCACACATATCCTGTGCATGCTAAACACCTGATTAGTCATGACATGTCAATGTGCACACACATATATTGTCAAACACCACTCAACATGTGGGCCAAACGACGTTGTTCTGACCTGTTGCCCTGGAGCACCGTACAACTGCCCATACAGGGGTAGGACCCCTTCCGCCAGTTTCTACAATTCCTCCGTAGGGAAGGCTGGGGCCCTATCCCCTGCAGTGCATGCTATCATTGTCCAAGTGACAGGACACAGCAGCACACGAAGTGGAGGTCTGTCTTGCCTGAAAGCCAGGAGTCAAGTGAGCTGGCACAAATCAAATGGTGGTTACGACTGCAGCGGTCATGACTGTCACAGCCAGCGGTGATCGCCAGTGGTCCCAGTCTCTCATAGACGTCAATGTAAACCAATGAGGAGTTGCACGGCAGTTCAGACCGCCTTCTGCCATGATGACTTCCGTCAGCGGAACAAGGTCCCTTCCAGCTGAACAATGCATGCTGGACAGGCGGATACCATATTAGTCTGTGACATTACTGTCCTGGGTGCACACTGCGCAATTACCTGCATGTCGTCACAAATAGATACATCAGGTCACACATTGTGGATAATGACACATGTAGTGAGTGTCTGGTGACATCACCACATTTGTCAGTACAGTTTTTACCATATATGATCAGTATAGTGGAACACATGGAAGGTGTACGTGTACATGTCCTGTATACGTCCATTTCCACAGGGATCATGTGCCATCGTCTGGTTAGGAATGGAGTGTGAAGTAATGTGTCTTCCCACAACATGACAGCCAGCTTGCATGAATGACCCTTCATGACTGTCGTATGTCATACTTGGTGCCCTACATTGTGAGAGGTTCCCAGATTATTAATTGTGTCCCTGCACAGATATCACCACAATGGAGTGATGAGGAATGTACCAGTTTACAGGACACTTGTAGATCTTGATACCATGGAAGAGCACCACATCATCCTGACTAATCTACTGAACCGTTTGTGCATCAGGGAATTGGTTGCCCAGTTGAAGTTAGACCTCCTGCCGGGTTTGAGAAATCCCCATGCTATTTCTCCAACAGTCCAGGTGTTGTCAGTCTTGCATTTTCTGGCAAGTGGCTCTTTTCAGGTCACAGTGGGACTGGCTGCAGGGTTTTCACAGCCCTAGTTCAGTAAGGTGTTGTAGGATGTGCTGGATGTCCTACTCAAACATATGCACAGGTACGTTAGGTTCCCACAACCTCCAGAATTGCTCACTGTAAAAGCAGCCTTCTACAACATATCAAATGTCCCACATGTAACTGGGGCCATTGATGGGACTCACATTGCCTTGGTACCTCCCAGGACCAATGAACAGGTCTACAGAAACAGGAAGAGTACATATTCGCTCAATGTACAAGTGGTATGTCTTGCAGACGAGTACATAACACAAGTAAATGCAAAATTCCCAGGATCAGTACACGATTCCTATGTCCTGAGGAACAGCAGTGTCCCTGCAATATGTCACAGCTACAGGGAGAAAGGCCCTGACTCATAGGTATGTGTACTGCCCTCCATGTCAGACGTTTGTATCCCTCATAACGCAGTCAGCACTCTGCCTAGCATTGTTACCTATGGTCATGTTCCCTTGTCCACACGGGTGACTCCGGATACCCCAACCTGCTCTAGCTCCTCACACCTTTGAGGCATCCAACTACAGGAGGGGAGAAGAGATACAATGAGGCACATGGCCAGACGAGACGAGTGATTGAGCGGACTTTCGGTCTCTTGAAAGCTAGATTTCACTGTCTTCATGTGTCTGGTGGTGCCCTACAGTACAGACCAGGGAAAGTCTGCAAGATAATTGTTGCATGCTGCATGTTCTTTAATCTGGCCCTCAGAAGGCACATCCCACTGTTGGAGGAGGGGGACATTGATGCTGGAAAAGTGTTTAGGGCCGGTGACTCTGATGCTGAGGGGGAGGCAGACGAGGATGAGGCACACGACAACAGGACTGACCTGATTCGTCATACTTTCAATGATGTTAAAGGTATGTGTGAATTGTATGTCATCTGCATATGGAAGATGTATTGCTGAAGCCAGTCACTAGCCAGTATTTGCATGCATCGAGGTGTGTGTGGGGACAACAGCTTTCCATCTTGGTTTCCGACCTTGAAGGGTAGTGGACTTACCATGAGGGGTAGTGGTAATGCCCTGCTGCTAAGTGTATGTGTGGAATGCTGGTGCCATTGCGGTACAGCCTTATTGTTGTACCAAAGGTTTAGGGTCCTCAGTCTGCCTGTTTGGGGATATGTTAGGGGGATTATCAGTCTTGTCCTGCTGTGTAGGCATGTCATGCTGCATTTTCAGCTGCTGCGTGGCAAGTACCTGTTCCTGACCACTCAGGGAGGTGTACAATAGAGGATGTTACCTATGTTACAACTTTCCTGTCCCACATGTGTGTGACTGCTTATGCAGACCCATACATATGTGGTATCATAGCTGCTGGGCCTGTCATCCTGTGTATGTGTTCAAATGGTGTAGATGTATGTATTGTTTACATGCCTTACAACTTTGTGTTTGATTCCATTTAATTTTCCCTCTTCAGGTCACATCTCTGTCTGCAAGCTGATTTCTGTATTCTCGGTTGCCATTGTTAACACTGGAAATCATTACAATTTGGATTTACTTACACACCTGTCTGGGTGTCCCACTACATCTGTCACTTCAACATTGTTGTGGTGCTGACATGTGTATATATGTATGCTGCTATGAAACAAGATTGCCACTACATACAATGAAGAGATGTGCATCATGACTTGTGTGAATTTGTGTTTATTGAGTGTATGACATTACAGTCCAGAGGAGTGGGGTATTGGTGTGGGTGCTGATCAGAGTGGGTGGTACAGCTGTTTGTCTCACAGGACCTGTATATATTTGCCCGGTATATTTGCCCGGTATGCTGTGTACTTGGTATTGGATAGCCAACAAGGTGTATAAGTGGCACAGAAGGGTGACAGTTCAGAAGAAGGATCACTTCCTGTCCTGTTGGGGGGATTGGACTTGGACTGAGGTCCTGCAGGATGTCTGGATGGGCGGCCTCTTTTGTGGGGGGATCCCTCAGCTGCAGGGGTAGGGGTGCTGGTGGCCTGTGGGTCCTCCTGCTGTGCCTCAGTTCCAGTAGCAGGTGCTAATGTTGTTGCCAGTGGTGTTGCCTGACTACTGGATGTGACCTGCTATTGGGTTGAGTATGTCTGCAGAATGTTGTTCAATTCCTTGAACTCCTCTACTATGGAGACCATGGTGGCATTGAGTGCCTGCCACTGCTGCATGGCCTCCAGGTGGTATTCCCCCTGCAGCCTTTGCGTTTCCTGCAAGGTAGTGTGTATCTGACCCATCTTGTCCTGGGTTTGCTGGTAGGCTCCCAGGACTCTGGAAACAGCCTCCTGGCCAGTCGTGTCCTGTACCAGGCTCATCCCATGCCCCACGATTTCCCTCCCACTGGCCCTTGCCCCCTGTGCCCCTGGTGCAGTGTGCCCCTACCCACTGACACCAGGACCGTCATTGTCTTGGGTTTGCACTGTTGACTCCTGCCCCTGTCCTGTGGGGCACACTGTTGTTTGATGTGACCTTGGGACACAGGTATGGAAAGGTGGGCTCTGCTCTACATTGGCTGCCACAGGGGAGGTGGTTTTCAGTTGTGGGCAGGGTGATGCTGGTGGTGGTGGACTGACCACTTATGCCTGATGGGCCAGGTTCGTCGTCCATATCCATACTTCCAGGGGAGTCCTCCCCTATTTGACCTGCTTCCAGGCCTGGACTTTCTGTCACTGGGCTCCTCTGCTATGTGGCAGTACTTGGGAGACCTGTGCAATGAGAGATATTGTCCCTCATTACAACCCTGGTGGTCGGTGTTAAAGTAGTGGTAAAATACCGCCAAACAGGCCGGCGGAAAAAAATAGAATCACAACCATGGCGGTAACCGCCAATATAGACAGCCACTTTAACACTCCGACCGCCACGGCGGTAGAAACAAACACCGCAGCGGTAACTGCGAACAGACAGGCAGAACACAAGGTTCCGCCCACTGTATTACAACAGGCCTATCCGCCATCTTTTCCGGGGCGGTACCAACGCTATCAAAAGCATGGCGGAAACAGGACTTGAAAGGGAAACCACTCACCTCACGACACCCAATGAGGAACCAGGACGGCTTGGAACCCAAACAACAGGTCCTGCCCATGCTGCTCTTCCTCCTCTTGTATCAGGAGCAGGAAAGACGCAGTCGACGACCACGGTGAGTACTGCACCTACAACACAGGGTAGGGGGGAGGGGAAAGAGAGTGACACACACACGCAACACACAACACCCCCGCCACCCACAACACCATACACACAAATACATGCAGCAACATTACATATACACCCCCTCACCCCCTGGAAGAACGCAAGGCCAAAATTACATGATTGTAACAAGTGTAATCAATAAAAATCAGATAGGGCAATTTAAAAAATCAGTATATACGAATATGTACACCAACTACACAAGTCCGGATATTCATCAAATCATTGTCCGTGGATCAGTGTCCCAAAATGCATGGGCGAAGCCCACACAAGATACCTGACTCGAAACAGAGAGAACACTGCAGGGGCATCAGATGGAAAATAAACAGGCACCTCAGGGGGAAGGGGAGGGGGGGGCACCTCAGCCGGATGAACGAACGACGCCACTGCTCCACGAGGGGGCTCCTTGCCCACTGATTGGTCCTGGGGAGTGCAAAGCCACAGTCTCTCAAGTCTCTCCAGTGGGTGGTTTGCCCACTGCTGTATCCTGGGGAGTGCAAAGCCACAGTCTCTCAAGTCTCTCCAATGGGTGGGTTGCCCAGTGCTGTATCCTGGGGAGTGCAAAGCCACAGTCTCTCAAGTCTCTCCAGTGGGTGGGTTGACCACTGCTGTATCCTGGGGAGTGCAAAGCCACAGTCTCTCAAGTGGATAACAGTCTCCACTGGTTCTGGAGGGGGCTTTGTGCCCAGACTGCTTCATCCTGCCAAGGACTGAAGTAGTGGATGTGAATCTCCACTGGTTCTCGAGGGGGCTTTGTGCCCAGAGTGCTTCATCCTGCCAAGGACTGGGGTAGTGGATGCCTTTCTCAACTGTTTCTGGAGGGGGCTTTGTGCCCAGAGTGCTTCATCCTGCCAAGGACTGAGGTAGTGGATGTGAATCTCCACTGGTTCTGGAAGGGGCTTTGTGCCCAGAGTGCTTTGTCCTGCCAAGGACTGGGGTAGTGGATGCCTTGCTCCACTGATTCTGGAGGGGGCTTTGTGCCCAGAGTGCTTCATCCTGCCAATGGCTGGGGTAGTGGATGCCTTTCTCAACTGTTTCTGGAGGGGGCTTTGTGCCCAGAGTGCTTCATCCTGCCAAGGACTGAGGTAGTGGATGTGAATCTCCACTGGTTCTGGAAGGGGCTTTGTGCCCAGAGTGCTTCGTCCTGCCAAGGACTGGGGTAGTGGATGCCTTGCTCCACTGGTTCTGGAGGGGGCTTTGTGCCCAGAGTGCTTCATCCTGCCAAGGACTGGGGTAGTGGATGTGAATCTCCACTGGTTCTAGAGGGGGCTTTGTGCCCCGAGTGCTTCATCCTGCCAAGGACTGGGGTAGTGGATGCCTTTCTCCACTAGTACTGGAGGGGGCTTTGTGCCCAGAGTTGTTCATCCTGCCAAGGACTGGGGTAGTGGATGTGAATCTCCACTGGTTCTGGAGGGGGCTTTGTGCCCAGAGTGCTTCATCCTGCCAAGGACTGAGGTAGTGGATGCCTTTCTCCACTAGTTCTGGAGGGGGCTTTGTGCCCAGAGTGCTTCATCCTGCCAAGGACTGGGGTAGTGGATGCCTTTCTCCACTGGTTCTGGAGAGGGCTTTGTGTCCAGAGTGCTTCATCCTGCCAAGGACTGAGGTAGTGGATGTGATTCTCCACTGGTTCTGGAGGGGGCTTGGTGACCATAGTGCTTCACATGCATTGTGGCAGGTCCCATTCCCTCACCTGGGTGTGTGTGCCACAAGATTGCCTGGGAACAGGTAGCATGATACGCCATGGAGGCAGAGACACACTCCACCGTGCTGTGACTTCGCCTGCCACCTGCAGGTACAAACAGTGCTGGGAGTCAAGCCTCATGGACGCTGGGCAGGGTCCAGGACGTCTCCTGCAGCCTCAGATGGCTGCCCACTGGGGATGATTGCCATGGCAGCTGTGGTGGCACTGTCTGAGCACGTCACAGGGCTGGTGGCGGTGGTTGCGGCGGTGTCTGTGGCGGAGGTGCTGGTGGTGGTGCATGTGTCTGCACCTGTTGAGGGACACAGCAGGACGTCTCCTGCAGCCTCGGACGGCTGCCCACTGGGGATGATGCTGGGGACTGTTGCTGAGGCAGCAGACGTGCTGGTGGCAGTGTCCACCGCCGTACAGGTTGGTGTTGTGGTTGACAGAAGGGGTGACTCTGGTCCCTCAGCCGGAGCCTCCCTGCCCTGTCCTGACCTGCTCTTCAGCTTGTGTCCCATCCCCACCTTTAATGTCGCTGCTGGTGCCTTGCCACTGTCCCCTTTTGGTTTGGAGGAGCCCTTGCTTGCTGGTTGGTGCGGCTTCTCACTCCGGCATGTGGGCACATTCTTCACCGTGGCAGGTGGCGGAATGGCCTGCTCCTTGGCCTCGCTAGGTGGCACACTGGCAGCCCTGATGGGTGGCGCCAGCGATGAGACAGGAGTTGCTGGTACCACTGTGTTTGCGGATTTGGTGGCTGAGTTGCTGGGCTGGGACCCTGACAGCCTGGCCCTAGGGGAAGGATGGGGGGAGGTGTAAGGAAGAGGTCAATGTTAGCCAGGAAAAGTTTCTTAGACACACTGGGACGGGAAGATGAGGAGGCAGAAGAAGAAGATGTAGACAACCGAAACAACATCATCATGCAATACTTCCAGTAAGACACAGGTAAGAAGATGGAACTGCTTCCCACATCTCATACTATTGTAGGACCTAGCATAAGTCTGCCTTTTTCACTCTGTGTATGGACCCTAACTTGTCACTTTGGCTTTCCATTTCGCAGATCTGGGTCCCAATTTGTGCCCTCTGCTATGTTTACTCCTGGCCTACAGCTATGTAACATTGGTATGTGAACAAGTACATTGACATTGCTATATTCCAGAGATTTTGCAATTACACATTTGTGAAAGCACAGACTGAGTCTAGATTTTTTGGTGATTCAAGGGTGTTTATTTCTGTGCAAATAAGTGGAGGGGTGTGTGAAATGGGCTGGGATGATGGTGGAGGAATGTCCATGGCAGAGTCCAGTCTCTTGGTCTCACAGGTGCATTGTCCAATGGGGCATAGGAAAGGGAGCAATGGCAGTTTAAGGTGGACAGGGTGACAAAGTGGGAAAGAAGGGTGACATTCAGGAGGTTCTTATTTCCTGGCGGGGGTCTTGGCAATGTTCTCTGTCTTGTTCCTGGATCTCAGGGACCGTTTGCGGGGTGGTTCTCCTTCTGCAGGGGGTGGGGTGCTGGTGGCCTGTTGGTCCTGTGGCAGTGCCTCCTGTCCACTAGCGCCGGCAGAGGTGGAGGGCTGTTCATCATCCAGGCTAGTGTCAGGGGCCCGTTGGTGTTCCACTGTGTCCCTCCTGGTGTTGACAAGGTCTTCCAGCACTCCTCCAATGGTGACCAGGGTGTTGTTAATGGACTTCAAGTCCTCCCTGATCCCCAGATAGTGTTCCTCCTGCAGCCGCTGGGTCTCCTGAAACTTGGCCAGTACCATGCCCATGGTCTTCTGGGAATGGTCGTAAGCTCCCATGATGTTGGAGAGTGCCTCGTGGAGTGTCGGTTCCCTGGACCTGTCCTCCCCCTGTTGCACAGCAGTCCTCCCAGCTTCCCTGTTATTCTGTGCCTCTGTCTCCTGAACCGTGTGCCCACTGCCACTGACCCCAGGTCCCTGATTTTCTTGGGTTGGTTGGGCTTGGCTGGGTTCCCTGTAGTGGTGGACATCCTGCTGATTGACGTGTCCTGGGGACAGAGGGATGGGCCCGCTGGGTGGGTGCTGTGGTGGTGTTTCCTGAGGGGGGAGGTTCAATGGTGGTTTGGGACTGTGTCATGGGAACCAACTGTCCAGAGGTCCCTGATGGGCCGGGCTGGTCATCTTGATCCAGGCGTGCAGAGCTGCTGTCATCACTGTGGGCCTCTTCTGTGGGGGGTCTGGATATGTCTGGCACCTTCTGTCCGGTGACATTGGGTATGGGTACTGTTGGGGTGTAAATGCATAGTTTTAGTATCTGTGTGCCATCTTGTCCATTGGGTGAGGTACCCTCTACTCCTGTGCTTGCATCATTGTGTTAGCCCTTTTGTGATAGTTGGTTTGGGGTCTGTGTGGGTATCTGTACTGGACATGCTTTGGTGACGGTGGTCCATGCATAGGTGTTGCATGCAGGGCCTTGGTATTGAGATGTGTGGGTTGTGATAGTGGGACATATGTGAGATGATGGAGTGATGGGAGTGAGGATAAGGGTGGGGGTATGTGATGGCATGCAGGTGGGGTGCGGGGGATATGGTAATAAAGATATGACTCACCAGAGTCCAGTCCTCCTGCTACTCCTGCGAGGCCCTCAGGATGCAGTATTGCCAAGACTCCCATGTTTTAGTTGAAGGGGAGGAGGTGGGGGTCCACCGCCAGTCCTCTGTGCAGCAATCTGGTGTCTGGATATCTCTGAACGCACCTTCCCCCGTAGGTCGTTCCACCTCTTCCTGATGTCATCCCGTGTTCTTGGATGCTGTCCCACTGCGTTGACACTGTTGACGGTTCTACGCCATAGCTCCATCTTCCTCAATATGGAGGTGTGCTCCACCTGTGATCCGAATAGCTGTGGCTCTACCCGGATGATTTCCTCCACCATGACCCTGAGCTCCTCCTCAGAAAACCTGGGGTGTCTTTGAGGTGCCATGATGTGGTGTGGGTGATGTGTAAGGTGCTGTCTGTTGTGATGTGTGGGGGGATGTGTTGGTGTGTGTTGTTTGAGGTGCGTGGATGTTGTATAAGTGATGGTGTTGTGTGTCTGTGGATGCTGGTGTTGTTTTTGCTAATCTCTCTCTCTGGCCTTCTACAAAATTTCACGTTGTAAGGGTTTGTGGGTAATGTGGGTGTGTGTTTTATAGTGTTGTGGGTGTGGTGTGTGTATGTGTATCAGGTGTGTGTATTTTGAATTGTCCAATGTGGTTGTGTTTTGTAAGTGTGTGTGTATTTTGAGTGTGGCGGTGTGTACCGCCAATGGATTTCCGCGGTTGAAAGACCGCTGCGTTGATTCGTGGGTAGTGATAGTGTGGGCTTATTCTTGTTGGCGTGACGGTGTGGGTTTTGGTATCGCCAGTTTATCACTGACCTTTGGTGTGGCGGACTTGTGTGGGTGTCTGTATTGTGGCGGATTCCAAGCTGGGGGTCGTAATAGCTGTAGCGGAATTCCGCCGCCGCAACGGTATGTTGCCGGTCTTCAGCATGGCGGAAAGCGGGATTTACCGCCAGAGTTGTAATGAGGGCCATTGTGTCAGATGATGGTATTGTAGCAGTGACACACATGGTTGTATGCCATCATTGACTGGATTTGCAGGGCAGTAATGGCATTGACAGTTAGCAGTCCACTGCTTGTGTTTCCATCAGTGGAATGTTACAATGGGCCTATTTTGGAGGATAGTTCATGTTTACCTTGCTAATGTCATTGCTATGCACTGATGTGCATTCCTAATACTTACTGGTGATGGGGCGTGACATGGTTTAGGGTACAATTGCAGTGATGTGATGTGGATGTAGCAGTCATGCAAGGGTAGGGAATGTTGTATTGTGGTAGATGTGGTACTGGCTGCAGTGTGGGGTATACAGGCACTAGGTGGGCCTGTGAGGGAATGGTATAAGTAGAATGGTGGGTTTGTGCACATTAGGGTGGTGTGAGAAGGTGAGAGGGTGGTGGTGGGGGAACATGCTGTGCACGGGGACATGTTGGCCGGGGAGTACAGTAGACTTACCAGTGTCCAGTCCAGTAGTTATTCCTGTCGGCCCTTTGGATGTAGTATGGCCAGGACCTTCTCCTCCCACTGTGACAATTCTGGAGGTTCCGGTGGGGGCCCACCACCTGTCCTCATGACAGTGATTTGGTGCCTGGAAGCCATGGCCTGTACCTTCCCCTTAAGGTCATTCCACCTCTTCCTAATGTCCTCCCTTGTGCATGGATGGTTCCCCACTGCATTCACCCTGATGACTATCTTCTGCCATAGGTCGTTCTTCCGGGCTATGGATGTCTGCTGGACCTGTGCTCCAAACAGTCACGCCTCCACTCTGAAGATTTCCTCAACCATTACACTGAGCTCCTCTTCTGTGAATCGTGGGTTTTTTGGTGGTGCCATGGTGGTTGTGTTGTGGGTGGGGGTGTTTGTTGTGCAGGGATTTTGGGTCTGCTGTTTGTTGATGTGAGTTTGTGTAGTGGTATGTGTGTGTGCTCTGGGGTGTTTGTGTGCAGTGATGTGTTGTATGATGCGTGTTCAGTGTGATGGTGCCTGTTGTATCTAGGTGCAGTGCCTCCTTTCAGTGTACTCTTGCCTAGCTCTGTCAGAGTTTCTGGTTGCAAAGTGTTCTGGGTATGTGTGGGGGTGTGTTTTGTAGTGCTGTGCACAGGTGTGTGTATGTGTCTCAGGTGTTGGGTAATAGTATTGTCCAATGTGGTGCAGTGTTCTGGTGGTGGTGCCTTTTTTCCCAGCGGCAGTTCTGACCGCCAATGGATTTCCGCTGTGTTGCCGATTTTTGACTCGTTATTTGACAGGTGAGATATTCTCTGCGTGACAATGCTGGTGGTGCAGCCGCCTCCTTCACGCAGTTGTTTCGGCCAACTGTGTTGTTTTTTAGGTGTATTTTGGGCGGTGTTGTGTGGTTGACTCGTAATACAGTGGTCTTCACTCCACCATCACTGGTGGTCTTTTTGCGGCCGATTTGCACAGTGGTCTTTGGTGACGAAGGGGAGCTCTGCTTGGATACACTGAGTGGGAGGCCTCTATAAAAATTTTACATTCGTACTTAGAAACGTTTCTGGAGGATTTTCCCTCTGCGTCGTGTGGTCCACCCCAGTAAGCCAATTTCGATGCAACATCATCGGATTGCTTTTCTGTGAGGCCCCGGTCAAATCCTGGAAGTCTGGAGCTCTAGAGCTTTTGGCAGATGGACTTGAAATTCAGGCTGGGTTGAGGTTGAAGGTAGTCGGCTTGACACTTATGGAGCTTTTTCCAAAAGTTGCTCCAAACTTCTTTAAACTTCTATAACTTCTTCCTGAAGTTCCCCTTAAGGGTTCAAAGTGTCCAAAATACAAATCCAAGGGTCTAGCAGCTCTGAGATGAGATGGTCCTTGGAAGTTTGGAACTACAATTCCCACAATGCATCTGGCTTAATCCTTGAAAGTCAACTGGACGCACTCCAGGCTGGGGAGTTCTTGAGGAAGATGGTGCCAGAAGCTCTGTTAAACTATTGCTTGTGGTGAGTCCACTTCTTATTCCTTTTGGAAACAAGGCAAAGTCCTCTAGGCTGTAGTTCCCAGTGTGCAGCAGGAGCAGTCCTTCAGAGAGCAGTCATTTGGAGTGCAGACCAGGGTTCCAGCAGGGCAGTCCTCCTTGTAGATTCAGGCAGCATATCTGAGATGCTTTGCACCTCTCACATAATTATTCAATGGTCTGGGGGGGCAAGCAGAGGTGCACCCCTGAACAGTGAGGAGCAGGGTGCCACCGAAAGACCTGACAACTTCTGCCAAATTGTGGCATATTGTTGTTACACTGCACTTTAAAAATAAAATGTGGTGGATTCCTCTCCAGAGGAGTAAAACCTGGCTAAACAAACCAACTGGTGTGGCTCATTTCCATTACCACTCCCCCTCAAGACCATCTGAAAATGTAATTCCTGGACCTGTCATCTGGCTGGGGGTACAGGAACTGGGATAGGCCTGGTTGGCAGTCCTTAATGTCCTTCTCTCTTTGAAGCCCAGTTTGATTTATCCAGCCCCCCTTTCTGTCCTGGCCTCTGCAGCTGCAGAACTCCTCCCACCAGATAACCTCTGCTTTATGCAGGCCACTTATCACCTCATCAAAGCAGCGTGGCAAAGTCTGTTAAGGCTGAGCAATCAGGAGAGGTTGCTAGAAGGCTGAATTTTGGCTCACAGAAAAGAAAGTCCTATTACTTCTCTTGTGTATCAGTTATGATAAAGTCAACAGTGGCAAGTTGCTGGATTTATCATTATCAATCTTATGAGTCCCTGAAAGGCATTTCAAGCTCCTTCATAGCAATATGTATTCTTAAGTAGAATATTCCATTATTAGCCTTTGAAGCTAAGTATCTTCAATGGGGAAAAAGGAAATGGGCAGTTGTTTCCCTCACCAAGGCATAGAAAACATATTTTCTAATGTCCCTGTTTATAGTTAGATGGTATCCCACCCCTAGGGCACAAAGGGGATACCTTTGGGATGGCTTAATAAGGTAGATTACCACTGTGGAAGTATCATTAATTCCAAATTCGAATTTACATATATTTTAGTTTTAAAGATAGTCTACAAAGCAGGTCTGCTTTTAAAAGCGACAGCAGGCAACACAGCAGTGCACATACCAGTGCATCTAACCTACTGGACCTCTAAACCTTCCTGCCCTGTTATATACTAGGGACTTATAGGTAGTTTAAATCCCCTTTGCCTTATTTTGTGCTATGTACTTACATGAGTCTGCCTTTGCCAATTGCAATTATACCTAATTACCATATGCCTTTATAATCAGAGCACTGGCCTGATTATCAAGAGTCCAGGGCTCAGTCAGAGTCAGTTACCACCAGTATCAATCATAAAACAATGGGGCTAAACAGGACTAAAGGATGACTTTCTCATACTTAGCAACTACACTCTGGAGATGTTTTATCCAGTATGAAACATTTATTAAACAATAGCCCATAGAGCTGTGTTCTTTTGCACATTCAGATCAGAACTTCCAGCAGAAATCCTTCAAAATTATACTTTAGGTACCCAATGGAAAGTTTCATTCACAATACACACTATTCTCTCTATTACTTCAGTCTATTGACCTCATTGCCATATTCTGCAGAAACCTCGAGGAGAGAAGCTTTGAAGCTGGAAGCTGATTGGGAGGAGGAATGAGCAGGAGTAAGATGAACATAACTCCCAAAACTGCATCCAATTCGATTAACAGTACTCACATTATAAATATGGCACAACTTTCCTACAATATTTTTACACGCCTATATAATCATCTTGTTTGAAGTGCAAAATCAGTAATTCATTGGTCACACAAACTTGGCACATCTTCAAACTCTTAAACAGACCATGTAATCTGAAGAACTGAAATAGTCTGCAAAGTTTGACTTCAACCTTAGGCTTCATAAATGCCCCCGATTCAAAATCAGTGGGGTGCAAAACAAAATTACAGAAAACACCATAACTCTTATTTAGGTTTATCTATTTAGCCTAAAACTCACTGTCATGTAGACCATGAACACTAGCCTCAGTAGGCTATAACTCACTAACATTTCCTGAAAACTACATGAAAAATAAAACAACCTTTTTCCTTCTATCTAGCTAAAGATGTTAAAAATCCTATTGCATCATATTGAGGAAAACCTTCCCATCTGAATACAATCCTCCCACTTAAGAACCATCCCATATTAATTCCATCCACCTAAACGCTGCAAAGATTACACAAGATCGGTTGAAATTACTAAACACAATTGCTTTGTGACTTTCCACAAGTGCATAATGTTCCACGCGTTCCCCAGTGCCTTTACAGAAGAAAGACCAACTACAATGCGACCTAATACCATGTTGAATAAATCAGTAAATATATGAGCAAAAACAAAAATGAGAAAAAAATACAAACAATGAAAATTATGTGCAAGCTTGAAATATGTTGGAAGTCACGAGGGATACATATCCACATTTGTTGTTCCACACATTGCTGAATCTCTTTGAAAATGTGAGTATACGCACAAAATTACCAAAACTAGAAGTAATATTTTGTTTTAGATAGTGTAAGTAACATTTTACTGTTTATTGTAGCGCTTTTGTGCCATGTTATTGGTGCACTTAAGAAACTGAAGGACATAACATAAAGAACAACAGTAAGTTAAAGAATATTAGAACAATGACTTTGCAGGATAGGTTGAACACGAAGTATGATCATTTAGGTGTACACAGATGAGTTAGATTTGTAGTTGTTTCCAGAACAGCATGAGCTCAGTTTGTAGGTCTGAATAAAGGGTGAAATTTTGTTGGGCGCTTAGGAGGTCTTAAATGTAATTGTTTCAGCAATAAAGAGTTGTTGCTCGTGAATTATCTTTGACCTACTGAACGGTATTGAAGGTTTGCTAGATAAGAGATTACTAATAATAGAACAAAAACTGAGGAAATCCAATAAAGAACTCCATCCCAAGAAATACACCCGTCAAGGACAAGATAATTTGCTGGTCTGTCACGTCCCCTTCTAGAGTTTCTGTACCCATGGTGCCACCATGCACACAACAGAAATGATTAAAGGTTCAAAATATGAGGAAGAACGCAAACAAAAACTCCTTGCCAATCATATGAACCTTGATTGAAGATGGAGATTACATATAAGAATGACAAGCACCAAACTCCCTCTCCTCCTGAAGGAACGTGAAGGAGAAAAGAGCTAGTCCAAATTCAATTTCAGGAGTAGAGTCCTTTAGAAGTTCAAGTTGCAAGGAGCAGAAATGGGTGGTTGGCAAAAATGGAATCAAGGGGATGAAGAACACAAAAAATAAGTGAACAAATGTGTTGCAGTGCCTCCTTAACTATAGTGTAACTGCTACTGACATAAGGTGAACTACACTTTGGTTGGGATCTTCAGATAACATCCTGTGGACTGACGAGCATCTTGGAAAGGGCATGCTATAAGGTGTGACCACAACCTTATCCTGGAAGTAATGGCATTTTCTTCAAAAGCAAAGAAAAATCATACATTTGACAACTTTTATCCAACTCTGCATTCCACGATCTTGTCGCTATTGGCTTTCTGTATTCTAAACAACTCTGAATGGCTGTGAATGAGGAGACTCCACGGTGGTTCTGGCTATGTTGGCACTCAGGTGACTAGCTAGTTTGAATCACTCCGCCAAGTGAAATTGCAAAGCCTCAGGTTGATCAAAGAAGGTGTTAAACAGAACAGAAAAGAAATGAAATGAAAAAAGGAGTATCTCGTTTCATTTAATCCCTTTCCTCTGCTTACTCGTCTCCTTGAGAACCCTTGAAAATTGATAGTAATCTGATTTTATCACATAAATTGATTACATTTGTAGGCAGGGTTGGCATGATCTTCAGGTGGTCACCAGTGAGCAGACCACCTAGGTAACATGAACCCTTGTGACTGGTCCTCTCTGGGTCTCTACGGGCAGGAGACAACTGCATGTCCCCATGGTGGATGCTGAAACCATATAGGTGTAACAAGGTATTTGCACAGTTTGGATGGTTAGGGGTCCCAACCATCGGGTAGCTAAGGGAAGGCCTGAAAGTAAGAGAACAGGATGAGCGGGCAACACCTGAAAAAATAAATGATTACAACTTGCCTTACTGTAGTCCTAACATGAGCAATGCAAGATATGATGACAACCCATTTCACCTTGAAGAAACATTTAACTTAACTATATGGAAGAAACAATATACATAAGGTTAATTGTAGACAACTTATATTTTATTTATAGAATGCTCCAGACATCAAGGATGGTGCTGCTGTGTTTCAAAAACTGGCTAGATACTTATAGGGTGCTCAATTAAGCATGGTATAAGAATGTGAATGGAGGGTCAGGGCAGAAGAGGGTCCTTAGGGAAATAGCAGCTCAGGGAGGCTGAAGGTATGAAGTCATAGAGAGCACTGAGCTCCTGCTTGGTGAAATGGGTAATTATTGCAGAGACTTAGTTATTGATGGAAAAGGTTTGACTGCGAAGAGTTAGGCCCAGATTCTGGTAAGTGTCACGCAGCGCAGTGCAGCATCCAAAAAAGATGCGCTACGCTGCATAACAAGGAGAAAGGAGGAGAGCGCTATATTCACATAGAAATGGCACTCTCCTTACATCTCCCTAGCTGATTTCAGATGCCGTGTGCCACGCACACACCTTAGCTCCATAGTGCTTGGGTGTGCGCATGTGTGCATGAGTCTAGCATAGGTTTTATACATGAAGGTTACCACCAAACAGCTCCTGAATATACCCCAAAGCATCTAGAACACAGCAGTAAGACTTGTCCTCAACCTACTATGCTGCACCCACATCATACCGCACCTCTGAGAACTCCACTGACTCCTCATGAACAAACTCACTCAATTCAAACTTCTCAAGCACACATACAAATCACTACACAACATGGGCCACCCATTCATCAACAGCCGCATACACTTCCACCAACTCTCCAGAGCAGGTGGTCGCGCCATTACTTACATCTCCCCCAAAGTATTGAATACCCTCCAATTGCACATCAGGGCCTCCACATTGCTTCTTGCCTTCCACAAGAAGGGGAGGATGTGGCTCTTCAAATAACTTCCAGGGAGTCACTCGCCTACCCCCCTACAAAGTTTCTGGATACCCTCACGGGTGATTAGCGCTCTATGCGATTCAGCATAACATAACATGACATGACAAAACATTTTTTTTCTGGCTGTGCAGAGGTTGCAAAACGTTTCTTTCAGACGCACTGACTCACTTGTCCCACCTCGCACATTGAGATTCATTGACTAGAGGTTCATAGCAGCCATGTACTCTGAATGTAAACAAGCATTTGCAATGCAACGGGTCTCGCGTTTGCTCATGTTAGAGCTGATAGCGTTGTAAACTCCTAACCCGACTTTTCACCTATCGGGCAAAAGTGCTTTTATATACGTAACCGGAAAAAGTGCAATTAACTATGTAAAGCGCTCGACTTCTGCCAAGCGAGATCGCGCTCGTAAATTAGAGAAAAAGAAGTCCACGAGCCCGATGGAAAACAGCGAGCCTCGCATGTTTTCTGTACTTGGTCGCTGCGCTCGAGGAGGGCTAGCCACCGGAAAAGGCATGACTTATGCGTGCCTTCGACTAATGAAAGCAAGCAGATTTTATTAGGCAAGCCCACGAACCAATAAAAAACACTGACGTGATGTTGACAGGGCTCCGAGCCCTTTTCTGAACACTAAAGAGTCTCACTGCGATACGCATGCGCGAGCGCATGCAACGCAGGCTCGGCCCTAAAAAGGGAGGATGTGCACATTCTCACTTCAGACTCAAAGGCCCTTGCACCCACGCCTCTGGATTTATATGTGATTGAGCAACACACTGCTTTCCATAGATTAATAATAAGACCTGGCTCCCCCCACTCCAGCGTTCTGTTTCTTGTAAGATGGTGTTTGTGTCATAGCACCAAGATGCCCCCTGGTTGTAATGAGCTCTGTGGATGCTGTTTTTTTTTTATCACATTACATTAAGTTAGAACTGCTATAAGTACAATGTTGTGTTATGCTGATGATTTATTGACAGATGGAAAAAAGAGATTAGCCGGATGAACTACTTCCCCTTAAACAAACCTGAAGAGCACAACATATGCTAGACCAGTGGTTCTCAACCTGTGGTCCGGGGACCCCTGGGGGTCCGCGAAGCCTTCTCAGGGGGTCCGCGACTGCTTAGAAAATTAAAAAATATGAATAAATATTGACAAATTAGGTCCCAAACTTCCAGTAATGACTCAGTGGGGGGTCCCCGGATTCCAATGATGATTCAGTGGGGGTCCCTGGGTTCCATTAGTGATAAAGTGGGGGTCCACAGAAGTCAAAAGGTTGGGAACCACTGCGCTAGACTATGTCAAAATACCAGCATTTTCACGAGGCAAAGACAACATTTTCTTATAAAATGTATATAAGTTGAGGGGGATTTTGTGAGAAAAATCCACTTTTTCTGCACTGACAATTAAAAAAATGTATTCTGCAAGTTGTTACAGGTTCTTCCAAAAGGTAATATGAAACAGTATTTTTTTTAAATACCTACACATTTCTGCTGTAAATATACAATATGGCGATGCAGATAAACAAAGGAAGAAACCCATCTATTTTTCAAGAACACTGAATGAAATAATGAGGAAACCATGGAACACCTGGTAATAACCCAACATTTTCTTCCAAGCTCACTACAACAATTTTGTAAAATATATTGATAGTTTATGTAAATTAGAGACCACGTGTCTAAATTGCTAGTTAGCCATTAAAGAACTGCACCATTCAATGAGTGCGGGCAAACTGAACATGTTTTTAGTTGGGGGATAATGTTTTACAATGCAGGAAAGTGTGGTCTGTATTTATTAGAATTTCTATGCAAATATATTATGGCAGCATCTGCCCGTTCGCGCCATTGTGGCGAGGGACTTTGAGGCTGAGATGGGACAGACTAATAGAAGGAATTAGAAATTCTGATGGGGGAGGCTGAGTAAATGCGTGTCCTTTGTCGGAGCTAATCCTCCTTGTATTGGCTGCTTGGACATGGCTAATTTATTTGAAATTCCATTCTGTCTCTGACAGCATTCCTTATTAGCAGCTGGATTTCCCCGAGCAAAGTTGCATACCAGCTTTCAACTGTTGTAAGTCACCGGTGACATGTTCTTCTGTTGGGCTCTGCCTTTTGTTTGCATATGCATGGGCATAAATGCGTTTAAAACAATGGGGCAGCAGCGCAGACCCTATATTTGGAAAAATCCGGCCATAGGCACGAAATGGGTCTGGCGCCGGCGTTGAATGAGACTCGACGTGAATGGGAGGGACCATTCTTCAAGAAATCCTTGTGTGTGTGTCCTCGCTTTGGTGTTTTACGTCTTCAAGAGACGCATTGGCAGATCCGAGACTGCTTTTTCAACCGGTAAGTCGCAATGTGAGTGGAAAAAATAGACCAGGTGCAGTGTTTGACGCTCCCAAATTGCCTTCTGGTCAGGTTCAAACTAAATGTCCTACAGAATGCATCTTTAGTCCTTAGGAGATGAAAGGAGGGCCGTGAAGAGCTCGTCTAAAGCTTTTTGTTGACAGCCCAGTTGGGTAAACAGAACTTTAGGCCAGGCGTAAGCCAATCAGCAACTCTGATCCACTTACTTCTGTTTTTTTTTTAAATGGACAAAACAAGTTCCCAGAAGAAATCTCTGATCTATAAAAATAGTTACTGTTGATTTTACAGGACAAAGGACATTGGTCCCCTAAGTCTATGCTTTTAGTGCCATTTAAGATTCTGAAGAGAGTTAAGGAACTTGTTTGTTCTGTCATCTTGGTGGCAGCTCCTTATGTTCCACGACCACCCAGAGAGAGACCGACCTGTTGGAAACTCTGGACCTATAGTTTTTTCCTAGTGTCATGCTAGACTTTGAAGTAATGTATGAAACCACCAGAAGGGGTGAAAGTTGTCTGATCCAACAGCAAAGCTATGGTTCCAACATGCTGTTGTGGGGACAGAATTACATTTAACCAAAGGCTCTAGCTTTTCCTTAGATGTACAGGAATGCAGCCAGGGTGCCAAGACCACAATGGAAGCAGGTCAAATAGATTCAGTACTCCCCATGTGTTGGTGGTAAAAGAAAATGGGTGCAGTGTGCCTTTCACACGCCTGTGCCTGGGTGGTAACTCTGCCCCCCTCAGCCCTGTAAGCCTAGCACAGGCACCAACCTTCAAGAAATTCTACTTGTTAAGAATAGAATCTGCCTCTCTGCGGATGAAAGTCCCCACAAGAACTTTTATTTTGCAGGAGAATTATCCTGTAAAAAAGTAGGACCTTTTAAAAGTTTTGTTTTAAGTTCAGTGTCTTTGTAAAGTTCTTAAAGTTGGTGAGGTTTTAAGAAAGCTTCTTGAATCTGACAGAAGGAAGCCGTGGCATCTTTAAATGAAAAGAAAAGTGTCAAAGCGTGACATAGGAATGCTCAGACATGAGTCATATTTACAAGCTCCTACCGCCGCCATGAGCTGCCCTAGCATCAATTGTTTTTATGCTAAGAAGGCGTTTAGGAGGCCATTCGCCCACTCCACTTTGTAACCCCTTGTGCCACATTATGCCTGCGCCACGCATAATGTGTGCAAAGGGTACGTTCCTCCACAAGGAGGCCCAAAAAATTGGCGCAGTGAAACTTACAAGATTTCACGGTGTCATTTTTTAACGCCTGCTCAAAAGTGACACTCGTGTATTGGCCTAGGGCCTCCCTGCGCTTTGCTGCATTAGCACCAGAGCAGCAAAACACTACAACAGTGCAAAACAATGTTGACGCTGTTGTGGTAAGGACCGCCATGGTGCACCATGCTGTAAATAGCGTGTAACCATGATGTCATTAGAAGGGTCCAGGGGGGCACAAGAAAAGTGGCGCATCTGGACTGATGTGCCACTTTCTTGTAAATCTGCCCTTTACTGTGCTATGGGAATGAAGCTGTACCTCACTGATGAGGCACCAATAATCCAGATGTTCCCATCCCCAGGGGACCTTGATGGACAGTTAGGGCTGGGCTATTCCTATTGGAGCAGGACTATGATTAATTTGTATATGGATAGCCTCTGTCTAAAATGGAACAGTCAGAAAAAAATTATTGACTGGGATGTAATTACCTGCAGCTGAGATTAATTCAGGTATTCCACAAATCATCTTTTTGTTTTCCTCAGTAGAGCATGGGGAGAGGGTTATGCATTCACAGGAAGGCTGTGTGAAAAGTGTGTCCAGGTGAAAACCCCTATGTTCTTGTGGTACTCCCTGCACTGGCACCTGAAAACGCACACTTCATGGCTGTTTGGAGCAGGGACTGCACAGGTGGTGACCCCCAAGAATATATTGGTCTCTCTGGTCTGTAGGGCAACTTGTTCCTGAAAATGATCAGCGGCCCCAAACGCCACAATGTTTTATGGGTCACCGAAAAGGGTAGTGTAAAGGGCAGCCCCTCATCAACATGTTTTGTAATTAATGCACGTAAACGGATTTGGTGCCAAGTACAGAATAATTGTTGCAGCCTTTGAGCTGTTCCTTTCATCCAGAAACTGGAAGACGAGGGAACTTTTGATGCTGTTCTTACATTCAACACAGTTCCCTGCACCACAACCGGTAGAAAAGTAATAGCCCCTTCTCAACCAAAACCAGTGCAGACACAACATGTGTACTGAAGCTCCAGTAAATGGAGAATGTGGTTGCACAGGGCACCAGCTGCACATTTATATACATTGATTTGCAGGGAGCCCGAAGTAAAGTAAAGCATTTCCTCCCAATTGTAAAATGTAACATTGCCTGTGCCTACCAAAATAAGAGACAATCAAGAAGCCAGGTAGGGAGAAGTGAAGTGGGGTGATCTGAAAATAATGGCAAAGGAGGATGACAATCGTATAATGGGAAGAAATTCATGACTGTAACGGATAAGTGATAGAGTCAGTGTTTAATTTGTGCTTGTTGTTTCCGGTGCAGAGCACCGGCACTTATTTTTGAGAGCCGACACTTATTTTTGTGCCTCAAGGATTTACTGCGAGCAAAAGTCACATATGGGAAAGATGGAGGAAGAGAAAAACGAAGGGTGTCACAAAGGGAGAAATCTGCAAGAGTGAGCTGAAGGGGCAGGGAGTGGCTGTAAATGGTTTGAGGAGGCCCGAGATGGCTTCAGGATTACGCTGCCTCATTATTCTGTACTCTCACATTTAATTGCAGCAGCGTTGTGATTAAGAGGTGGCCTTTGGGAACCAGCACCTTTTTACTTACAAATTAAGCACTGGATAGAGTATTCTCCTGCAGTAAACTCACACTTTAACAGCAACCCAGAATTACCGACAAGCTAGGTTTCTTTTTTTTTTTGCAACACATATTTATTGTTCATCAGTGCTAAAACAGTACAAATGGAACACAAAACACTACATGACATCCAGAGCAATTGAAACAATCTAAGGATAATAAGATAACATAACAACTGGGCTCTGGGGAGGGGCTACTGCTTTAAGGACACACAGGGACACGTGGTCCTCGAAACGGGTTAACCTCACAGTAGGTCCCTTAGGGTACAAATATTTGGGTCTTTTGTGTTATAAACAGCTGAGCGCTGTCAGACTTTTGATATTGCAGGGGCGCCATGCAGAAACATTGGTCCCCAGTAACAATCCGGGACTCTGATTTAGTAATGGTGGATAATCACATGCGCACCGGCCTCAAGAGACAGGACACTACCCTAAGAACTATGGTGAAGGGTAACCCCCAGTTCGCCCCTTTCAAGTTGGAAAATGGGGTTAGAGGGTTCCACAAAGTCAGATCAGGTACTGGCTGGGCCAGGGTGATGTTTTTTGTAGGACCTCGAATCTTTTGCAAAGCAGAAGTCTTAAGTTTGGCTCTGGTCAGATAGACTAGATAGAAGGTATAGTACTCAGCATGCCACTTTTCTTGGGATGACCTCTAGCTAGGCGTCCATCAGCTGTATCTTTCTTCTTGTGCTCCTAGTCAGGGATAACTGTTCTCCCATGCACTGTGCAGTGCAGCTTTCTTTTCTTCCATAGCAGCAAGTAGAACTACAAGGTCTTGGACTTAATACCAGCTTCGCAGAAAATGGAAACTTCCTGAATCCTGTCCTGAAGAAGCATCTTCTGTACTGGTGCAATTCTGTTTTTGCAGATGGCCTGCTCAAGCGATCCACTAGTATGAAGCTTGGGCCTAACTAGTTGTTATTTCCGGCCCAATATCACAATCTAAGTCAACCAAAGCACAGTACATCCTCTAAGTCCTTCTTCCCAGGCTGTCACAAATGAACAGATTTGCTGACACTAACTGCTCAAGTAAAATATGGATACCCAGGAAGGTAGACTCAGTGATTCTGATATCTGTTGTTATCACACAATCCTTGGCAAACTATAATTGCAGGCAGTCAAAGAGGCAAACAGACGTGGATTGGGCTTCACACAAATGCTGTACCCAGAGCAGAAGTTGGCTTATTTCCTGACAAAGCCTTGTGCATAGTTGCCCAGCAACAAACCCAATTTTGGTCAGTTCTGGCAGAATTCAGTTCTGCAGCTAGAAGCCGTAGCCGGTAAAAACTGCTGCTAGTCTCGTAAATGTAGCTTTTGGGTCTGTTCATGTACAGAAAGCCACAGAATGATATTAACCTATGCAGGGAACACAAATCTTGTGGTGCATTAAACAGTCCTTTCAAGATGACACCTATTCATGATGTGCTGCACCCCTATGCACTGTACATGTAAGTACAACAATTGGGAGCAAAAAGACCCTAGATATGGGACACTAGATAAATTCTACCCAAAGAGAGAGCCTTCCCTTTTCCATGGGTACAGATGTAAAAGGTTCTCCTCACTACAATAGTGTCTGCCAACAACCTTCAGCCTCCTCATAGCCGCGTGAGATAGCAGTAGCCCCCTGATATTATACAGATTGGGCACATTTTGGGTGTGCCACCAGTCCTGCAGAAAGCAGCACCTCCTGTGAGCTCATCAATGTCGCGTTCACTGTGGACAATAGGAGGGCCAGTGAGAAATTTGAACAAAAGGGATTGATTTCCCACTTCACCGGATAACATGATGGCATTTCTCATGAAAGTGTTCTTATGAGAGATGAGACAACACAAAAATAGATGGAATGATTCAGTTAATCTCAGCCACTGGCAATCACTCTGGGCCACCTTCTTGGCTTAATGTTTTTAGGTCCAGCCATAGCTGCTACGCTATGTGCCCTCTGAATGGGAAAACAAGCAGCATCAGATTATCACATTTTGACTCACTAGCTGCACAATTAAGATACACAAAGGAGCTTGTATAGTGTCAACCTAGGTGAAAAGCAGCAGGGTGCTCAACACTAGTCAGGAGATAATTCACAATTGTTTACTGTGGGCACACTCTTATCACTTGGAGAACTAGTGCCATTTCAAGGATCTCCAAAACCTTTCTGAATTGTAGGAGGATGGGAGATGTTCTGATTTTGATATTGATGTTGATCTAAATCTTGGATGCATAGATGTAGTAGGCCTGGCTTCTGGTCTTTTCGTTCTTTAATTTCTTTCTCTCCAGTCTGTCTCCTAGTTTGGTGCTATCTGCCTTGATGTGGTTAATTTAAGGGCCACTTACACTGTACATTGATGTTTGGATTTCCTGTGTCGACTCTACTCCATCTCCAGAATAGACAGATTTGGATGGTGGAAAATCTAGAGGGAATGCTGCTGTAGGGAACAGGCTCAATATTCAGGCTTTGCTTGGTTCCAATTGAACAACAAGCACGGGACCCGTGTCTATACATATTCTTGACACTTAGTACAGAAAATCAAACTCTCAAAATGTGGGGAGAGGAATAGTTGCAATACGTCTAACCACTGCCAACCACGCTACCTAAGTTTAGACCCAGCCATATACACATCAGTATTGACCTTGCTCTAATAGGAACAGTCCATCCCAAAGTGCAAGGTCAGGTTACGCTACTGCAGAGCCCCAATCAGGGTATAACCGGTCTTGGGTTTCTTATGTTCTAGTTCAGGGTTGACCTGACCTGGCAGTTTAGGCTACACTGTTCCTACTGGAGCAGGGTCAAGACTGATTTGATTATGGCTGAGTCCAAACTGAGATGACATGGAGGGCAAAAGAACGATGGTTTGGAATTGTCAGTGATTAGTGTTGTTACAAAGAAATCCTCCCATCACCTTTTGTGAGTTTGATGTTTTAACCAGAAGTTTAATTAACAGCTTGCAGTAAGCAAAGGGCCCTGCTCTTGTGCGCGCGCATTTCTTCCCTACCTCCCATGATGTGGCGCGCGTTTTAATCTTCCATCTCGCGCCACTCACATTACAGATACGTTCACGGTATTGCCTGGAGAGCCTGGTGAAGGGCATGGGAAAGAATCAGTCACAGCTACAAGGAGGAGAGGACGGCCGGACGACCTTACGCACCTCTACCTGTGCGGCACATAAAACACCGCCATTTGGCAGAGGAACAAACAGCCGAGGTGCAGGAAGTGCTTGGAATGTGCACACTGTGTCGCAGGCTCGCAGATTTCCAACAAGTGGATGGAGTTACCTCGTATTGGATTGAAGCAGATACTTTTTCACTGTGTTTAGTTTTGAGGTCTGAGGAGAAAAAATTAAAGGAACTGCTGCTGACTCTGGTGCTGGAGAACCAGGTTCGAGTCCCAGCATCCGCTCAACATCCTGTGATTCTGGAAAAATCACTATGGGCGGATATACTAATCACTGGTCGCAATTTGCGACCAATGTGGCATTTTGTAAACAGGACTTACTACTAATAAATTGGTTTGCAAAAAAAACGAATTGCAATGGGTCACAATTCAGCCTACCTTATTAATGAGGTCTATGGGACTGCTGCCTACTCTTAAAGGACATTTGGTCTTTGTCAGCATTTACAAATCGGAAAGGGTCCATTGAGGACACCTTCATGTTCGCAAATGGGTTGTCTTTTTACTCCCTTTCCGTAGTTGGTAAAGTATAAATTTTGGGGGACTGGATTTCGACTGCAATGCACTAAAACATCCATTACAAATCGCTATTTGGAAGGGGCACCTTAAACTGCCCCTTATAAATACCAATTCGTTAAGTAGTTGCAAAGCCAAATTGCGATTCGGTAACTTGTTACTGAATCACAATTTGGGTTAGGTACTTACCAAAAGGCCATTTAATAGTTTCAAATGGTCCTGTTTTTATATTTTCTGGCATTTAATCTCCCTGTGCCTGAAAAAAATAATATGGTCTCTTGTAAAGCAATCTGGTGCACAAATAAAGCACCCTAAGGCCCTTGGGCTATGTTTTCACAAAATACAATATATAAAAGTTTTGTAATTGTTTAGGACATCCCATGTATATAACAGCTGGAAAGTCCCCTTCAGCTGAAACCAAAACTGCTACAAAATAAATATAGGTCCTGAACGGGTAAGAAGGTATGCGTCATAAATCAGGTGCGAACCATCATGTTTGGTGAGTATTTTTGTGAAAAAACTTATTTTCAAAATTTTCCCACGTGGCTCATGGCAGTCTTGTTGATCAGAGAAAGCCATTCATGGCTGGATGAACTCATTTTGGATACAGGCAAACTGACCTGCAACTGAACGGATGATGAAAGTTGTTTGTGTGGAAATATCCAGAGGACAATCATAACGTCTTCTCATCACTTCCATTAAAATGAGTGATCTTGTTACAGGACATGAGGGTGGAGCTTTGCCCATAGTCGTCCCTGGTCTTCCCAGGTCTTTAGGAACCAAGGGCACACCATGGTGTGCTCACGCTCTTTCACAGAAGGACCTGTGCATTATGTTACATCCTTGTATCTGCCATTCATTCCATTTTCCTCTGACTGGTCCTACAGATATGGGACATGATTTCCCCATGCGCTTAATCTTCAGTTTGATAGACCTTTCAAGAATGTACTTGTTTGTGGTGAACCTTTTGTTATGTTCTTATTCCACCTACCAGACCTGCTTGCCTAGCTTGTAATATTTATGGTCATGAACCATTACAAATGGGGCAAATCACTGTTGCAAAGTTTAGCAAACTACATAACAAACAAGCATTTTAGCACACAAACAGATGCCTCCCGCCGGTCCACAGTAGACTACAATGAGATGGAGAGATTCCATTTGACTTCCACTCCATCCATCACCTTTACTGCTCGAGATTGAAGTGGAGCTAAATGTTTCTCGACTTGCAGCAATTGTTATTCAGTGACATAGTTATGTGACGTAAAAAGGTAAAATATCTTCTAAAACTACACCACCGTCTTACACATGCAAAGCTACTACTGAGATGTCAGCAGCTCTTGTGGACCCAATGAAACAATAAAGGCTAAATGTGAATCAGATTTTCTTATTGGTTTCTTCATGTGGTGATGCACATGTTCATTCCCGACCTCTTCCTGGTTCTGGAGACATTGCACCCTATCAATGAACTTCTTCAGGTGCTCAGTGTATTATAATGAGAGCATTCCATCACCAAGGCTCTTATGAGCTTTGTGAGTGAAATCCACACTTTGTAATCCTAATTCAGGGCTCTGGAGGCGATGATATATAGTTGAACAGACGTTTATTACTGATGGCTCACCACGGCAGCTTGCAGGTACCAGTACTGCCACTAACTTTCTTCACATCCCAGCTGTAACAAACCAGGCCCTAAGGATGACAATCCATACATAAAACGGCGTGCTAAAGAAGTCTAAAGAAGTTTCTTTGAGTGTTCACAAACCAATTAGTATTAAAACATTCCTTAAGAGTCTTATATGAAAATACAGTCCTCATTCGAAGTCCAATGAATTCAACATCAGCCCAGCCATTTATAGCACCTGTGTGTACTGCAAAGTGGGACAAGTGGACACGGGAAGGCTCCTTAGATTAGAGATATTGCATCTCTCTTTGCAATACACACAGGTCCCACTGAGGAAAAGGAAACATGACCATTGTTTGATGTGTACTATAAATGAAAAATCATCAGCCAACCAGATAATAACCCTGAAGAAGTCCCATCTTGGGGACGAAACACGTTGGATGGGGTGATGTTGAATGATTGTTAAAAGAATAAAGAGAACATTCTGGATTGTAACACAATATCACAATGTTTTAGTACGAATTGATTTGTGAACACTCAAATGTCGACTTTTTTAGCACTCCCTTTTATGTATGGATTATTATTGTATGGTCTCTGAGCAGTAGGGCCATTAGGAGGTAGAGTGCTATTTTCATATACTCTAAGCATCAACAACTGTGCATCTGCTTCTTGGTGGCCAATATTGCTCTTCCCTAAGGATGACACATGAACTTTTCAAATCAGACATATACACATTCTAATTCTACCTCATGCACAAAACATATGTCATTCCCCTTAACAAAAGAAAACAAAGTTGAACAAAACCAAAAGAAAACAGGATTATGAAGGGAGATAACATGAGGGGTATGGAAAATAGCTTATACATTTTATGCATTGTTTTGAAGAGCATGACACGTGAAACAGGATGTGGACTTGAAAAGGCATATAAGCATGCTAATATATTTTGTAGTCATTAAATCTCTACTGTGCAGTGGATTTCCTCTTGATACTCAACCTACCAACTTCTTTGTCCTGTGACTTGCTAATCTACAGGACACATACCTCCTACTTCTATTCCACCATTGCTCCTCTCCCCCACACAACATCACACTGCTCTTATTCCAAACCATAACATCATCCACCACCGCGTAATTCTTGCCTGTTTGTCTGACCACGTCAGGCTCAACGAAGACTAACCTATTCTTCCCTACCCACCATGCAACGTTACCTTAAGAACATCTCCTTCTGCAACATTTAGATCTTTGACTTTCCGATTGTCATCAAAATCTTTTTTTGTACAACCTTTGGTTTTCTTTAACTCCTGCCTCAACTTCACTTTTACTCATGTCATTAAACGCATACACTTTTCTTCTAGTTGGTGCTAATCTGGTTTTCCTACAATGCTGGGTTTTCTACCATGCAGCATCTCAAAAGATGACCATTGTGTGGTACTGTTCACATTATCTGCTTCACAATCGTCCACACCAGTCTGTCATTAGCTACACCTAAATGTATAATTTACTCTATTACTGTGTTCACTGTCTCAAGCAGATATTGGCTCTAGAGTTGTAAACCACTTTTTTTCCATGGATAATATTACTATTTTTTCGATGTCTTACTCCTTCTGCAGAATAAATTTAAGGTCCATTATCAAAACAATTTCCTAGAGTGCCTCTCACTAAAAAGCAATTTCCATGAATCTCAAAAACTTAAAAACTCAACTATAACCATTTGGAGTAGTAAACAACCAATGCTATATTAAACTTACTTGGAACACCAGTGTTGTATATAATACCCATTATATCTATCGTAATCGTGGCCCATGGCCTCAAATGAATTATCACAGGCTGAAGAAGATACGCACTGGTTGAATGTATTTTGTCTCTGTTACCACGCAAATAACATTAATTCATCACCCTTTCTATTACTTTAGCCATGTATGGCTGCTCAAATGACTCCTCTTATTTGTTTATTACTGTCACCGACATGATCTGGATAGGCAGATTCAACAATTTTGCATCTCTGACAACTTGATGGTACTAGTTTTGTTACACTTTTAATTCCACGCCCATTTTCACTTAAGTTCATCCTTAATATAGCTGAACTTCTCCAAGCCACCATGATGTCTGGGTCATCATTCTCTCATCCATTTGCTAAAGTTTGACAACTCCTTCTCATCTTTAACTGCTTGTTTTTACAATTCTTCCATTTTGGTTTCCATGTCTGTGTATGCCATGGTTGCCATTCATTCGTGGAATTCTACTTCTGTACCAATTTCAAGACTCTCTCCGTCCATTAACTTAACTCTCAACAAGGCATCAGCAGATTCATTTTTGTTACCATTAAGAAATTCTACCATTAAATTTAATTACTCAGGATTTGCCAGCCATCTTGCAATCCTGGGTGAAGCCAGACCAGAACCTTTGGTGGTCAACAGATAAATTAAAGGCTTGTAATTAGTATGCATCAAAAAGGTATACCCACAAATAAGATCTCATGTGGCCAAGACCTCTCTTGCTATGACCGAGTACCACCTCTTGGAATTGGACAAAGTAAATGATTCATAAGCAAGTGTTACTTCCTCGCCATCTTGAACCTAGTTCAAAACAGCTCTTAATCCATAGGCACTGGCATCAGTAGTTACTATTGTTTTACAAGTCAATTTAAAACTGCCCAACAGTGGTGCATTAGCAATTTCCTGCTTTAGGTTAACAAATTCCTTCTAGCACTCATTGCTCTATTCAAACTTTGCATTCTTCTTTGACAATTCCCTTATTGATTTTGGACTTGCCATCAAAGTTCCTAAACTTGGAATGAAATTCAATGCTGCTACAAAAACATCTTAATTTATCTTCATCTCTGGCATGGGTACATTCAAGATATTTTTCATCAACTTATCTTTTGGTTAAATTCCATCCACATCAATTGTATTCCCTAAATATGTCACATTGTTCATTTTAAGTTAACATGCCTCTGCCTTCACCATTCATCCATTTGTTTTCAAGATGTTTAAAACTCTATTTAGCCTATCATCATGATCAAAATAACATATCTGAAAGACTAAAATATCAAATTGGAAATATTAGACACTAACTACATCCTGAAACAAAGCTTGTATCAATCTCTGAAAGATTGAGGATGCTCATGCCAGTTTATGTTGGTAGCTTCCAAATGGTGGTATGAATTCATCTGGCAGCGGCTACACGTCTTGAAGGGCAGAGGGGCCAGCCATCCATCTTTTAACAAATGTCAAGAGTGTCTGAGCATAGGTCAGCCTGCCAGACACACTTCATGTTCAGGTCAGGCAGCCAGGTGCTGTAATTGTACTAAATGTGCAGGTGCCTGGCAGCCTAAGATGAAAGTTGGGGGCTGAAGCTGACACAGCCATGCAGACGTCACCTTCTCAGCCCAGCAAAGCATTTGTTGCTCCTCCCGTCACTAGCGAATGTCTGTCAGTGAGGGTTGCCACAGAGTGGGGTGGGGTGGGGTCAGAAGTCTCACTGACCCTTTTCCCACTCTGTAATGAGGTAGATACTGGTCAGCCATGAGAGAAGGCAGCGGACCCAATCCTTGGAAATCAATGAGGCTTCTCTCCCACCACCCAAAAACACTGCTGTTGCCTGGTAAGTGTTATATTTTAATGTTTGTTGCATATGTGCATGTGTGTATATAACATCTATGTGTATTTGTGAGTGTGTTGTGACTGGGTATGTGTGTATGTGTTTGTGAATGATGGGTGAATGTGTGCATGTATGTATTCACATGCGTGGGTATGAGTATGTGTGCGTGTGTGTCCCGCCCAGCCCTGCTTAAATTACTAGCGGCTACTGCAATCTGGTAATATGAAGAGGATAAATTATCAATCCTGGCCTCTTGTGAGACTTCTTCTGCATCCTCCACGTCGGATTGCTCAAAATCTGAATCCAAGGAAGTGAATTCAGCTGTCACCAAAACGACTGACTGTACTATTCAGTCAGTACCTTGCAATAATGTGAATCACTGACAGAATATCAGGATCATTAATAACGAGTGAAAGAAATATCGCACCAAAAATATAGTTAGCAAAAATATTGTGGTCCTATAGTTGTAAATATTATATATAAAAAATATCAACAATAAACAAACAATGTTTTAAATATTTCAACTTTAAATATTAACAGTATAATAAATTAAAGATTAACAAACATATATACTCCCAACAAAAATATTTAACCAAAATAAAATATTAAAATATTACAATAAACATATAAATATACATTTTATTTATTTATACTGTATGCCTTGACTCTATTTGCATTTGTCAGTGTACGCTAAATTTAGAAATAATAACTGTTCATGTAACATTTATTAAGAACAGTTTGGTTCTTATAATTTGTCATAAGTAGTAATATAAATAAAATTGGCTGCAGGAGATATTTTATAAAGTAAACGAAGTATAAAGACTTTTTTACAATTTGTCTGCCGTTCCAGGATGTTTAGGGGGCTTCTAGTGTCCGGGACAATTACAGGTTCCTTAATTATTCATGGACAAGAGAAGAGTTTTAAAGTGTTGAACATCATGCTGAGCACCTAACCTTTGCATCTGTTGAGGATGTGATCTGGTTTGCTTCTTTGAGTGGGTTTACTCGGTTTAATGGGTATGATACTGGGGAGCCACTTGTAGCCATGTTGGTGAGTGCTTTCTTCATGTTTTGATGCACATTCATAAATGTGAGCATTGCATTAATTTGGGAGTAAATGAGTATCAAAGTGCAATTCTTAAATAAAACTCTGTAGCAGGACTGTTCTTTGGGAGTGTAGGTTTATTTAGCTGCATGACATCTCAAGTCAAGTGGCAACAGCATGTCTAACACATAGGGCCTCATTACGAGTTTGGGGGATGGTTTAGGCCGTCTGCCGAACGTCCGACGGGGAGGTTGCCACCATAGTGCCTACCTTCCCGCTGGGCCCATTACGAGTTTCCTGCTAGGTCAGCGGGCAGAAACTTGCTGGCCTAGTTGGAAACACCTATTGCATTGTCTCCAGCTCGTAATCGCGCCGGAGACAATGCTGTAGGATGCAAAGCAGTCAGTGAACATTGTGAGAGTGCTGGCCATGGGGAACCCTGCACTGCCCCTGCCAAGAGCATGAGCCCCTGGGGTCCTCTGCACCCGTTTTCCGCCATCCTTTTCATGGCGGTGCTACCGCCATAAAATCGCTTGTGGAGAACAAGGTCGTAATCCCAAGCGGATTAGGACCACCACAACCGCCAGACCTTTGGGATCTCTGATCCTAGTGGTGCTGGCAGTCCAAACGCGGCATGACCTCCGTCGTCATAATATGACGCTTGGACCGCCGCATCAGCGGCTGCCTGACTGCCATCCGCGAACCTGGCAGTCATGAGAGCGCCAGGTTCATAATGACGCCCACAATCTTCAAACCCTTCTTCAGCACATGAAATAAATGTAGTAGCCATTTCGGTTCTCAACCAAGAAATACAGTCTACATTCATTAGGATACATCTCCTTCCTGTACAGCAGCCTTGAGCTGCTACTGCCAAGGTTGAGACAGAAGCACCGTGATACACTCCCTTATCCCACATGAACAGAAGCTGAGCTCTGCAAAATATTGTTCTATTTGTTATACCTTAAAGCTTGTGTGTGTGCTGTGTCTGAGTTTAATGGGACCTAAGCAAGATGAAGAATGTTGGGTTTTATGACTTTGATCTACACGCTCACAATTCCTCCCTCAAGACAGTCTCTAAAGGGCCAAAGATCTTCTGTCCAACTAACCAGCCTATTGCTCAGCTTCTCCCAGAAACGTGGCCTGCTAATTTTCTGCTCTTCCAGCAATAACTTTGAAAAATGAGATCCTGCAACTGCCTTGTATTATCAGGAATGAAGGTTCAACATTGAGTATTTATGACTTTAAACACCCCTCCTTCTTTAGCCAAATGGACAGCTGCCCTGGCTAAGACAGAAAAACTGTGATGCACTCCCCCTATTTTATCATTCCACACTACCAGAAGTTGAGCTCTCCAAAGTACAGTCTACTGATTCTGTTTGTTAAATCTTAAAGCTTGTGCATGTGCTGTCTTTGAGTTTCACATGATCACATGTTGTTAGCTGGGTTTCATGCTCACAGGAGAACCTGAAGTTGAATATTACTCCTGGGTTCCTTTCTGTAAGGTGTCTAGCAGGAATCCTAGGTTTAGTGGACAATTATTCGACAATGCTTAAGGTTTCTGCCCTCCAGGGACCATGATTACAATTCTCAGCAATAATTCAAGTTAGGAGGGAGGCATTTGCCATTGTGACAACATCCACTATCAATTCAGGAGAGATTTATATATGTATGAGGCCAGTGCTAGCAGGAAAGCGGTGTGGCGAAACACTTACCCTGAATATTAGGGAGCAAGTGAGGAAGCCAGACTGATTCCAAATGACTTAAGGGGGGTTCTCCCAGAAAGAAACCTTGGAAAAATATGCTCTAACAGTGCATTTTACAACATCTTTTTCATACAAGTTTGCTACAACTCTGTGAGTACTTTGAGGGTGCTCATGAATTATTCAGGTACTTTCCATGTGTGTCAAGTAGGCCTAACCCTCCCCAGGAGTGTTGCGAGTTCACCAGCCCTTTGGTGATTTTGAGAAAATGGAAGGACAGTTCCCCAAAACAACATGTAAAAAGCAATGAGTGATACAAGAAGTAGACCAGAAAATGCAATTTCACATGGCCTATCATTTACTATAGCATCAGTCTAAAACTCTACATTACATTTCCTTTCATTTTTTTTCTCTCCTTATCCTTCAAAGATGTTTTCATTTATGTCTTATAATAGACAATTTGCTTGAAAGGACCTGGGTGAAAAAATAAAACAAATGCACTAATCTCACAGTTTCAAGCATTGCATTGGTATAGGGCATAAACCAATGCTTTTGTTCAGGTTATCGTTGCTTTACAGGTCTGCACAACAGATGGGTCACAACTTTTCATATACATAGACGGCAGTCTTGATTATCACTCAGGCAGCAACTCCTGAAAACATAGATCCCAATTCACAAAGTTACGCGTCGTAAAGTTTTGAGTGCGGAGTCTCTGCACTTGTGGCGGAGTCACTACATTCGGGGCAGAATCTCCACACTTGGGGAGGAATCTCCGCACGGCACACAACAGAGAGTGCGCCATGCGGACATTCTGAGTGTGCAGATTCCACCACAAGCGCAGAGACTCCGCACTCGTAACTTTACTACACGTAAGTACCTTCATGAATCGGGCCATAAGTGTATTCATTTCAACCAACTATAGCTTTAACACATTAGTAAACAGTGACTAAACGCTAAGAAAAACCTGTTTAGTGAGCTGAAGTAATAAGTAAATAGCAACGACTTCCATTGACTCAAGGAGGGTTAAGAAGGTGGCGAGAAACTCTTAACAATATTCTTGCAATTAATATGTTGGCCACAACAGTTGTCCTGGGAAGGAAACTCACACTTATTCATATGATTAATCGCATCATTTTATATGTTGTGTAGGGAGTTGTTATTGGCCTAACCTATCCACTGATGCATGTAAAAAACATTGCTACATGCTCTTCATGCCTTATATGCAGCACTTTGGGTTAGGGTGAAAGTAGTAGATCGATCAAGCTTGACAACAAATATCCCAACAAACACAGGCCTAATGCTAGAATAGACTGTGGATCTGATTTAGAGCTTGTTGGAGGGTTTACTCTGTGAAAAACGTGATGGATATCCTGTCTGCCTTATTACAAATGGCAATAGGTATAAGGCACTTGTAATGAGGCCAGAACATTTGCCAAACTCCAAATCAAGCCAGGTGTGTTGGTCCCCATCTTACTCTGTCTATACACACCTGACCTTAAGGCAAGGCTAAGAGAAGCTTGTGTTTTTGAGTCTCACCTGTGACAGCACATTCACTGCATGCACTCCTGCTTGTGAGAGATAATCTAATCAGTAAGAGGCTTGGAGCCCACCCATTACTCACCATAAGTTGTCTTCATTGTCAGTCTTCTTTTCTTCCTCCTAATAGGGCAGCACCTACTAACTTCACTTTGTCATCTTTCCTCTGGCGCTTGGCCAGGTACAAATTGATTGTCTTTGATCAGTCTCCTTCCACTGCTGCTCCTATTGGGAAAGAGGTTATTTTTTTCTTATTTACTTTTTGAGGGAAGTCTCTCCCATGTTGCTCTCAGCCCCCTTCCTGTTGTGCTCGTCTGTATGTTTCTCTCAACCCATGCCTTCATGTTCCAGGGTTCCTTCTACATACCCCCAAACTCCCTTGTGTTGCTTTTCTTTTTTGTTTTGTAGTTTTAAATAGTGCAAATTCAACCTGAAGGTATTGGAGCACATTACACAAGGATAATTTAATTTTCTTAGACATCGTGATTTGCCCAACGCGGATGCAGAGAACTTGGTTCCCCAGTTACAGACTAGGCAGCTCTGATCATAACACCACATCCTCTCCCTAGTGTTGCTTCCACGTTCATCCCCACACCCTCCCTCATGTTGCTTCTGTGTCCTCTCCTCCATTACCCACCTCTATCGATTACCCACCTCCCCCCCATTCCTTCAGAAACATTGCATTTGTGTTGGAAATTAACATTGTAAATAATAGAAGGAAATGGTGGTCCAACGCAAACTTTTTGCTGCAACGCAATGTGATAGTCCTTTAAAGTAAACTGACGCTAAATTGTCATTTTTGTTCCGGAAAAAGGGTGCATGTCATTAAAACAAGACCCAGAATGTATGTTGTATCTTCATTTCTCTTACAGTCTGAGATAGTTGACTACTACGCTTGTGTGAAGCCCAGCTGTAATATTTGTTTCCTTATGATCTGACTGTCCCCCTACTGCTGGCTGCTCCTGAGCATTTAGTGCACCCTGTGCAAACTCTGCAATGCAGCATAAAGTACTTACAGCAGTTTATGAAGCTAGCTGGGCATCTGAAATAGGACAGTGGTGTGCAATTTAGGTGAGAGAGAGGGTGAAGGAGATTTGTGTGCACACCACAGAGTTTCACTCTACTTTATGTCCCTCAATGCCACATAATTTCACTCCATGCCACTCCATGCCACACAATTCAACTCTACGCCACACAATACCAACACAATTCTACTCCACTAAACTCCATGCCACACAATTTCACTAAACTCTATGCCACACAATTCCAATCCACTCCACTCCACACAATTTGACTCCATGCCACACAGTTCTACTCCACTTCACACAATGCCACATATTTCCACTCCACACCACACAATTCCACTCTATTCCACTCCACTCCAGTGCCACACAGTGGTGTCAAAGTGATGTCATCAATTATGTCATTTGAGATGCCATCAGTGATGTCATAAATTATGATATAAATGTTGTCATAGAACATAGGATCGTAAAACACCTCGTGGCAGGCTCAGTAATTTCCCATCAGGTCTTTAGAGTCTCTCGCAAGATTGCACGTGTCCATGCATAAAGCTTCACTCCCTGAAGCTTGTGAGCTACTCTCGCGTGATTCTCGCTGAACTGCAACTGAACTGTAGGGAAATAGTAGTATGTACGATGAAGTATCCTCTCCATTGAGACCTATCTCTTACATGAGAGGTGTGTGTAGTAGGGTGTAGTGAGAGACTTGCGTCTCCCCCACAGACCTCTATCTCAGATGACAGGTGTATGTAGTAGTGTCTCTCCAGTGACACCCCTTTTTTGGATAATGGGTAAGCATAATAGGGTGTGAGGAGAGACTGGCCTCTTCGCTCAGACCTCTCTCTTATGTGAAAGATGTGTGTAGCAGGGTGTCTGCATAGACTGCCCTCTCTTTCCAAACTCTTTCTCAGATAACAGGAGTGTGAAGTAAGGTGTGTATGTGGATTGCCCTCTCCTTCCAGACTTCTCTTTCAGATGGTGGGTTTGCGTAGTAGGCTGTATGGAGAGAGACTGCTTCTCCACTAAGTTCTTTCTCTCAAATCATGGGTGTATGTATTAGGGTGTGTACATGGACTGTCCTCTTCTACCAGACTTCAGTCTCAGATGATTGCTGTGCATAGTTGGGTGTGTACATGGACTATGCTTTGCTTCCAGACCTCTCTCTCAGATTATGGGTGTGTGTAGTAGGCTATGTGGAGAAAGTCTGGCCACTCCAGTGAGACGTCAGT
Source organism: Pleurodeles waltl (assembly GCF_031143425.1). Lineage (NCBI taxonomy): Eukaryota > Metazoa > Chordata > Amphibia > Caudata > Salamandridae > Pleurodeles > Pleurodeles waltl. Next base: position 93,426,059 of record NC_090440.1, on the reverse strand, counting down.
CTCAGATAACGGGTGTGCTTATTAGGGTGTACACATGGCCTAGCCTCGTCTGTCAGACCTCTGTCTCAGATGATGGCTGTACATAGTACAGCGTGTGCATGGACTAGCATCTCCTGTCAGACCCTTTCTCAGATGACAGGTGGGTGTATTAGGCTGTGTACATGGACAGGCCCCTTCTGTTCCAACTGTGTCTCAGATGATGGGTGTGCGTAGTAGGGTGTGTGGAGTAAGACTAACCTCTCCGCTGAGACCTCTCTCTTGGATAACAGGTATACATAGGATGCTCTGTCGAAGGATTGTCCTCCCTACTAACACCCATCTCTCTGATAACAGATGTGCATACTAGGGTGTGGGAAGAGACTATACCCTACTCACAATTCTTAGAAAGCTAATGGGCATGAATAGTACACTCTGACAAATACCATCTCCAGTAATACTCCTTCCTACAGTAGCAAGTGAGCATACTACAGTCTATTTAAAGATCACTTACTCCTTTTTATTGTTCACAGTCTTGCAAGAGTCTTGCTAGATGGCAACGTTTTTTTTTTAGAAAATAGGAATTATCCATCTACTTTTCACAGTACTTATCTCTTACACACTTCCTCTCAAAAACACTGACCGCAATACGCATTCCTACTAATGGAGTGTATTCAGAACTCATCTACAGCTTCTTACTATTCATGATCTTGCGAGAGTCTAGCAATAGCATAAAAATTAGTTAAAACATTGTACATTTAGGGCCAGATGTAGCAAGGGGTTTTATCCATTCTGTGTCTATGGGAAAATGTGTTCGTACATATGGCCCTTAATTTCTTTACAGTAGTTATCCCTTAGATACCTCATTTCTAAATCTAGGGAGACAGCATGCCTTTCAGCTGCCTCCTTATATAGCTTTTTTATTTTATTTCACAACACCTCGATTTTTTCACAATAAACAGTAATAGCAGCCATTTCATTTCTAACATTCCAACAACCAGCTAGTTACAGTGCTCTTGTGAGACTTGTGGCAGCCTGACGCTCCTGCGAGAGCACAAATGCTTACTGGAAAAACGGGCCTCTCGACCAATCACAGGCCTACATTTATAATTTGTGGTCCAGCAGGACCCCTCTGCAACTCTTCCGAGCCAAACCGTCCAGATATACAATTATTTTATACCCTTAATTTCTCAAAAACTACTGAACTGATTTACACCCAATCACAAAACGCACAATTTCTGGACCAAGATGTAGGTTTCTGACGCATTTGGTGTTATTCCGTTCATCAGTTTTTGCTGCAACTATGTCTAAACACGGCTATGGAAAATGCATTAGGATAACTTTTGTGCTGTTTCACAAATCTTCACGAAAATTTTAAAACTAGTATGGCAGTTAGTTCAGCTGCTGTCTAGAACTTTTTGGGCTGATTCGTCAAGCGAGGCCTGAGCAAAAGGGGGAACAGTTCAGCCGGAACAGCTTAACGGAATGACACCAAATTTGGCAGAAAGCTAGATCTTTACTCAAAATTAAAAAAATACAGCTTGCAAAGCAATATACAACCCCTTCAACAGAGCCTAACAAGAATCATCACAGTGAAACATCCAGGATTTGTCAAACTGGGAGGCAAATGCCAAAAGCCTTGCCTACTGCGATAATCCATGAACAGACCTATGGCACCAGACATAATATTTCCAATGCACCAAACAGGCATAGAACTAATCACTATAACAAACTCAGGCCTAAATTTTTAAGCATATGTGTTACAGAAACTAAATATTGTTTACAAAAATAGTGGCCAATGTTGCCACTCCACTCCACCAAAGTCAATAGATCTCACATAGGCGATACTTACTGACCTTGCCTATGCTTGTTTCTCCTGTATCTGACATAACTGTAGAATACACTCTACAGTATGTGTACTGTAGAGTAATTATTGATCAGATGCCAAATGTATTTATTTATTATGAACACTATCTCAGATTTACTGTGTCGAAAACAAAGATAATGTTATTTGTCAGAAAAAAAGGCATTTCTGTAGAGATTAGAGGGCACAAAAAGGACACAGTCTCCCCTTGCAAGTAGGGTTAGATCTAGCTGGAGGCCCTACAGCCCACCAAAAAGCTCTGAAACCTAAATTCTCAGCATTATGCTATGCCCTTAAAGGAAATGTCACTAAAAAAATGATCAGTCCTACTGTAAATCAGTTGCTGCAACTTCTGAAAGCCAAATTTGGTCAATTTTTAATATTTAGAATGTGTTCTGGGACAGAGTTGATATTTGGCTTGAGAAGTGGCTTTGACTATGCTGAATGTCTGCCTTTTCTCTTTCACAATCTTGTCGCTTCACCTAGTTTAAGTTTATACACCTAGCAGTGATTCTGAACTCACTATGTCAAAAGTAGATTTCTTGATTATGAGGAGCTAAAGATGACACCTTATAGCACCACACGGAAAGAAAAATGGCCAAACATATGGGGAAACCACATAGATAAATGTTGTGCATCTTTTGACCTAAGAAAGGAGTGAAACAACAACTCTTTATTCAACTATCTAAAAGCTGAAATCCATCAAACTCTCCCTCTCAAATCTAATTTGCAATGTATGAGGCCATGCTCAAAATCATAAAAAAGTAAATGTTTACTTACTACACAATGCTGGTGTATTGGTTTCCCAGCTAATGAAATGCTGTCAGTCTTCCAGTTGCAGTCCGAGAGAGTTCCAAGCCTCCCTAAGCACCCTTCAGGCTTCTGCCTACTGAAACACAGCAGCACGTCTTCTTTTCTGGACAGATCTCCTCTCCTGCACAGTCCATGCTTGCAGGTCTCCGGGACTTTCTCTCACCAGGAAGACTGCTGGTTTTGTGACAACCATTTACTGGAGGAAAAAGCAAGCTTTCCTCTTTAATAGGCTCAATGTTCACTTATAGGAGCTTCCTTGGTGGTGTGCTCTAGATTGTGAGGTTAAAGAACCTCTTGCTTTGGACTCCAATTCAGAGCAACCGACCTGTCTCACTTTAATATCCTTGAATTCCTTATAGTGAGGCATAATCTGGTTGATCTATCGAACTAGAGCTACCCATCATCAACCAGAAAACCCACACAGCACCCTTAGATGGTGACAAGATGCTCTTTTCTTTGAAAGGTGACTTGTGCACATGCTGCTCCATGCCAAGGAGAAGAAGAGATTTGGAGAGGGATCATATTGCTCCGCATTCCTGCTAGGGGAGAAGAGCCAAGCTAGGTTTCATTTCAGGGAGGCCAACAAAGCTTTGGTATCCTCAAGTCCAAATGTGAAAAAATGTGGGATCGTTGAATGCAGATGATGCTTGTGGGGGTTGGGAATCTTCCTCCTCAGAATGTAATAGGGCTGTCATAGTTGCCTCTCATTTGGGACATACCAACGGACCAAGCATGCAGCCTTCTCAGAAGTAATCTCACATGTCAAAATATCCTTGCCACACTGGTAGACTTTGGTGTGGTATATAGGGGCAGAACTATTGAGAAATGTTTGTACTGTGCAGTTGGCAATACGTTTTGATCTCTCCATAGCTGAAAAAGTGCAGAGCTTAAAGTGGCTAGGAAATCGAGCCTTTGTAGTTCGTTTGGAGTCTTCTGTAGGAGACCCATGTACAGGCTTTTTTTATAGTCTGGACTGGAAAACACCTTTGCATTTGTCAATTTAGTAATTTAGGGTTCACTAAAAGGATCAATATGCACAGATTAGATGTAGATTGTGAAACCCTTCTAGAGCACAGTGTTCACTTTATGGCTGAAGGAAAGGTGTTTGTCATACAGGCCTCCCAAACTGCCAGGCGTGGAAGATGGTGGAGGTTGTGGTCCCACTGAGTACGACATGACAAGATGACAATGTGATGGATCCACATGCTCCGGTTGGATGGTTTAAAGTTTTTGGCTGTTCATTGAAAATTGAGTTTTGTTGATGCACCTGTAACTGCTGCAGGAAACTGCTTACTTTAGTTCATCAATGCTCTGGGCCTTGTCAAATACATATGGTACCCAACAGTATGACCCTCTAGAATGAAGTAAAGGGAAAACATAATAACATTGAATATACCTCATGGGGAGGCAGCAAATATATGAACATACATGAAGGAAAACGAAGGGCTCATGATGCACCTGTAACCAAGTATTCAAGTTATTCAGATTGTGGCCCTGAGTCTTCCTTATGTTTTTGGGTTGTGATATACTATTGCTGCTGCCTTCAGTTCTTTTTGTTCTGCAGGTTATTGCTGTTTGAAAATAGGTCTCGTCAAGCCATGTTTGCATGATTGCCAACAAATGGGCTAGTTTATAAAGGATGTGTTTGGCATTTTTACACCAAATCTTGCTTTGGTGACTACTCCATTAAATTTATTTGTTGGGGGCGAAGGTTTGGCAGGAGTGAATGAGGAGGAAGAGAAAGGGAATGGGTCCCAGTCAAATGCATTGATGGTGGTGCAAGTCTGGATATTTTGAATGCTTCTGTACTCTGTACCTGAGGCGTTTTTGTAGTCCTGTTGGCCTTATCTGTTAGGACTGGATGCTGACGGACCAATGGTCTAACCAGAGGGAGACTACCCTGGTCTGGAGACTAGAAGCACTCTGGGTAGGTTGCCCCAAAATGTTGGAAACATTGGATATAATATTTGATTGTCAGAGGCTTGATGTCTGGCCAACCAATATAGTATGCATCAGGGATTTAGGAATTTCGCAATTGCTTTCAAATTTCAGTGGTAAGTCATGGATAGCTTGCAACATTCTGTTCCCATAGTTATAAAGGATAATGTTTATCAACATTTGTTACACTTTAAGGATTGGGATGAGTGATCTGGTGCCGCCTGCACTGTCCAGACACAAGATGATCGGATAGTATAGTGTGAAGATCTAGGGTTATATGATCAGTTTAATCATGTAGAGTATCAAGCCAATGCTTTTTTCTACCTTTTATCAGCTAATCTGTTGCTAAAACAGTTTGTGATTTTGCTCTTGACATTAACAAGGAGGAACTGAAAAAACACTTCTGGAAAACAGCAGTCCAGGCACTTCATCAAAAGAGCAGTGTACGGGAGTTCAAGGTAACAGGAACAGGGGCCTAGAAGGCACACTCTGTTGGGCAATTGTATGCATTCTAGAGGGCTGTGGCTTACTAGTAAAAGAGGGGGACACACACATTTCAAAGTACACAAATCTATGGGCAGCATTCCACATGGAAGTACTGCACCCCATAAACAGCTGCAAGGGAGACGACATAGCGGGCCCCCCGACCCAGTAGAGTGTTGGTGAAAGGCAGGATTCTTAGGCATGGGAAGCCAGGACTAACAGACTAAGGGCCTGACTTACATTTCGGCAGAGAGGTTACTCTGTGACAACGGTGATGGATATCCCATCCGCCAAAATCTAAATCCCATTTTTCCTATGGGATTTGAATTGCAGTGGATGGGATAACTGTCACCGTTGAGATGGAGTAACCTCTCCACCGAACTCTAAATTATGGCTAGCTGCACAGCAGAAGTCGCTCTGAACCTCCTTAACCCAACTTCAGAAAAATTTGCTCATGCACTCAACACAGATTACCCTGGGGCTAAATCTAGAAGCCTGACTGAAGAGTGAGAGCTAAAGAAAAGCATGTCTTCCAGTGTGCAGAAATCTCTAACAGTCAAATAAATAGACAAAACACACCCAAGCACATCCACAAGAAGGATAGATGGAGCTACAGATTAGAGAAGCACACCAAAACTACGTTCACACATGTACCTGCACGTCAGTGGATTGGTGGAGACTGGGACTCCCTGGTAATGCTGGTGTGTGGCATGGATAAACCTAAGAGAATGAACTAGATTGTGTCAAAATAGCTTCTATGTGGAAAACTACTGTGATTAAACCTGCTCACCTAACCTTCCATTCAGGGATGCTACAGCTGCCATTTTTTCCAAAGTGTGCCAGTATCTGATTATGTGACATTTTTATTGAGGTTCTAACTTGCCACACCTCTCCACGTCATAACTGACTGACCAGTAACCCATGCACTTGTCTTTATATTGGTTTACAATCATTCAGTTCAAAGAATTGAGACCTTTCAGTGATACCTGCATAGTCTGTCAAAGATGACAAGACTAATCTCATGTTGTAGCAACTTCAATAAACAACAGGAGAGGCATTGTTGAGATGCCACTTTTCTAGATTTTGACAACCATTGTTGGTTGTATTTAGCGATAGGAACTCTTTCCCTCATTATTGTAAAAGGACTATTACCTGTTAAAGTTAAGGCTATACTATGCATATACATCATCTTTCTAACTTCCAGAAGCCATTCTTTCCTTTTGCCTATCGGCATCTGTAGCACACCTTTAATAAGATGATTAAATAGTTTTACTTTACAGTTTCCCTTGGGATGATACACAGACTTGACCTTGTATTTCAGCCCAATCTCTACTTCTTCAGTCATAAACTGAGCACCATCAACAGTAGCTTTCTTAGGTACAACTTCTCTTGGAAAAATCTCATCCAAGAACCTCACAACAACAGATGCATCAGCCTGTTAAATAAAACTTAGTTAAGACCACTTTGAGAAATAATCAATTGCTAACAAGATAAATGTACAGTGACCAGTCTCATCTATGACTGGGCCCATAATATCAACATCAATAGTTTCTCGTGCCATACTGGGACTTGGATCAAGAAACAAAGGAGTTTCAAAGGGCCAGATGTACAAACATTAGGAATACCGATTTACTAATTTGTGATTCTCTCCAAATCACAATAAGGAAATTGGTATTCCTAATGTATAAAAATAATTGAGTTTCATTTTGGGATCCCTTGTTGGTGGCAAATCGACCAACCTCATGACCTCAGCAGACCACATGTACGTGATTGCTTTTTAATAACGCAATTCCTTTTTTTTGTAAATGCAGCCTGTTTTCCTTAAAGGATAAGGAACAAAGTTTCATTTTTTTAAAGTAGGAAGTAGGACCACTGCCTGCCCTTAAAACATATTATTATTTACATTCACTGGGGACCTCTTCCCCTTTGCATATAGGTTACCACTAGTTTTAAACTGGTGGTAAAGTATTGCTATGTTACAACTGGAATTTGGTTGCAAAACAGTAATATATACCATACCGATTCAGTATTTGAAAGGGACACCCTAAGCACTCCCCTTCCAAATAGCAAATCGCAAATGGAAAATGTGATTCAGTAACAAGTTACTGAATCGCATTATGTACATTTAAAAAATAATAATTTTCTGGTTTCAAATGCCCCATTCTGCTAATCGGGCCATTCCCGACTGGAAAAATGCTTTTTACATCTGGTTCAAAGTTCCTTGTGCCTTGTCATCACACTCAGGGTCGTATTTATAGGCCCCTAGCGTCACTTTTTGTGACGCTCCTGTGGCGCTAAGCACTGCGTCGTATTTACAAGGTGGCGTTAAGCCACTTTTTGTGGCTTAACATCACCTTGTAAATACGGCCCCTTCCCACGCCCCCAAGGGGCATGCAATGGGTGTTGCTATGGGTGTGCCACAGCAACACCCATTCCATTTTGAATCTGCCTCAGATTTATGAAATTTTGTAAACCTGAGGTACTGCCAAAATATAACGCCACATTAGCAGGGCGCAACGAGGAGGAATACTTTTATTCCTTTTCCCTTGGGGACAACACAGAGGTGCGTCATATCCACTTAAATACTGCGCATCCCTGAGTTTCTAAAGTGACGCAGCGCAGCCAATTTTAGCACAGCACTGTGTTGCGCCACTTTACCCAAATCTGGCCCTTTCTATCCACACACATTCTTACCTTACATTCAGGTCCATATCTACTCCGGGCCTCCAATGAAATTCATTAACTCTCTTCTTACGTGTTACAATTTTAAGATGTCCTTCATGACATAAATTAATTAATTTAATACATTTTGTTTGTGGCCAACTTTCCACCACCAACCCTTGACCTCTTTCAACTGTTCATCTTTAACGTCAACATTTTTCCACTTTTTTCTTGTAATTGCTTCAGTAGTTTCCACTCCCAGACAAACTACGTTGTATCCCCCAAATATTCATAGGTACTTTGTCAAAAGGAAATAAAAGGCATCTAAAACAGTCTGATTCTTTATTCTTTACTCCGAAACATATTGTACATTGTAATTGAAATTCTTGAATCTCATTGAGAACTGTGCAATCCTACAGGTGGCTGAATTCAGCCCTTCTGTGGTGAAAGGTTTTGTCAGAGGGTTAAGATCATGTTTTGCTAACACTCCTGAACGTCAGACAAAATGTTTGAAGTGTTCTGACCTCATATCACAGCAGAGTTTAGTCTTGGCATCCACTCCAGCCAGATGTCTGGGTGGATGTCCACGTTTGAGGGGGGGGGGGTTCTTCAGCTAGAGGGAGGGATGCCTGAGGCCGGTGCGTCCTCTGGCAGGGCCTTCATTCCACTAGGAGTCACAGATGTAGAAGGCTCAGGTGTGATGGTGGGTGGAGGAGGCACTCATGATGGTGGTGAGTTCCCTGAGCACCCCTGCAATGGAGATCATGGTGGCATTTGGGGCTTTCCACTGCTGCATGACCTCCTGGTGGTATTCCCTCTGCAGCCTCTGGTTTTCCCTCAACATGGATATGATCTGACTCATCCTATCCTGGGATAGTTGATATGCTCCCAGGACTTGGGAGATGGCTTCCTGGTCAGAGACCTCCTTTGGCTGCCCCATCCTCTGGCCCATAGGTTCTCTCCCACATCCCCTGCCCCCATGTGCCTGTGCCCCTGGCACGTTGTGCCCACTCCCAGTTTCACCAGGACCTTCATTGTCTTGGGTGTGAGGGGTGGACTGAGGTCCCTGTAATGTCATCCACACAATTGATTGACCAGTCCTTAGATCACAGGTTTGGGGATGAAGGGATGGCTGAGGTGTTGTTGCCACAGGGTGTGGGGGGTTTGATGTGGGCAGGGTGAGGCAGGGAGTCGTAGACTGACCAGGGGTCCAAGATGGGCCAGGTAGGCTGTCACTGTTCAGAAATCCAGCGGCTTTGTCCTCACTGGGAACTTCATCCTGAGGAGGGCTGGCAATCTCTGGTAACCTCTCCGTGTTGGCAGGGTTAACTGTCGATGGAGTGAGAGAGAGTTAAATGTTGGAGGTGTGTATGGTTGTCTGTTAGTCTGATGCGTATAGTAGCTTGACTTGATTTCCAGCAATGTGTGGGTGGGTTACGTTCCTGTGTGATGGTTCACATGACAAGTTTGTCCTGTTAGCTGGTGGTCATCCTGGCTTGGTATATGTGAATGGGAATGGCTGTACATTGCAGCATGGTGTCCAAATGGGAGGGGGTATGTTTGTTTGTCCTTTCTGTGCCTGTTGTGCATGAAGTATACCTTCTTACTTTAAAGGCCAGGATTAGTCAATTTCAGGGTAGTAGGCCTGGGCCTGGATGTGTTGCCCTTAGAATTGGTGACAGTGATGTGTCTGTGTTTGGGCTTGTTTTGCATTGTGTAGTGCCGTTGCATTGCTGTCATTGCCACGTAGTGGTCCTCAGTTGAAGCATCCAGTTGTTTTACCTTGTGCAATAGTCATACATGCAAGAGGTGTGATGTGATGTGCACATTGCAGGTTTTGATGTGGATGGACTAGTGCATTGTGGGAGTCGTAGTGATTGTACTTGGCAGTGCTATCCGTACACTTGGCAGGGAATGTGTGGGCATTGGGGTGGGTGGTGGTGTGGCATGCAGGAGAGGGGCATTAGGTGACTGGGTGGGAGGTGTTGTGGGAGATGGAGTGAATTTAGGAGTGTTTCGGTGGTGAGGAAGCATGCTGGACAGGACGAATTAGTGCCAGGGGAGTGTTAGTTACTCACCAGAGTCCAGTCCTCCAGGTATTCCAGTCAGGATGTCCAAGACCTTCTCCTCCCATGCTGTGAACTCTGGGGGTGGAGGTGGGGGCCCACCGCCAGCCTTCAGTACCGCCAGCTGGTGCCTGGACACCATGGAACGCACCTTCCCACCTCTTCCTGATGTCCTCCCCTGTGCGTGGATGGGTGCCCACTGAGTTCACCCTGTCAACTATTTTCTGCCATAACTCAATTTTCCTGGCTATGAAGGTTTGCTGTACTTGTGCTCCTAAGAGTTGTGGTTCTACCCTGATGATTTAATCAACCATGACCCTCAACTCATCGTCACTGAAGCGTGGGTTGTGTTGTGGTTGAGGGTGGGTGTTGTGTGTGTAGGGTGCAGTGTAGGGTGCTTGGTGGGGTGGGGGTGTTTAGTTATGAGTGCTGGCAGGTTGTGGTGTTTGTGTGTAGTTGTGATGTGTGTATAGTGTTGGCATTGCAGTTGTGTGGTGTGTGGTGAGTGTGAAGTGTATATTTGTCTCTGATGTGTAGGTGCTAGATTTGTGATTGTGGCTGCTCTCATCTCATGATCTGTGATTTTAGTCCCAAAGGCTTGTGGGTTGTGTGGGGGTATGTTCTATGGTGCTGTGAGTGGGTGTGTCTGGTGTGTGTATATGTGTCAGGTGTGGGGTCTTTGAACTGTCCAATGTGGTGTTGTGTTCTGACAGGAGTGTGTTCTGTCCACGGCAGTTCGGATCACCAATGGTTTTCCACCATTGAAAGACTGCTGTGCTGATCTGTGGATTGTAATATAGTGTGCAGAAGGTTGTCGGCATGGCGGTGCTAGTGGCGGAACTGCCTCTTTCCCACCTGCGGGGTCCTGGTGGTGTCAGATTTGTGTCTGTGTTTTGGCGGTCTTCATTGTAGACTCATTACTGTGGGCGGCATACCGCCAACACTGGCGGTCTTTAGGCGGCTGCCACCACGACGGTCTTGACAAAAGACCGTCAAACTCGTAATGGGGGCCTTAGTCTCCCCGTGCCCATGGACAGCGCCTTGAGACCCTCACGGGTGATAAGCTGCCCTATATAAATCTACATTTATAGTTTTATGTGGTGGCATGACATTACTGCGTACCAGCAGTCCCACTAACATGAAGCAACTCCTTGAAAATGCCCTGCTGGCAGGGCATCAACCGTTAATGTTGTAACGCGAACACAGAACTCGCATTCTCCTCACACTTCAGTTGTTTTTCTTTTAATTCCACTCAAAATGGCAATCCAACCGTGGAAATTTCAATGTACTGTTGAACTCCTTGATCGCATGTGTTTTTTTCCTTCTTTTGTCTTGATAGCATCCTTCAACAGCTTCAGCAGAACTGCAACTCGGTGAAATTCCATGGGTTCGTCTTTCTCCAGGGCTACAACTTGTCCCATAAATTGAGGTGTCTTTCTTCCATAAGGGTTACACAGCACGAAGCAAGCTTTGGCTTTTTATTGCAACCGTGGTGCAAGTGAACATCTGTTGCTCCCATCTCACAGGTCCAGAATTAATTCCCTTTCATTTGTACAATAACATTCTAAACAATAAAAAACGTTATAACCATATCCTACAAAATGTATAATGTAGAAAAAGAACTCAATGCCCCAGCTGCCTTTTCTCAAACGGACTTGTTTATGGTAGAACTTTTGGGATGTTAAATCAAAATGTGAATTATTAATAGTGTGCAGAGCAATTAATCTGCATCTGAATTCACATGTGCCTAAAGCTATTACCACTGAACGTAACCTGTTATAAACATTTTAAAGTGTGTTTTTCTAGCTAACTTGTCCTCAATTAAGCTTCAACACTGTCTTGCTCAACATGGCTGGTGTATCATCATGTTTATTCTCTGTTTATATTTCTGCCTGACACTACATGCAGCGAGATGTGGATTTATTATTTCTGAATAACATTAATTCAGAAGGGCTGAATTTCATTTCAATTCATGCAGTTGGGTTAGTGGTAGAGTGATGGGGTTATATGACGATTCATGAGACTGTAACATGAATTGTTGAAAATGTTATTTTTTTGCTCACATCCTGCTGACTTTGCAGCTTTATTACTTTCTTATGAGGAAATTAGGTATATAAACCCTTGAATTTGGCAGTGAGCTATGACACTTTTTACTTTCTACTAGGGAGGCTACCCAATTTCTTACTGATTTTGCTGCACATTTTAGACTTAGGGCAATTTTTATGGCTCGGTTTGCATCACATTTGCACCACGCAATGGGGTACGTGCATGACGCAAACTTTAAGTGAGATTTATGAAGCCACGCACGGCCACCTTACTGGCACGCATTACTCTGTGCCAGGGAAGTGTTTCCATGGGTGCGGCGTAGATGCTACCATGCAACATCTACGGATTTTGACGCATCCCCAGATTTACCAGAATTTGTAGACCTGGGAATGTGCCAAAAACCTTTGCCTCCCCAGGTGAGGTGTAACAAGGAGAAATATATTTATTTCTCTTCGTTTTTGACTCGCTCTATGTGTGCTGCATTTTGCAGCACACATAGAAAGAGGAAAACATCTCTCAGGATTGTTGTTGTGCAGGAAGGTGCCCCTTCCTGCATAGAAACAATCCTGCATGCCATGCAGGCACCCTTGCACCATGGTGCAAGGGTTCCTGCTTTGGTGATAAGCAGCCAAACGGGCACCACTGCAAGGGAAAAGGCAGAATGTGCTGTATTCTTTGAAATATGGATCATTCCTGCCCTCTCCTGTCATGCAGTGCAGCTCAGCAAGTTGACATGCTACACTTAACTGTGTAACTAGCCCCATAAATATGCCCCTTAGTCTAATTCTGATTTTCTCTTATTCTGCATTGCTCCTAATACTGAGAGCCTTTCTGACAATGAGCCTATGCATTTAAATGGGACTATTGCTGCATCTTCATTTTCCTATTTCTGTATTGTACCCTTGAATTTTTGTAAATAAACCTTCATTTTTCTCTAAATACCGTTCTAAAACTCACTTTTAGAGTCAGTCCTTTTCTTAGTGACAGTATTTTGAAATGCTTTATTGAACCTTGTCCTTGGGACACATTGCCTCTTGATTTGAGGTTAACACTGTCCCCAATACATACTGCATCTGGACATGCCATTGAGGTGCAGAATTTCTAGTGGTACAGTGCTAATTCCCCTTTTACTCAAACCGCATGTGTTTCTTTAAATGTCCTCTGCTCATTAAAGGACCTCTGATGCCTGAAATGCCCTCTGCTTATCTCAAATACCCTTGTTTCATGTTTGCAGATATTGTTTGACTCAGATAAGCTTTGTATTCCCATGCTTCTTTTCTAAGAAATTTAAAAGCTATGTACCTTAAGTATGTTTTTTTAGGCAGGGGAAAAACTAACTCTACCTGTGTGCGTTCACATCTTGGTAGAAAAGGAGCTGTTAAGGATGATAAATACCGACTCTCTTAAACTATGTTTCTGATCAATTAGAAAATTGCCTACATTTTGAGCAAGAATCCACCTTTACTGAGTAAGTAATTCAAGATAACCAGACTCCGGATGAATTTGCACAGTAATTTGCTTTGCGGAGTTTGACATTTTGGCTTCAAGAGGATCTCGTCACTAGCTGTTACTTATGTTTGTAGCCAGCATCCAGAATTGCATTGTCCGGTGTGCACCCCAGGACCCCTTGTGCAGCAGAGCTACAAAATTTGTCTCTAAGATGAACCTAGAATATTTGTGAGAATGCTCTTACTCAGCATGGGATGATGGTCTCAAAGATGAATCAATGTTCTCACTTATTACAGAAGGTAAGGTGCTTATTTTGGACAGAGATGTATGTTTTTTTTAGTTGTTAGTTGTTTTGTACCTTGAAAAAAATAGAACCGTTTGGATGAAACATAAAATGCAGAAATGCCTTGAAAATGGAACTTTGATTAGGTTGTGTGGTGATTTTACAGGAGAACGCCCAGATGTACTTGGTTGGTTGATGTAGCTAGAAAATATAATAGTTCAGATGCCTTTAAGCATTTCAGGTTCACAAGTAGAAAAATGTGTTTTAAAGAGATAACCAAATATAATTCCAGCATTCAAAGACGAATGTTTCGTTGCAATTGAAATTGGTTGTTAAAAGAAATCAAACTATATAACAGAAAAAATAATAGTAGTGGAACTTGGTTTCCGTTGTTTGGCATTACCTTTATTTTTTTAGCAAATCCTGTGATGTACCACCACCCTGAAATCCTTTCTTTTCGTGAATTGTGCTGGTGTATTTAAAAGTCATAGTGCTGTTAATGGTGAGGGTTAAGATCCTAGTTTTGGCAGCAGATTTTTGGGGTGGAGGATTTTGCATGCATTTTTAAGAAGTGGGGGCTTGACTGCACCGCCAAATGTTGTGAGCATTGAAGACAGACAGTGGCTAAGCCCCAGAAAAGAGGAGGGGGGTACATGACTCCTTCATGTCTTTAGCAGGAACAGATGGCTGGCCACTATGTTATTTCTGGACTTAGAGCCTTTATAGAGCTTGGTAGCCAGTGTAATAAATGTGGTACCTTGTCTGCTAAACTGACAGCCCACCTGCTCCATTTAGAGCCATGATGACCATCATGGTTCCCTCAACTGTGTCCCTGCAATCTCTGCTGGTGGAAACCTTACACATGGACCACACGGAGGACTTGTAGATGTCGGTGCAAGTACATCAGAGCCCCTGCCTTACTTACAGCATAGGGTCTGATGTATTTTTTTTTTCTGTTTAGGACCACTAGTAAAAGAAGCCTGTGTTCTAAGCAGATAAAATTAAAAACATGACACCTAGTTTGCTGACCATCTGCAGAAAACATGGCGGCCGTACTCAGCAAAAAAATAGGGCCAGATTTAATGGAAAAGGACGCTGTACAGTGCTGCGCCAAATTTGGCCACGACCATAATTTTCACAACGCAGGGATGCCCAGTATTTAATTGAATATAGCGCACCCATGTGTTACCCCCTGAGTTGGTGCTAAATTTGCTGCTGTGCCCCAACGCAGCCACCCTTGCACCATAGAGCAAGTATGGCTATGTTGAGGGGGAGATTGTTTTGTGCAGGAAGGAACAATCTTAAAAGGTGATTTGCTCTTTCTATGTGTGCTGCAAAATTCAGCACACATAGAAAGAGCAAAAAACGAGGAGAAATGGAAGCATTTCTCCTCGTTTTGCCACTCTAATGGCACCTCTGGAGTTGCCTTAGATTTTAGCGCTGCCTCAGGTGTACAAAAACCCGCAAATCTGGGGCAGCATCAAAATGCAATGGGTGTTGCTGCGGTACACCCACTGTAACACCCATTGCACACACTTTCCACGCAAAGTGCTGCGTGTGAAGGGGCTGTACTTACAAAGTGGCATTAAGCCACAAAAAGTGGCTTAACTCCACCTTGTAAATATGGCGCAGGGCATAGCTCCACCGGAGTGTAACAAAAACTGACGCTCCAGTGGCGCTAGGGGCTCTTAAATATGCCCCTTAGGGGCATATTTATACTTGTTAAGCACTGAATTTGCGTAATATTTTTTATGCAAATTCCGTGCAAAACGAACTCCATATTTATACTTTGGCACTAGACCTGTCTAGCGCCAAATTTATGGAGTTAAAGTCATTTTTTGGCACGTGGAAACCTACTTTGCGTCAATGAGGTGCCAAGTAGGCATTCCCGTGCAAAAAATTACACGAAGGCCCAAGCGCCTTCCTTATGCTCCAGTGCAAAATCATGCACGGGGGAAGGAGGGGTCAAAGAACCATTTTTTAATGCCTGGGACAGGTCAGGCATTAGGTGACCTGTGGGCCTATTTCCATGGTGGAACACCATGGAATAAGCCCACAGGTGCCCATCCCAGGCCCCAGGGACACCCCCACCCACACCAGAGGATGGGGGACCCCATCCCAGGTAAATATAGGTAAGTATTTGTTTTTTTTTAAGTCCCATTGGGGGCCCAAAATGCCCCCCCCCCCTACAGGGCACTGGGTGCAATGGCCATGCCCTGGGGACCCTGGTCCCCTGTGCTGGCCATTGGGGTGGGGGGCATGACTCCTGCCTTTTCTAAGACTGGAGTCATGTGGTATGGATGGTTTTGTGTCAGAAAATGACTCTAGGCAGGTTAGAGACACTTTATTTTTACTCTAACCTGCCTAACGTAATTTTTTGGTGCAAAACCCCCTTCTTCCATACTGCCAGCTCCACACGACTGACGTCATTTTTGTGTTCGCTAGCCTACACTTTGCACCGGCCTTGCACCATTCCATAAATATGGTGCCCGGCTGGTGCACAGAAATGGTGCAAGCCTGTGCTAAACATTTTGGTGCAAAACTGCGTTAGTGTCTTATGTTATGATGAGCTGCCGTAGTAGCAGCACCTCTTATAGCCTGGAAATCTACATCAAGCCAGCAGAGATCTCTAAATGGGGCCTACAAAATTCTAAATGGGCTCTTAGTTGTCAACAAAAAAGGAACACATAGCTTCATTGGTAAAGCCCTGCATCCATCACCTCCTCCCCCAGCAGAGGAACCTTGGCCTATTCAGAAAAGATGGCTGTGTTGACAGGGATCTGTTTGTATCCTCTGATTTGGTGCATGCAGTTCTCTCAAAATTGAATAACAAATAATAATACCCTTCAATTACAAGCAGTTGTCCACTCTGTGTGAGAGCCATTGTTTGTTTTCCATGCCCGTGTCCTGGACAAGTTAACTATGTATTAAGAATTCCACCTATTATAGCATTGATCTCATAGTGCCACAAAGGAAGAAGACAGGTCTCGTGAAGCCAGCAGAGGCTGTACCACCTGTTCACCCAATTCTAAATACTAGTGGGTTTACTTACATTTAATTTCTAGTAGGATTATAAGATTTCCTGCTGCCACGTTAATGGAGAAATAGACAGGGCACAATCATTCTCTAGCCTCATCATCTCTTCTCTTCTCTTCTCTTCCACTCTCGCCTTGTTCTTCTGGTCTCAGTTTGGGAGGACCCAGATCTTCACAGTCTTTCAGAATTTCAGATGGTTGTTGATGGTTATTTCATTGCTGGAAGCGAGTTCCAGGCTTTAGATCCATGTATGGAGAAGGCACTTTCACTTCTTGTAGTTTGGAATGACCAATTAAGATGGCATTCTGGATCCAAGTGTTTTGTGACTATCTTCTGAGATTTGCTATCAGAGAAAGGGTGGACATCGAGGCCCTCATTACGAGTTTGGCGGTCTTGTGGTAAGACCGCCACGCTTGTGGCCGTCAAAAGACCGCCAGTGATGGTGGTACAGTGACCGCGGTATTACCAGTCAGAAACTGAAGACCGCCCAAAGGCAGCCACAAATCCTAAATTGCCAGGCTGACCGAGGGTGGGAGAGAGACGGTCCCACCACTAGCACCACCACGCCGGCAACATCCCACCCTCCATATTACAACCCACTAATCAGCTTGGCGGTAATTGTACGGCGGAAAACCATTGGTGATGCAAATCGCCGTGGTCTAAAAATCACCTCCACCAGAACCCGACACCACATTGGACAGTCTGAATACCCCACACCTGAATCACATACACATACCACACACACCTGCTCACTACACTATATCACACACCCTCACAGACCCCCACAATCCTTTGCTACCATAACTACTGACAGAGACATCGAGGAGCACACCAACGGAGGACACTGCACGGCGATACCATAGGCACCAACACACTTCCACGCACCACACAACTGCCCCAGCAACACAATACACACATCACCACTGCACACAAACAACAGATACCACCAGCACAGACAATCAAAACCCACCACCCCACCAAGCACCCTACACACACCACAGACCCCCCACCTACAAAACACCCACCATGTCCTGTCAGAAGCACCCACATTTCACAGATGATGAGTTGAGGGTCATGGTAGATGAAATCATCAGGGTAGAGCCACAACTGTTTGGAGCTCAGGTCCAACAAACCTTGATAGTCAGGAAAATGGAGTTTTGGGGGAGGATCGTTGACTGGGTCATCTCAGTGGGCACCTATTCACACACAAGGTGGAACGACATACGGGGGAAGGTGCGGTCCCTGGCATCGCGTCACCAAATTGTCATTCATAAGACTGGTGGTGGGCCCCCACCTCCTCCCCTTGAGTTCACATCGTGGGAGGAGAAGGTCTTGGACACCATGCATCCTGAGGGCCTGACTGGAATCATTGGAGGACTCAACTCTGGTAAGTGGACAACACTCACTAGGCACCAACCACTCCTGTGCCGCATGCATCCCTACCACCCACCACTCTCTGATCCATCCCATCTCACACTACTGCACCCCCAATCACCCCATGCCCCTCCCCTGCATGCCACACCACCCCACTGCCACTATCCCCACACAGTCCCTCCTTAATGCACAGATACCAGTTACAATGCCAAGCACCACAACTCTCACAATGCATCACTTCCTAAACATCAAAAGATCACAGTCCTACTCCACAGTGGAACACCTGCACAGAAAACCATAGTACATACCACACCAACTGGATGCTTCCACTGCGTTCCAACACATGGCAATGACAGCAATGCTATCCACTATCCTCATCCCTCAATGGAAAATGTAAACAATGTCACAATCCTTCACCCGCAAGCAATGTCTTCAGTGCTGCATCTGTCATTGCCATCACTGGGAAGCAAGTCAAGCTACTCCATGCATCGGACAATGATACAAACAAGTACATCTCCACAATGTAACTCCCTCCCTTTTCATCCATAGGTCCCACTGCCACCCGGTAGCAGATGCCAGAGAGAGACAGCCCTCCTCAGGATGAAGGCGCCAGTGGATGTCTGGATATTGACGACTTGCCTGGCCCATCTGGGACAACTGGTCAGTCTAACACCATCAGCCCCACTCTGGACACATCAGAGTCCCACACCCATGTGGCTACTACAGCACGGCAAACCTTTCATCCCAAACCTGTGTCCCAAGGACAGGTCAATCAACAGTGTATCCCTCAGTACAGGGACCAGAGTCAAGGCCACACACCCAAGATGATGAAGGTCCAGGTGCAACTGGGAGTGGGCACACTGTGCCAGGGGGAGTGGGAGGACACCTGTGGCCCAAGGAATGGGGCACCCACACCAAACAACTGGCTAGGAGGCCATCTCCCAAGTCCTGGGAACACACCACCATTCACCGAACACTATGGGCCAGATCCTCGCAAATCATGCAGGAGAACCAGAGGAAGCAGGGGGTATACCACCAGGAGGCCATGCAGCAGTAGCAGACCCTCAATGCCACCATGGCCTCTATTGCAGGGGTGCTCAAGGAACTCACCACCATCCTGCGTGTGTCCTCTACCCACCAGCAGGCACTTTCCACTAGCCACATTCCAACAGAGCCCTACACTTCTGCAGCAGCTAGTGGAATGGAGGGCCTGCCAGAGGCCCCGCAGACCACCATCAACCTTCCCCCAGTAACTGAGGAACCCCCACTCATGCGAGGACGTCGATCCAGACATCCTTCAGGACCTGATGCCAAAACCAAGACCACTGCCAGGAAATGACGCACTCCTGAACATTCTCCCTTGTCTGCCACTGACACACCCTGTTGACTGTCCACTGTCATGGCCTCTTGGATACTAGACCTGGATTACCTACAGCTGGGACAACTACTCTGATGATTTCACCCACCATGACCCCACTCATCACCCATTCCACTTGTGAATCACATTAAGCATCTTTGAGCAGAGCTACTGCCTGCGGTCTTTATCGTAATAAGTAAGATTTTCTGTTGTAAAACATGTCATTACAGTCAGCCCATTGTCATGGAAAGGTCTGTAAAGTAGAAAGAAGGGGGACCAATATGCAGCAAGGATGATAATAGAGCAGACATATTCTTGATACGTGTCAAGGGAGGCAACATGCAAGGCAGGGACCAGAGTTGCACTACACGAATGCCCTACATATAGACCAAGAGAGGGACAACTATCACAATAGGAGTCATTGTAGGCCACTCAACACACATGCAGTACAATGTTCAAATCCCTAGTGTGATTTGGCCATATGCCCATGTCAGATCCATATTTCCTAGACATACATACCCAATGGTCCTTCCCTCACAGCTGACAAATCTCAACTAAAGGCATGTTAGGTAAAAGATAGGTTACACATTCTCCCATTGTGGACTGTGAGGATAAGTAGAAATACTGATGACAGCGCTATGTTTGGCACTACAATTGCAAGTGACATAGCAGTACAGGAACATAGTACATGGGCAATAAATTGCATAAGTGATGCAACACAATAGCAGAGTGAGAATAGCACTGACATGTGAACATGAACACCTCCTCTGATGGGAAAAATGTTCCCTTCCCCCTACCCCACTCAGAGGAAGAGCTACACTCAACACCTTCACTGATGACAGACACCAGGAGGAGCTAAGTCACAAGGCAGACAGGTCACATAAAAACAGTTGACTCATACCTGTTTCTCATGGGAAGTATTGTTGAATTAACTCTGCTCTAGAGTCAGCTTCATCTTCATCATCTTCCTCCTCATCACTCACTATGTTCCCTTGATCAGCCACTGGTCCAGCTGCCACCTCCTCAACATCCAGCAATGGGATTTGACATCTCAGCGCCAGATTGTGTAGCATGCAGCAGGCAACAGTGATCTGGCGGACTTTAAGTGGTTTGTAGAGTAGGGCACCTACGGAGACATGTAGACACCGGACTCTGCCCTTGAGTAGCCCAAAGGTCCTCTCGATGATGCACCTTGTCCTGCCATGGGCCTCACTGGAACATTTTTTCAGCATCTGTAGTCAGATATCTCACAGGTTTCAACAGCCAGGGAAGGTTGGGGTAGCCAGAGTCACAATGGGGCACAAAGGTTGGACCCATCTCAATACCAGTGGAGAAACAGAGCAGATTGTGAAGAGAGGCGAAATTACAGGGGCACACATACTATTGGGTACATACCGATGAGCCAGGCCCGGTCCCTCTGTAGTTGTGCCATCATGTGTGGGATGTTGCTGTTCCACAGAATGAATGAGTCATGCAAAGAACCAGGGAACTTGCCCATAACCTATGAGATATATTGGTCAGCGAGACACACCTCCTGGACATTAATGGAATAAAAGTTTTTCCGGTTCCTGTACACTTGTTCTTTTATCCTGGATGGAACCAAGGCAATGTGGGTGTTGGGGGAACCTGATGTAGCATGGCAGATCAAAGCACACAGTACATCCTTCAACACATTACTGAACATCGGCTGTGTCATCCCTGCTGCCAAGCCCACTGTACTCTGAAACGACCCTGAGGCAAGGAAGTGGAGAACTGACAATACCTGTACTGTGGCAGGGATGGCATAGTGATGACGTATTGGAGGCAACAGAACCGGCTCCAAATGGGTACCCAGCTCCATGATGATCTGACCGTTCAGACAATACGTCTGTATGACGTGTCTCTCTTCCAGGGTAGCAAGGTCGACTAGGGGCCGGGACACAGGGGCATGTCTCATTAACAACATTGCGCTGTATCTGGGAATAGGAGAAAGGAGAAGTCAATAGTTAATGTATTCAATGTGTGAACATAGTCAGTCTATGCAGTAGTCACTATATTTCATCCATGACGCACCTAAAATTCCACTACTAATCACTTTTTACATGCAAAATGGCAGCCACCTGTCCTGCATGCTCAGTACAGATGGAACTCACCTCATTCCGCCAGCGTTAGTCGTCATGGCAGTAGGCGGTCTGAACTGCTGTGCAACTCCTCATTGGATAAAATTGTTGCCTATGGGAGACTGGGGGCAATGGTGATTACCGCCAGTGGTGACGGTCATGTACATGGCGGGCATGACCGCCATTTACAGTGGCATAGCTCACTTGACTACTGACACTCGTGCAAGCAAGACCTCCACTGCATGTGCTGCTGTGTTCTGACTCTGGAAGCCAATATACCACATCATGCAGGGGATAGGGCCCCAGCCTTCACCCAGGACAAGCTGGAGAAGTTTGTGGACAGTGTGCTACGCCTGTATGGACAGTTGTATGGGGCACCAGAGCAGCAGGTGGGTATTATGTCCCTGTCCTGTCTGATAGGGATGTGTGTGAGGATCAAAGGCATTAGGAAGAGGGAGACGGATTGGATGCATGGAGATGGGTGAGCATTAGTGGCGTGATGACATGTGAGTGTGGTCATGAGATGTGTCTGATGTGTGATGTCCACTGCTGTCCCTGCGATGCCACTCTACATGACTTTGTCCTTATGTCTGTGTAATCCATGCAGTTCAGCGCCCATCAGAAAAAGAGGATTTGGCGTGCCATCGCCAGGCAAGTGCAGACTCTGGGGGTCCATAGCCGGCAGAGCACCCAGTGCAGACAGCGGTGGGAGGACCTGAGAAGATTGGTACTTAAGACTGCAGAGGCCCAGCTGGGGATGTCCTCCCAACAAGGGAGGGGTGGCCATCAGACCCTGACCCCCCTAATGGCCCGCTGTTAGAAATGGAGTCCCTAGTTGGCAGTCGGTTTGAACCCTGGCCAAGTAGGGACCCTCACACTAGTCAGGCTAAGGAGGATACCCGTTCAGATAACCCCTGCTCACCCAATTGATGGCTTGGCACGAGCAGTCAGGCTTATCTCAGAAGCAATGTGTAAAGCATTTGCACATAACACACAGTAATAAGTGAAAACACTACAAAAGTGCACAACACCAGTTTTAGAAAAATAGCCAATATTTATCTATATAAACAAGACCAAACACGATAAAAATCCAACATCCAGTAATAAAAATATGAATTCTGCAAGATTTACTCAAAAATACAGTTCCTTGAAGTCAATAGTTCCACCTGGGGCTATCACGGCGTCGTGATCAGCAAAACCAACAGTTCAGGCAGCCGCGGCGTTGCGGGCCAGCTACGGTGTCGGGAAGACCCACAAACAGTACCTTGGATTTGCAGGGCATCGTGATCCTCGCGGTGCGCTCAGGAGAGCGGCGTCGCTGACGTCCCGGTGTCGGTTCCGGAGTCGGTTCTGGAGTCATTGGGCCCTTGAGGTCACACATGTTGCGGATTAAACTCCAGGCGGATGCAGTCAGGTGCGCCAGCGTGGATGGCGTCGGGGCTGCGGTGCGAAGCGGGACAATGCGACGTGCGGTGCCCACAGGTCAAGGTGCAGGCAGTGGCTCGGTGACGGCATCCATCAGTCAGTGCAGAGTTGTGGTGTGAAGCGTGGCGGTGCGACGTGCAGTGTCCACAGGTCACGGTGCAGGCAGCGGTGGTGTCGTTGCTGAAGCGCTGTCGTCGGTAGGCCCAAGTCAGCGGTGCGGGACGGGATGGTGCTTTGTGAACCTCACGAGCGGTGTCCACAGGCCACGGTGCAGGCAGGATGCCTGGTGATGACACAGGAGTCGATGGTGCTGGTGTCGGTGGACCGGGGCTGCGGTGCGGGACAGGACGGTGCTTCGTGTACCTCACGAGCGGTCCACAGGCCACGGTGCAGGCAGCGGCGCCGGTGTCAACAGGAGCGTTGGGGATGCCCAGGCTGCGGTGTGAGCAGGCGATGCAGGAGTGCGGGGCCCACAGGTCGCGGTGCGAGCAGCGGCTCGGTGAAGTCGTCCGATGACGGCATCAGGGAGACCAAGGTCACAGTGCGAAGCTAGGCAATGTGACTCCGTGTGGCGTCGGCAGGCCAGCAGCCTCGTTGGCGGCGTTGCGGTGGTTTCTCCTCTTAAACAGTACAAAACACATTGTTCCCTGTGCTGCAGGTCAAGGAAACTGAAGTCTTTGGTGTCCCTGAGACTTCCAACAGGAGGCAAGCTCTACTCCAAGCCCTTGGAGAATTTTCCCAAGCAGGACACACAGTAAAGTTCACCCTTTACACTCTTTTCAGGCAGAAGCAGCAACTGCAGGCCAGTCCAGCAAAGCAACACAGCAAAGGGTCAGTACTCCTCCTTCAGCTCTTCTCCTAGGCAGAGGTTCCAGAAAGAATCTAAAAGTCTGGGGTTTTGGGTCTTCTTCTTATACCCAGTTCTGCCTTTGAAGTTGGCAAACTTCAAACAAAGTCTCAAGTGTTTGCAAGATCCTTCATTGTCCAGGCCAGGCCCCAGACGCACACCAGGGGGTCGGAGACTGCATTGTGTGAGGGCAGGCACAGTCCTTTCAGGTGTGAACGACCACTCCTCCCTCCTCTCTAGCTTAGGTGGCTCATCAGGATATGCAGGCTACACCCCTGGCCCCTTTTGTGTTACTGTCTAGAGAGGTGCAAAACAGCCCAACTGTGAAACTGACCCACACAGAAAATCCACAAACAGGCAGAGTCAAAGAATGGCATAAGCAAAATAATGCCTACTTTCTGAAAGTGGCATTTTCAAACAGACAATTTAAAAACCAACTTCACTAAAAGATGTATTTTTTTAATTGTGAGTTCAGAGACCCTAAACTCCACATTTGTATCTGCTCTCAAAGGGAATCTGCGTGTTAAGGCTATTTAAGGGCAGCCCCCGTAGTAACCTATAAGAGAGATAGGCCTTACACAGTGAAACCCGAATTTGGCAGTATTTCACTGTTAGGACATATAAAACACACTGGTTTATGTCCTACCTTAAACATACACTGCACCCTGCCCATGGGGCTACCTAGGGCCTACCTTAGGGGTGCCTTACATGTAGTAAAAGGGAAGTTTTAGGCCTGGCAAGTGGGTACATTTGCCAAGTCGAATTGGCAGTTTCAAACTGCACACACAGACACTGCAGTGGCAGGTCTGGACCATGTTTACAGGGCTACTAATGTGAGTGGAACAACCAGTGATGCAGGCCCACTAGTAGCATTTGATATACAGGCCCTGGGCACCTCTAGTGCACTTTATTAGGGACTTACCAGTAAATCAAATATGGCAATCATGGATAAACCAATCAGCAGTACACTTTACACAGAGAGCATATGCACTTTAGCACTGGTTAGCAGTGGTAAGGTGCCCAGAGTCCTAAAGCCAACAAAAACAGTTCAGAAAAAATAGGAGGAAGGAGGCAGAAAGACTGGGGATGACCCTGCAAAAAGGGCCATTTCCAACACCCTCATTTTGGCGGTGGCCTACCCTGAGGTGGGTGGGCGCTTGAGGGTAGCACGGCAGCCTCAAGGGGGTAAGTACACACTCACACCTCGATAATTTAATGCTTGTATGGCTTTGGGTTGAATACTAGTGGGAAGATGTAGTGTAGGTCAGATTGGTAGATGCACATCGACTATGGGTATCAGCCACCCTGGCAGGATTGGTTTCAAAGATGTGTGCCCATAATATGCAGACAGTGACTAATGAGGGTGTTTGCTTCCAATTTGGGATTTGTGTGGGAACCCTCAACAAAGTTTAAGAGCCCAGCTCCTACCATCAGCATCAATACACCTGAGGTGTCAGGGCATTGCCAACAGTATCAGCCTACCACTGTGACAGAGGTAATTGGTGAGTCCTCAATCAGCTGCCATGTGCTGTGTGTATAGATAGGCACAGTGGTCCAGATGTCCATGTGCTATTTGTCAATGGATAAGTGGCCATGCTACCTACCCATGCAGGATTCTGTTGAGTAAGGAATACAGGAGATGTCTCCATAGATGACCATGAGATTGTGCCAAGCACTGGGCAAGTGTGACTAGTATGATCCTCATAAGGTACATGAGTGCTATTTTTCCCACACCTGCAGTTTACATAAGCATTGCTGTAGTATCCCCCATGGTGTCCTACTGTTGTAGCATGTATAGGTGAGGGAATGGCCTGCCATGGCATAGCAGCAGATAATGAAGTTGGAACTCCATATGAATGTTGTTTTGGTATTGACCCGTTGCAACCTGTCTTTCTCTGCCACCCTGCCTCCCTCTCCATCTCTGTCTTTGTGTGCATCAGCATCATCAGGTGAAGGAGAAGGGGCACCGGTGAGTGGGAAAGCTGCAGCCCACTGGACCCAGGAAGCTGACACCAGCGAGTGGGACGGGGGAGAGGGGAGTGCCACGGGGAGACAGGATCGACGACAACATCTTCAGATTCTTCCTCCAATGGATGCTCCCTGGCAGTGGTGGACCCATCTGGGACCATCCCAGCACCATCCTTGTCCACCCCCCCTTACAGGCACCACCGTCCCTGTAGCTCCCCACGTTGTTGCCCATGCCCACTCACCCAGGACGGTGGGCATCTCCTTTGGCGCAGGCACCTCTGACCCAGTCAGCCATGCTGCACTCAATGAGGAGGCTATTGACCTCTTGAGGTCCATCACTGTGGGGCAGCCAACCATTGTATGTGTCATCCAGGGACTGGCATCACAGATGAAGAAGTCCAATGCCTACCTGGAAGGCATTCATGGGGCCCTGGCTGCCCTACAGAGATCCTTTCAGGCTCTGGCCTGCTCAATGATGGCAGCCAGTGTCCTTTCTTCTTCTGTCCCCCCCTCCAACTACCTGTTCCCGAATCCCACAGCCCTCTCCTCTCATCCATCCAAAGCACACTTTCAAAGCAACATGCATCCACATCAACAGACACGGATTGCAAGGACAAACACAAGCACCAGAAAAGACACTACCGCCGTGCACACACACAACAGACACATGCAGACACAACAACATCCACTCCTTACACAGACTCCCCTCACAGACACCACACCACTCAAACCTGCAGTCACCACATCATCACTCCCAGATCCTGCCACAAATGCGCTCATTCCCACTATCACCACAATAGCAGAACCCCATTAATGCACCCCATACACCACATGTGCACTCAGCACAACTGTCAACACCCCAACATGTAGCACATCCACC
The DNA here is from genome assembly GCF_031143425.1 of Pleurodeles waltl. Classification (NCBI taxonomy): domain Eukaryota; kingdom Metazoa; phylum Chordata; class Amphibia; order Caudata; family Salamandridae; genus Pleurodeles; species Pleurodeles waltl. The sequence continues at coordinate 93,399,494 of NC_090440.1, read as the reverse complement.
CTACCTGCGGACACCACCGCAACATACATTCACACATCCACCCTGCCATCTCCGTGCATCTACTCCCCCTCCTCCCACTACACCTAAATGCCCACACTCACCCACCCAACAGTTACACAGCTCACACATGGCATCCACGCTCGCACCTGCCCCCAAGGCACCCGACCGCACACACCTCTCCCTCCACTCCCAAACGTTTATCTCATTACCAACCTTGTGCCCCTAAGAAATGTTTCCTGCAAGAGTTTTCCTTGTTCCCTCCTACTGTCCCAGTCCCTGTTCCCCCCAGGCCCGCTGTTACCCCCCCAAACATCCTGCCTTCCACCTTCCAGTTCTCCCATGGTCCCCCTGGGCCCAGCCTTGCCCCTCCCTCACCTAACACTTCTACCCCAGCAAAGGCAAAGGTTACCCTCTCAAACTCAGACCCAAGCCCCCTCCCCCAAAATCAAAGTCAAAACCTAAACCCCCCACCAACCCAAACTAAAGGACCCCCCCTCCAAACCCCCATCTAAGGACTCCCCCCTCAAAACCCAAACCCCCACCTCGGACCCAACCCACCCCTGAGGTGCCTGTATGCCCCAATGATGCCCCTGCCATGTGGAGGCCACTTTGCAGTCAGGAGTCAAGTTGGGGCCATGGATATTGCCCTGTGTGCCTGGGGCACACAATACTGTTGGAGTGGCCAGTAGGCCTATATTGTAAATAGTTATTTATTCATTACGAATTTTGATATAATATATCTGCGCCAGGGACCCCTTGGTGTCAAGGGTAACACACTTATCCTGGCTTTCCTTCAACATGTATGTGTTGCATATGTGCAATCTGTTGTCTGTGGTTTGTGTGTGAGTGTGTGTGTGTGTGTGTGCTGCTATGGGTGTTTATTTGTGTATGTGTGTGCTGTCATTAGTCTGTGCCGGGTGTGTGTTGTTTGTGGTTGTGTACTAATGGCCTTCCGTCCAGTGTGTGCTACGCGAGTGTACTTATTGTTGGTATCGCCGTCATTGGTTCTGGAGTTGTATGGCCAGCAGGAGCATTGGGAAGACTTCCAGTTCAGGTTCCATGGCGGGTGTGGACGTGCTTGTGTTCCTGAAGTTGAGTGCCCCCTTTTATGTTGTTCGTTTCCGCCAGGCTTTTCGTGGCAGTGCAACCGCGGCAGAAATCCTGGCGGTGTGCAACCTCGTAATATGGAGGTGACTTGGCTGTGTTCCAGTCGGAACACTACCATGGTCATAATATGGCAGTCTACTCCACTGGGCCTGTGGTGGTGGGACCGCCACCTCCACCACGGCGGTCCTTGGACCGCCAAACTCGTAATGAGGGCCACAGTTTATGCATTATGGTGAGGATCTTAAAGGTTCAGCACAAAAAATTGGGAAGCAAAGGAAGAGCTTCTATGATCTGTGAGACATGGTCAGATAGGGGTATGGGCAAAAATTGTATTGCCATGATGTTTTCAATTTTTTGTAGCCTTCCCAGTAAGAAAAGTAGATGTTAAAGTACATTTGCAGACTGACAACATGATAAAAAGGGAGATGGTAGCATGAAGCTACTTTGGATATCATAGAAGAGGGAATTGTTGCCTTCGTATAAAAGTTGATTTTAATGACTTAATCCACATGTTGAGATTGTGAAAGGCTGGAGTACTTGACCAGTCCTCAATTTCGTATGTCTGTCAGTGTTGGTGGCGGCACACAAAGTCCCTGAGGCCAAACTGTCAGAGAGACATTTAAATGACTGAGTACAGAAGAAGGGACAACCATGAGAAGTGTGATTTGAGAAGCTTGGTAATAAAATAAGCCTGATAGGGAAGACTAAGGTGTCCATGCCAAATGACCCAGTCTAGAGTTGTGAGTGTGCAACAAATATAGCCAGTATTACTGAGATGTTCTTCTTAGGACTGCAGTCACAAGCATAGCCCAGTGACTTCGGAAGTGCAGGAACTCAGTGGAAGTGCAAGAGGTGCATGAGCTGTTCATGGCATTCGTGTTGCTCAAAACCTGACCAGTTTGAGGTATCCTGTGTTGGTATGTTTATTACATTCTAGTCTGTAACATAATTTGCACGGTGTTAGGACAGTTAATAGATCCATATGAGAAATATCAAGCTGTGGTTATGCCAGATGGTTGCTGTGTTTATTGAGCGCTGTATACATGATACGGACCTGGGGAGATGTGAAGAGAGGGCAGTATGGTTTGCTTACACATCACGAAAGTTATGACTCCAGTCAACTCTTTGTTGCAGACCTGTAAGGATACTGTGCCAAAGGATACCTACTTATACTTTTTATGCGTGTTTTACACACGCTGGTGTATGCACCACCTAACATCTAAAAATTAGGGGGCATATTTATACTCCGTTTGCGCCGAATTTGCGTTGTTTTTTTCGACGCAAATTCGACGCAAAACTAACTCCATATTTATACTTTGGCGTTAGACGCGTCTAGCGCCAAAGTTCATGGAGTTAGCGTCATTTTTTTGCGTGAACACCTTCCTTGCGTTAATGATATGCAAGGTAGGCGTTCCCGTCTTAAAAAATGACTCCGATGCATATGCGTCGTATTTATACTCCCGGGCAAAAATGACGCCCGGGAGTGGGCGGGTCTAAAAAACCCGCATTAGCGCCTGATTTTAACGCCTGGGTCAGGGCAGGCGTTAAGGGACCTGTGGGCTCAGAATGAATATTCTCCCCTCCCCTGCCCCCAGGGACACCCCCTGCCACCCTTGCCCACCCCAGGAGGACACCCAAGGATGGAGGGACCCACCCCAGGGACATTAAGGTAAGTTCAGGTAAGTATTTTATTTTTATTTTTTTTGGGGCATAGGGGGGCCTGATTTGTGCCCCCCTACATGCCACTATGCCCAATGACCATGCCCAGGGGACAGAAGTCCCCTGGGCATGGCCATTGGGCAAGGGGGCATGACTCCTGTCTTTGCTAAGACAGGAGTCATTTCAATGGGGGTTGGGAGTCGTAAAAAAATGGCGCAAATCGGGTTTAGGTGATTTTTTTGCCTCAGCCTGACTTGCACCATTTGTGGACGCCCATACTCCATTTTACCCCTACGCTGGCGCTGCCTGGTGTACGTCGTTTTTTTTAACACACACCAGACATCGCCGGCGGCTAACGCCGGCTAACGTCATTGAATAAATACGGCGCCCGCATGGCGCTTCAGAATGGCGTTAGCTGGCGCTAATCTTTTTGGCGCAAAACTGCGTTAGCGCAGTTTTGCGTCAAAAAGTATAAATATGGCCCTAGGTTTTCAGGAGTCAATTATGCATATGCAGGAGAGTAATGGATTAGGGGCGAACACAATTTACAAAGTAGGCATTTTCAAATGTTGCCACTTATTTTTTTAAATAAAACTGCAATTGTAGCAACTTAAGAAAGTAGGGAAAGTTTTAAAAGCGCAAAACAGCTCATGAAACATTCTGAAAACGGTGCATTTTCCAGAGGCAAACATAGACACAAATCAAATTGTTTTGTGCCGCGATTCTGTAAAAGTTTTATACACAAAATCTCGCGCAGAAGCTATTTTTGTGACAAATGTTGCTTGTAGATCAAGGGGTAGATTTAATAGCCCCTAGCGCCTCCTTGCGCTACATTAGCACCATTTATTTACCCTAATGTGGCCCAACGAGGCCAAAATCGTCCCACCAAATTTACAATACATTATACCTGTGCTAGGCATAATGTATGCAAAGAGGGTGTTTCCCCGTTAGGGGGCTGAAAAAATGGCACAAAGACATTCAAGAGATTTCTTTGCGTTATTTTTTTCAGCACTTTTAACACCTGCTCAGAGGCACAACTTTGCTTACAATGGGCCTTAATGGGCTTTGCAGGATTAGCGTCAACATTTTTTATGGTAATCCTGCAAAGCTCTGAACTAGAATATAAAAGTTTGATGCTAGTTCCCCTAACTACTGCCATTGTGCTCCCTATCGTAGATAGATTGCAGATCTTTATTGGAGCAGCTGCTGAATGCTCATCAAAATAGAAAGAAATTGGCAAAAAGCTAAAATAATGTGATCTCAAAAACCACACACAACAGTATCTGGCACTGAGGGAACTATTTTGCATGTGGATGTCCTCCTTGTGAAAGAGCAGAATGCCACCAATCACAGGAAGGCTAAATGGCTGGAGTGGGCAGATCTATTACCCCATGTAGTGGGTGATTGTTAAAGAGGCTGGGTGAAAGCCTTGAAAGCCTCTATAAGTATTTTTAATTTTACTAAAATCAGAAAGTCTTCGCTAACACCAGATCTTTAAACCAAAGCAACGATTAATCATTTTCCTTGTCGTTGTACATTAACTATTTTATCCTCCCTCTTCCAAAACAGCTTTCCTACTGGCAAGACTGCATGAGGGTTGGATGAAAGCCTCTATAAATATTTTTAATTTTACTAAAATTAAAAGGTCTTCGCTAATACCAGATCTAAAAAACAAAGCGACCATTGATCATTGCCCTTGTCGTGGTAGTTGACATTTTGTTGCCTTCCCCATTCCAATGCGGTCTTGCCTACTCTTACCACATTGTGGGCCATATGTACGAACACTTTTTCCCATAGGCACAGAATGGGTAAAAGCCTTTGCTACATCTGGCCCTGTGTCCCTTCATACCTGTGCGCTCTTGTGCTAGGGTTACTGCTAAATAAAGAATACAAAAGCAAAACATGCCTGATTACATTTTGCTTGAATATGTTAATTAGTGGCTAAAGCAGAGACTTTGGAATCTACAAACGTGTTCTAACCACGGCTTAAGAATTTGGGGGTGTTGCACCCCCTTAAAATGTATTCTGTATCAACTAGTTGAGTACAAGTGCTTTCAGCCAAGTGTGGTGGGGTGTCAGATTTCACCTTCGTTCTCACAGGCAAAAGTACACACATACACTCGCTATTGTGTTTTAAGTAATCCTAACACACTGCCCCTCAAGACCCTCAGCCCCCTCCCATGCCCTGCTTCTCATATAATGTATTTTCACGAGATAATCCAGTGTACTTGTGGGGAAATCTGAAGTCCACAACCTACTAATCTTATTGATCAAGCTATAGCCCTGGGTGTTGTGTATAAAAACATAACAACCATTTACACACAGCATGACAAAAACTGAATTTAAGTATAGATCTTACACGTTACCTAACTACAGAGCTCCTTTTAACAGTGGGAAGAAAGGCCGAGTCATCCTGTCTATGACCCATGCTTCTGATCTTATGGTTAAGGATGGATATCGGCTTTAAATGGATGAATCCACTGAGCTACGTTACTAGAATACACACATCTAACATGCAGGTTGCATACAAATCTCTGCAGGAGGCATTAGTCACCGTACACGGTAATATGAGGCTCACACCTGCCACCTGCAAGATGCAGACAGGTCTATGCAATTTGTGCATTAAGGGCCAGATGTAGCAAAACTAGGTTTTGCGACTCGGAAATTGCGACTCGGAGCGACTCGCAATTTCCGAGTCGCAAAACCATATGCAGAATGGTGTCTCAGGCACCTTCTACGAGTCTCTATGGGGTTGCAAAGACCCACCTCATTAACATTAATGAGGTGGGTCGCATTTTGCGACCCCATAGCGAGTCCCTGCACTCACAAGGATGGTGGCCTGCTGAAGTCAGCAGACCTCCATGTCTGTGACTGCTTTTTAAATAAAGCAGTTTTTTTTTTTTTTGCAGCCCGTTTTCCTTAAAGGAAAACGAGTTGCAAAATAAAAAAAATAATGAAACCTTTTGGTTTCGGTTTTTCAGAGTAGGCAGTGGTCCACTGGACCACTGCCTGCTCTGAAAAACCCTTTTTGGCAACATTCACAATTTTGCGAATGGGTTACCACCAGTGTGACACTGGTGGTAACTGCGAATTGCTTTGCGACCGCATTCGCGGTCACAAAGCAATTTACCATAGCGATGCGAGTCACAAATAGGAAGGGAACACCCCTTCCTATTTGCGAGTCGCATTCACAATTTGCGAGTCGGTACCGACTCGCAAATTGTGAATGAGCATCGCAAACGGCATTTTGCATGGCGCAAACTGCGATTTACGCAGTTTGCACCATGCAAAATGCTTGGTACATCTGGCCCTAAGTTCTCTGTTACACCGATTAGAACCTCATACTTTCAGTGTAAACAGAGATGTGTGCACACCAGTCCCAAGCTCCCACCAGTGTGCTCTTCTCTATACACACAATTCTTTCTCTTCAGTGCATGCATTAGTGCAATGATCGATATTACCCGCAGACCACCAGCTCTTGCGTGCAAGAATGTTTAGTAGGTTCAGTGGCCAACCTGACCTTGAAGGCTGGCTGACTCAGTGTGTTATTATTCTGGGGTTGATTACTGTGTATGGGGCATTATGTAAAAATACCAGACACACTACAGAAGTTCATGATTGTGTGCATTTATAGTTTCCGACAGATGTTAAGGGTTATTTAGTTGTTTCAGTGTTTCTAGATATGTATCAGAAGCCAGAAACCCACCAACGCGCCATGGTTTGCTTGCACAAACATACAGGACCTCACATGCTCACACACACATCGTAGTCTATAGTGTCAATTTACTTTTGTATAATTTTCACTTTCTGTAGCAAGCAACTTCTTTGATTTGCTATTAATTGACTCTTTTTGGCAATCCTGTTCGAAATGTGACATTCCTCTCACAAACCAAAGGTAATTTACACACGGATAGTCAAGAGGACACAACATTATTTGTATTTAAACTAGTATTTCATATTTTAGATCCCACTTTTTCCTTTTTTCAACAGCAAAACAGCTGCAGGGGTTTGACTCAGAAAAAGCCCTTTTTAGGGTGGAGTCTGCGTTGCATGCGCTCGCGCATGCGTATCGCAGCGAGACGCTTTAGTTACTAGAAAAGGGCTCGGAGCCCTGTCGACGTCACGTCAGTGTGTTTGATTGGTTCGTAGGCTTGCCTAGTAAAATCTGCTTGCTTTCATTAGTGGAAGGCATGCACACGTCATGCCTTTTCCGGTGATTAGCCCTCCTCTAGCGCAGCGACCAAGTACAGAAAACATGCGAGGCTCGCTGTTTTCTGTCGGATCGTGGACTACTTTTTCTCTATTTTCCTAGCGCGATTTCGCTTGGCAGAAGTCGAGCGCTTTACACAGTTAATTTCTCTTTTTTCGGTTACGTACATAAAAGGTGTGACTTGTGTGGATTCCCCAAAGTTTTCTTACCCAGAATACCCTGCAAATCTGAAATGTTGAAAAAAAACTCAATTTTTCTCGCATTTCTGTCACACAAACTACAGGAATATGCTGGGATCCACAACATTCCTACCACCCAGTGACTCCTCACCTGTCCTGATAAAAACACTACCCCACTTGAGTGCCTACACCTAGTGCCTGTGTCAGGAATGGATCACCCCAGGGTCAACAGCTGCCTCACGTAAGGACCAACATTGACCGTTGTGTGATCTATTCCTGTCGCAGGCACCAGGCCTAACCATACAAGTGAGGTATCATATTTATCGGGAGACTTGGGGGAACGCTGGGTGGAAGGAAATTTGTGGCTCCTCTCAGATTCCAGAACTTTCTGTCACCGAAATGTGAGGAAAACTAGTTTTTTTAGCCACTTTTTGAGGTTTGCAAAGGATTCTGGGTAACAGAACCTGGTCCGAGCCCCGCAAGTCACCTCATCTTGGATTCCCCTGGGTTTCTAGTTTTCAAAAATGTGCTGGTTTGCTAGGTTTCCCTAGGTGCCGGCTGAGCTAGAGGCCAAAATCTACAGGTAGGCACTTCGCAAAAAACACCTCTGTTTTCTTCCAAAAATTTGGATGTGTCCACGTTGCGCTTTGGGGCGTTTCCTGTCGCGGGCGCTAGGCCTACCCACACAAGGGAGGTATCATTTTTATCGGGAGACTTGGGGGATCGCTGGGTGGAAGGAAAGTTGTGGCTCCTCTCAGATTCCAGAACTTTCTGTCACCGAAATGTGAGGAAAACTTGTTTTTTTAGCCACTTTTTGAGGTTTGCAAAGGATTCTGGGTAACAGAACCTGGTCCGAGCCCCGCAAGTCACCCCTCCTTGGATTCCCCTAGGTCTCTAGTTTTCAGAAATGCACAGGTTTGGTAGGTTTCCCTAGGTGCCGGCTGAGCTAGAGGCCAAAATCTACAGGTAGGCACTTCGCAAAAAACACCTCTGTTTTCTTCCAAAAATTTGGATGTGTCCACGTTGCGCTTTGGGGCGTTTCCTGTCCCCGGCGCTAGGCCTACCCACACAAGTGAGGTATCATTTTTATCGGGAGACTTGGGCGAACGCTGGGTGGAAGGAAATTTGTGGCTCCTCTCAGATTCCAGAACTTTCTGTCACCGAAATGTGAGGAAAACTTGTTTTTTTAGCCACTTTTTGAGGTTTGCAAAGGATTCTCGGTAACAGAACCTGGTCCGAGCCATGCAAGTCACCCCTCCTTGGATTCCCCTGGGTCTCTAGTTTTCAGAAATGCACAGGTTTGGTAGGTTTCCCTAGGTGCCGGCTGAGCTAGCAGCCAAAATCTACAGGTAGGCACTTTGGAAAAAACAGCTGTGTTTTCTATCAAAAAATAGGATGTGTCCATGTTGTGTTTTGGGGCATTTCCTGTCGCGGGCACTAGGCCTACCCACACATGTGAGGTATCAATTGTATCGGGAGACTTGGGGGAACATAGAATAGCAAAACAAGTGTTATTGCCCCTTATCTTTCTCTACATTTTTTCCTTCCAAATATAAGAGAGTGTGTAAAAAAGACGTCTATTTGAGAAATGCCCTGCAATTCACATGCTAGTATGGGCACCTCGGAATTCAGCGATGTGCAAATAACCACTGCTCCTCAAAACCTTAGTTTGATCCCATTTTGGAAATGCAAAGGTTTTCTTGATACCTCTTTTTCACTCTTCATATTTCAGCAAATGAATTGCTGTATACCCAGTATAGAATGAAAACCAACTGCAGGGTGCAGCTCATTTATTGGCTCTGGGTACCTAGGGTTCTTGATGAACCTACAAGCCCTTTATATCCCCGCAACCAGAAGAGTCCAGCAGACAAAACGGTATATTGCTTTCAGAAATCTGACATCGCAGGAAAAAGTTACAGAGTAAAACATGAAGAAAAATGGCTGTTGTTTTCAGCTCAATTTCAATATTTTTTTATTTCAGCTGTTATTTTCTGTAGGAAAACCTTGTAGGATCTACACAAATGACCCCTTGCTGAATTCAGAATTTTGTCTAGTTTTCAGAAATGTTTAGCATTCCAGGATCCAGTATTGGTTTCACACCCATTCCTGTCACTAACTGGAAGGAGGCTGAAAGCACCAAATATAGTAAAAATGGGGTATGTCCCAGTAAAATGCCAAATTTGTGTTGAAAAATTTGGTTTTCTGATTCAAGTCTGCCCGTTCCTGAAAGGTGGGAAGATAGTGATTTCAGCACCAGAAACCCTTTGTTGATGGCATTTTCAGGGAAAAAAACACAAGCCTTCTTCGGCAGCCCTTTTTTCCCATTTTTTGGGAAAAAACAAAATTTTAACTGTATTTTGGCTATTTTCTTGGTCTCCTCCAGGGGAAACCACAAACTCTGGGTACCATTAGAATCCCTAGGATGTTGGAAAAAAAGGACGCAAATTTGGCGTGGTTAGCTTATGTGGACAAAAAGTTATGAAGCCCTAAGCGCGAACTACCCCAAATAGCCAAAAAAGGGCTCAGCACTGGGGGGGAAAAGGCCCAGCAGCTAAGGGGTTAAGACGGTTTTGAGACAGTTGTGTGCTAAAAATAATGGTGAGCTTCAAAGAGTTAATAATAGGTGCACATTGGCGGTTGAGTTTGATGCTGGCAGGAGAACCAGTTTTCTGTAAAATAACAAATGTGATTGGCTGGCAGAGCTGTTTTTCCTGCCGTGCTTGAGGTTCGAGAAAAGCAGCATTCTGATTGGCTGCAACAGACGGAAGATTTTATTTTGGCTGTCATTACACGAAAGGAGCGGCGCATGAAAGTTCTGAAATCTCTGCTTTAGACAATAATAAAAGAGAGACACGTGGCTTTAATATGGCATACCTTAGTTCCAGTGGGAATTCAGGGAACAACTTAGAAAGGTGGAAAATACACTATATTTGAAGAAAAAGGTAAATCTGCACTCTAAGACAACTAAAAATGATTCTCAAACGTGTTTGAGAAGTGCAAATGTAACAGAAATAAAAAATAAAAAAACAATAAATATAATAACTCTCTGTCTGTAGTCGCAGAGTTTGGGTGCAAGCTATTTCCTGAGGCCATCTCTTGCTCCTAGGCTCAGCTTTTAAAGGCCAAAGGACATAAGCAATGAGATCTGGATCAAATATTTAACCACTGGTAATGAAGAGCACAATTTACAAAGTAGGCATTTTCAAATGTTGACACTTTTTTTTTTTAATAAAACTGCAATTGTAGCAACTTAAGAAAGTAGGAAAAGTTTTAAAAGCGCAAAACAGTTTATGAAACATACTGAAAACTTTGCATTTTCCAGAGGCAAACATAGACACAAATCAAATTGTTTTGTGCCACGATTCTGTAAAGGTTTTATACACGAAATCTCGTGCAGAAACTATTTTTGTGACAAATGTTGCTTGTAGATTAAGGGGTAGATTTAATAGCCCCTAGCGCCTCCTTGCGCTACATTAGCACCATTTCTTTACCCTAATGTGGGCCAACGAGGTAAAAATCGGCCCACTAAATTTACAATACATTATACCTGCGCTAGGCATAATGTATGCAAAGGGGGTGTTCCCCCATAAGGGGGGCTGAAAAAATGGTAAGTCTGCACTCTAAGACAACTAAAAATGATTCTCGAACGTGTTTGAGAAGTGCAAATGTAACAGAAATAAAAAAATATATATATATATAATAACTCTGTCTGTAGTCGCAGAGGTTGGGTGCAAGCTATTTCCTGAGGCCATCTCTTGCTCCTAGACTCAGCTTTGAAAGGCCAAAGGACATAAGCAATGAGATCTGGATCAAATATTTAACCACTGGTAATGAAGCCTGTCGATGTCATCTAAAATGTCATTTGTGATGTTATCTCTGAGGTGTGAGGTTATGAGCAGTGCATTTGGGAGTGAGATATGTTTAGGTTCTAGTAGGCCTAGTCTGGACACAGACCACAGCACACTTTCTGTGGCACGCAGAGGAGGGATTGGGTGTGGGGACTTACTTTTGGACTGGCCTTGCTCTGAGCTACACTTTGTCTATAACCCAGAGAAAAAAGTTATTTGATCCTGAAAACGTGGCTGATTGCAGGGCCTAGCCTTTGGCTCGGGCACTGTATAATCACCCCCATGTTTTCAGGATTGGCCATTGGGTCTGGGTTTAATGTGGATATAACTATGCACAGCCATCATCCCTGTTCAGTGAGTGGCACTTGGCATTTGGCCAAGTTGACATGGCCCAATGAGCATTTACTTTGACAAGCATGGGAGGGGATGGGCGCTGACCATATTCTTCGTCCTGGCACTGCACCAAGACCCTGTGGATGTAGCTTGAGGAGCAAATGCTTTTCCTATACACTGGAGCTGGTGGGTTAAGGTTCTGATCATAACTAAACCTTGCACTCAACCTTTATTTTTATATTTATAAGTCACACTTAAGGTAGACCCTAAATTCCCTTAGGGCAGTGTGCATGATATTTAAAAAGTAGGATATGTATATTTAATATTTTTAATGGCCCATCAGTGAAAACAAACAAAGTTGGTTTTCATTGTAGCAAGGCAGGCTCTCCTATGGGAAACCATTGGGTTTCTTTACACAAACTTACAATGTTTAATTTCAGTTTGGAAGCAGCTAGACAAATGATTCAGGCTCATTTTAATAGTAATTCAAAATCCAATTATCTAGTCAGGTTGGATTTTATATTCCTATGTTGGAAATTAAACTTTTAGATGTATGTCATTTTTTGCCAAAGCAAAAAGAGACGTTCTGCCGGTGTCCATTATTGCCTGACTGCTGAGGGCTACTCTATGGTGAGATGCGGATTGCTCCCAGACAGTGGACAAAAGGATTTGGGTGTGGCAGGTGTTTTTCTTTTTTGAACAGGATGGCCTGATAGCTGTGTCCAGTCACTTCCTGAGCTGCAAAAGATGCCTACTATGTCACTGGCAGAAGTAGCTTACACCTCATACCTTTCTTTTGTCTTACCTGCTGCGTGGCCCCAAACACAGTGGGAGCTGTCCCAGAACTAAATAGCTACACCTCTGAGTGGGCTCAGGGAACTCTGACCGGGAGAAGGAAGGTTCTGCATGTTGGATTCAGGTAGAAAGGAATAGTGTAGAACAGATTTCAGTAAAATACACAGGAAGTACTGCAAAATGGATACAGTCACCCCAGGGAACATTTAACCCATTGGTTAGGGAATAGCCAGGAGTTTCCCTCACCCAAAGGCTGGCGCAGGGCATAAATGTGGCATCCCCAGTGTCCACCTCAGAACACTCCTAGACCTGTAAAGAATCAGAATAAGAATTGCCCTGCTGTCTGAAGAACTTGGAGGAAGACTGGACCTGTTTGCCTTGAACCCAATACCCCATAAGTGATTCCAGGTTTCAGTTGGCTCACCTCTTTTTTGAGCTACAGGAACACGACGGGCTTCCAGAGGCCTTCCTCCAATGCAAATACCCAGCTGATCAGTTCCAACTGGACATGACCTGGACCCTGCCAATGTCCTCTTTTGGAATTAGTCCTAACCACCAAGTGGTGCCCTCCCTCCAGGCTCTGGAAGCTTCACTGGTGTTAGAGTGTACTCCTCCTATTTCCCAAACTGCAGGAATTGTGACTTACAAACTTTTTGCCAACTTTCGGCCAGGAAATCCAACAGAGACCAGGAACGACATCAAAGCTGCAGCCATTGATGTTGATTTGCCAAACTACTTCACCTCACTGCTTTGCCCCACTGAAAGAGATCCTACTTCAATAAAGTTCTCCAAGTCCCAAAGTAGAGGGCTTTACTGAGACCGATACCAAGCCGATTGACGTCAAGCCCTTCCCGGCCACAGACTTCAGATGTCTCCTGCCTGGAGCTTCCTCGCCTTTGTTGATTTCCGCACCAGGGACCTTGCTCTTCGGCAACCAGCCATCATCAAACTCTGTTTTGGATCCAGCTGCAGCTCACCCTGCCAACCACTTGTTGATGGCCATTTTTTGTTCATAAAGGTTTTTAAGTTAGAAGGTAAACTTTCCACTAGGACAGACCTGGCCTCTTTATTTGCCTTGCAATCCGTTACGGTCGGCCTTAACTTTTGACTTTCACCCGTTCTTGTGTGACATGATACCCACGGGTACACTGTGATTTTTGGCACTATTTTGTTTAAAATGACACCAACATCCAATATGGGGTAGCAAAGATATGAATTTCTAATGTTTGGTTTATTAAAATATTCTCTTTTTTCTAAATTGATTTGGGATGTCTCTTGTGTTGTGTTTTCCCTTTATTAATGTTCAAGTACTTCATAAATACTTTACACATTGCCTCAAAGTTAAACCTGACTGCTTTGTGGCAAGCTACCAGAGGGCTAAGCTCAGATTTATTTAGTGTCCTCTAATTGTTCACCCTGACAAGGACTGTAATTGTTATGTGAAGCGGGTACTCAACCGATTTATACTCAAAATCCTCATAATAGCCCACTATGCATCAGGTGTTTAGTGCAGGGTGATGCCTTCAGCCCTGCCTCTGTGTGAACCTAAGCCACTGAGCAGGCCCTTCAGTCATGTGCTGTAGGACTGAGCTCAAGACCTGGCCTTTTGGCCCTCTGCCCAGTTCTGTGAAGACATAGCTCTCTTTCCATGGCTTTTGGACATACAGAGGAAGGTTATTACAGGATCTAACATTTGGCGAGGCCCTGAGCGAGGCCCTGAGCCCATCCCATTATAATTGTGTTTGAGTGCAGGGACACAGGTAATGAGCATAGTGTTAACCTTTAGCTTATCCCGCCTCCTCTATTGACAACTCACTATCCACAGTCTTCGCAAGTGTAGTGAAGGTGAGCACCTGGCTTCAACTCCTCTGCCCAACCAATAGCTCACTTTAAAGGCCTTCCATCATACACAGTAGATGCTGGGAAAAGGACCTAACATTTTTCCAAACCCTGAGCCCATCACTCAGACAGGCCTATCCTGCTGTCTATTGCCATTGGCCGTGCACAGGAGGGTTGAGCACAGGGCCAGGCAGTCATTCAGGCCTAGCACTCACTCTGGTGTTTACATGTGTTGCATCTATGGTCCATATTCAGAACCTCAGATCCAAAACTGTGCTGAGGATCCAAAGTAGTGAGCAGCTACTTGCACTCTGAAGTTACATAAGTGGTCATTATGACATCAGCGGTAAAAACCGCCTACCGCCACGGTGATGGCTGCCAAAATATTGCCACCATGGCTACCATCCGTCCGCCATATTATGAGCACTGCCAGACTTCCTCCACAAGAAGGGTGGAAATCTGGCAGTGTTCATGGTGGTGGACGGTGGTAAGGTGGTGCTGCTACCACCAGTAGAACACTGCCAGCCGTATTATGACAATTCATACGGCCTAGCGGTGTTCTGCTGGCGGGGCGCTGCTGGCGGTAGTAGCGCCCTTTCCCGCTCCTTGCCGGAAGACCTCCTTGCTCAAGGTAAGTCAGGCTTCCGACAGGGGTGGGTGCAAAGGTGGGGGGTGTTGTGTGTGTGTGTGTGTGTGTGTGTGTGTCTGAGTGTGTGCATGAATGTGTGAATGAGTGTGTGAATGCGTCTGTGTGTGTTGTGTTGTTTGTGTGGTTGTATGCATAGGAGTGAATGCGTGTAAGAATGGTGAAGTGAGTGCGTGTCTGTATGTCAGTGTGATCATTGTAAGAATGTATGTGAGCATGTCTGGATGTATGCGTGTGCAAATGTGTGTATGCCAATATGAGTGATTGGGTGTTTGCGTGGTGCGTGTTTGCGGGTGTGTGCGTGTATGGGGGGGTGTCTGAGGATCGTAGGGTATGGGCGTGTGTGTGTGAGGATCGGAGGGGATGGGGTGTGTGTGTGTGAGGATCGGAGGGGGTGGGGGTGTTTGAATAGAGGGGGGGTGGGGTGTGTCAGGTGAGTGTTGGGGGTGGGGAAGCCACCTACCGGTGACAGGGAAGGAATTCCTTGTCACCGGCAGGGCCTACTGCCATGGTTTTGCCACGAAAACCATGGTGGTAGGCAGGCTCATAATGCTGGCGGCGGTACTATGCCGGACGCCGGGTTGAAGATACACATCTCTGGCCCAGTGGCTCATACTGCCATGGCGGTATGAGTGGAGAAGTGGCAGGTTGGCTGCAGCCAACCCGCCAATCTCATAATGTGGCGGTATGTACCGCCAGCCTGTTAACAGTCATACCGCCACATTAACACTCACCACCGGGGTCATAACGACCCCCATAGTGTGTTTTGCTGTGGCCATAAGCACAAAAGTGCAGCTAATGGAGCTTGTACACCTTGAGGCATTTTCTCAAAATCCAGCATCATTAAGCATGAAATGTTTTTATTTTTTGGTGGGGAAATGTCTACTAATCTGGATTCCCCAATATCCGCTCCTGGGTCAGAGGATGCTCCCCCATGCCCAGTGCAGGAAGCTGGCCTGGTGTGTGGTGAGCACCTATCACCTTATACTAGGTCCAGGTATAGCCTATTAGTGAGGTGTAGACAGTGTCTAGGAAGCCAGGGCTCTCTGGAGGTAGCTGTGGATGAGCAAGCAAGGCTTATCTAGGAGACATGCAAAGCTTATGCAATACCACTACAGTCACACAGCACCTACACACATGAAAGAACCGCACAGTAATACAAAAATAGAGGTATAGTAACACAAATACTTAAATATTGTAGAGGCAATACTCCACTATGAGGTAAGTAAACACACTAATATGTACACATTAGAAGCCAGTGATTAGCTTAGAGCGCAATAGCAAATAGTAAAAACAATAGTAAATAGTGAAGGCCCTGGGGGAGACCAACCTATATAGTAAGTAAGTGGAATGTGAAAGGCAATCCTCCACCCACGGAAGTGGAATCGGTAGAGGGGAGCTGGAGGAACTAGGAGCACCCAAAAGGTAAGTACCAGGGTACCCCCCAGCGATTAGGAGAGAAGAGGTAAGATTTGGAGAAGGACTGTGCAAGACCCAGACAAGACTACAAGAAACCAAAGGTGGATCCTGACAGAAGAGGGCCTGCAAAAGAAGAGGACCAAGTCCAGTTCGAGTGTCCAGCTGTGGCAGGAGCCACTACACACGCTTTTGTGGATGCAGGACCAGGTCGACAGTGAATGAAGAAAGTCAGCAGTGCAGCACAGGAGCAAAAAAGGAGTTCCAGAAGTGATGAAAGTGACGTCCCATGTCGGCGGTCATGATACAGTCAGTCAGTGGTGCTGGATACCACAAACAAGCATTGGCAAATGCAAGAGTCGGAGTGAAAGCATTTGCAAGGCTGAAGAGGACCAGCAAGGCCCAGGGGACTTGATCCAAGGAGAGGAGTCCGAGGTGACCCTCAGCAGCTGGGAGAGTCACTTGAAGAGGAGGCAGCCCCCACTGGCAACTCACAGGCAGCAGGCACAGGGGTCGCAGTGAGGCCCATTCAGCACACCTGGAGAGGAGTCCCATTTCGCTGAAGCAGCAGGCAGGGGACTGTGCTTTGCAGGGAAAAGTGCTGGAGGCTGGTGCTATATGGAACCTGAAGATCCCTTAGAGAAGGAACAAACAAGCCTTGGTAGCTGCAGACCGCCTCCTGTAGTGGAGGATCCATGTAGTTCCGGAGGAAAGAGGATCCACGCAGCCAGTCGTCATTGTAGTTGGTGCCTGCAGATGCAGGGAAGTGACTCCTTCACTCCAAGGGAGATTCCTTCTTGCTTCTTCTGCAGGCTCACCACTCATTGCCCTCAGAGGATGCACAGCCAGGGAAATGTTACAGTTACTGGAGGGAGCTGGAGAAACAATGTTGCAAAGCAGAGTCATCGCTGGAGTTGCAGATTGTTGGTTCCTGGTGGGTCCAGTTGCAGTCCTGGTAGCCAGAGGATGGAGTAAACGATGCAGAGGAGTCCTGCTGGAATCTTGCATGTGGCATCCGAAGACCCACCCGGGAGGCAGACCCTAAATAGCTCAGGAAGGGGGATTGGTCACCTAGCAGTGTGATCACCTATCAGGAGGGGGCTGTAATGTCACCTGCCTGACCTGGCCACTCAGATGCTCCCAGGGGCCTCTGCCCACCTTGGATTCAAGATGGCAGAATCAAGTGGCAACATGGAGGACCTCTGGGCATCACCCGGGACTGGTGCAAACCGGTTTATGCAAGGAGGGCAACAAATGTGCCCTTCATAGCATACCAGTGGTTTGGGGAGCTACCCCTCCCAAGCCATGTAACACCTATTTCCAAAGGGAAAGAGTGTTGCCTCCCTATCCCAAAGGAAATCCTATGTTCTGCCTTCCTCTTCTTGGGCTGGTCAAGGAGGAGGAGGGCAGACACCGGTCTGTGGGCTGGCAGGAGCGCCAGCTGCCTGGAAAACCCCAGAAGACTGGTAGGAGCAATGCTGGGGGTCCTTTAAGGGCGTGGAAAAATGGAAAAATACAACCAATACTGGCAACAGTATTGGGCTATAATTTCAACATGTTTGATATCAAACATGCCCAGGTTTGAAGTTACCATTATGTAGTGGTCTGTGTTCCACTGTAAAGTCCATTCCCTGTAGGGATATGGAGCACCTCAAAAGTATGGGATTTTCACCTTTCATCCCATGCCCATAACAACCATTGCTTGTGGATAGAGAAAAAATACACAGAAGGCCATGCACAGTGGGGGTTGTCCACAAGCGCAGGGTTGAGTGCAGGGCCTGACAATAGGGCAAGGACACCACCAAATCCCTATTGTATGTTGGATACAGGGTCTGGTGTGACAACAGACCTTGCAGAAAACCTCCAACTTGCATGCCCAAAGTCTGTGCACTGTGGGAGTTGGCCTCTTGTAGAGGTGTGGGTACAGACACTGACCTGCTCTGATTGGTCATTTTAAAAGGGATTAGTCAAATTGGTCAATCCTAATTGACTAGCCACAATTTGAACAATGTGTTGTAGAAGCCATTACAGCACTCAGGGACATGGTGCCTGCATCCTTAAAATGAATTTACAAAAACATATAAGAGGGTAAGTTGGGCACACCTTGAACCCTAAAGGAATATGGGGAGGGCATCCAAAGGACTGTAACAGTCATTACATGACTCAACACTGGCTCCTGAAAATTAAATTGCAAAAACATATTAAAGGGCAAGTTGAGCACACCCAAACCCTCAGGGAATGTGGGGAGCAGGTCCCAAAAGACTGAGGCAGCCATTACAGGATGTGGGGACATGGCCACACTGAAATACATTGAGTGAAAGCCTGGGTTTAATGGTCACAAAAAGTGAGACTTATCAAAGTTGGTAACAAATTCACAATATTGTTTGTGTTACAGTATTAAGGGGCATATTTATACTCTGTTTGCGCCGGATTTGCGTAATTTTTTTGAATGCAAATCCGGTGCAAGCTTAACTCCATATTTATATTTTGGCGCTAGACATGTCTAACGCCAAAATATTGGAGTTAAAGTCATTTTTTGCCTGCGGAAAACTACCTTGCGTCAATGAGATACAAGGTAGGCGTTACCGGGAAAAAATGACTCTAAGGCCTTATTTATCCTCCCGTGCACAAAATCACACAAGGGAGTAGGAGGGCTTTAAATAATGGCGCAAAGCCTGCTTAGCGCCATTATTTAATGGCTGGGTATGGGCAGGCGTTAGGGGACCTGTGGGTCTTTTTCCATGGTCAGAGACCATGGAAAAAGCCCACAGGTGCCCTTCTCTGCCCCCAGGGACACCCCCACCCACCCCCACACCTGGAGGACACCTAAGGATGGGGGGGCCCATCCCAGGTAAGTCCAGATGAGTATTTTTTATTATTTTTTTTCAAAGTGCCAAGGGGGACCTAACTTGGGCCCCCCTACATGGCACTGTGCCCAATGGACATAAGTCCACTGGGCATGGCCATTGGGCTGGGGGGCATGACTCCTGTGTTAACTGAGACAGGAGTCAGGTTATCAGGGTTTTAACGTCAAACAATTACGCTAGTCTGGGCAGAGGCATTTTTTGCCTCTGCCCAGATTAGCATCATCCTCTGATGCTAAGCCCGCTGCTACCCCTATGCCTCCCGCACCCATCTAGCATCCTTTTCTATTAGCGCAGTTCAGCGTCAAAAAGTATAAATATGGGCCTAAGTTTAGGAACTGTTGTGTGTCCTAAGGCTATTTTACTCTATGAAAAATGCTGATTCTCTACTGTGATTAGCACGGAATGCCGTGGAGTGGCATAGAGTGGAGTGGAGTACAGTAGATTGGCATACAGTGGAGTGGGGTAGAGTGGAATAGCATAGAGTACAGTGGCGTACAGTACAGTGACATATAATGGAGTGGCGTAGAAGTAGAAAAACTTTATTTCAGCCTTAGGCCATAAAAGTCACACAATAAAATAGTAAAAAACAATTAAAATACAATTCATTGTCATTGTGGATAATTATTACATCTCTCTTAGCAGTCTTAATCATGGGGAGATAATACATACAGTATTTCTCGGATTTCAAGACGGCTGAAGGAGAGAAAACAAACAACACAAACCATAGACAAAAACCTAATATGGTCTGCCACGAACTATGGAATTTGTACATATTCTTAAGCCCAGGATTTGTCTGGATGATAGTAGCCAGAATTTAAAGTAATAAAAAGGAACTCATGATTTTGATTCCGAAGAATTCAATACTATGACAGTGCAAGAGCTAACCGATTAAAATGCATGAAAATATATTGATTACTACAACCAATAAACTAAATGAAAAAGAAAAATCAAATGATACAGTACTATGGCTAAAATACTATACATGCAAAGTGCGTTATTACAATTTCTGGAGACCATAGTTAACAGACTTTATAGTGGTAATTGAAACCAAAAGAGCATATTCTTGAATAATCAGGACTGCTCTATTATTGGTCACTCAGTACTCTTGTTCAGCAATACTCGACCAAATGTTTTCCTTGTATGTCATCTATATGTATATTACTTTTTTTCAGATTTTAGAAAAACATAAAACTGTGTGTACTTAGATTAAAACATTTCATCCTGGTGGCAAATCTAAAATAAAACATTTTAAAAGTCACCATAAAAGTTGTTTCTAAGGCTCAAATGCAGAATTGGATGTTAAAACCTGCATAATCTGGACCCTCAAGCCTCATTGACAACCTTACTCAATCTGATTCTCCATGCCCAAGGTAAAAAACCTGAGGTGGCATATACAATTTGCTCCTTCTTGTCACATCCGAGGAGCATATAGGCTTCCCAGTAGTGTGTTTTGTCCATACATTTACAAACTAGAAACATCCACCTTCTTGAAGGTGTAGCATAACCTGGGCAGAAAACAAAGAAGTACTCTACTGACTAGGGGAACGTCAGGCAAAATGGGTAGTTAAGAATTAAAGTGATGTTCTTGTCCCTTTTGCCAGTATATGACCTCAGTGGAAAACTGCCAATTCTGAATTTGATGAACAGACGTTTGGCATGCCAGGGCCTGATCATATCCAGATAGGGCTCAAACTTGAGGATGCATTTAAAAAGGAGGAAATTGTCAGAAATGCTTCCCCCATTTTGATTGTTCCAAATTGTAATCAATGTATGTTCCCAAAATGATTCCTTCAGTTTAATGGCTATGCATTTGTTCATTCCACTTGGAGAGTACCATACTTCCTCCATTTTGATGGCTTCACACAAATGTTTTATCTTTTGATGCCATTGGGTGTGTACACTTTTGCCTAAACTGATAAGTTCCGC
Organism: Pleurodeles waltl; assembly: GCF_031143425.1. Classification (NCBI taxonomy): domain Eukaryota; kingdom Metazoa; phylum Chordata; class Amphibia; order Caudata; family Salamandridae; genus Pleurodeles; species Pleurodeles waltl. Next base: position 93,378,669 of record NC_090440.1, on the reverse strand, counting down.
TAAAGCGTCTCAGTAGGTAGCCAATTGTGTAAGCCAGAGATGTAGCCAATACATCAAGGGTTTCAGAAGGGTCAAAGAGTCTACCTTATTTATAGCTAGATCAATACATAAAGGCAACAAAGCAAAGACCTGATGAATTTGTTTTCAGTTTGAAATAGAGAGGACAGATCAGCACAACCCCAGATCTCTGCTCTATAACTAGTCCCTTCGACTTCAAGAGATTGGGATACCTCTCCAATAGTTGTGGCCTTGTGTTTATTTACCACAACAGCTGCCCTCTGCTGTAATGTAGCTCTGCTTTTCTCTATCGGCAAGACCCAGGACAAGTTGTCAGCCAATCTCATGCCCAAATAATCAATATTTTTCACTTGTTACAAGGGCACCCCATCCACCACCATTCTAACTCTGAAGGTGGGGGATCAATGCTATAAATTTAGATTTTGAAGAATTTATCTGCAGGCCCCTGGCCATAAAAAAAGAGATGAAATGATCCAAGAGAGAATGGAGGCCCATTGGAGTTCCAGATAGAAGAAGCATGTAATATGCAAACCTAACGATTGGAGTGGTAATCGCTGACGATTTTGGTGCATAATTTTTGCAGTCTGTCAGCTACTCAGCTACTCAGCTACGCCATTAATATATAGACTGAACAGCGTGGGGGCAAGCACACATCCTTGCCTTACACCTCCATTTATTGGTACCCTAAGCATAAAATCAGCCCCCACGCTCCACCTGACCTGTGCAAAGGTCTCCCAGTGTAGAACCCTTAGGATATTTAGGAAATCTCCTGGGATACCATATTTTCTAGAAACCTTCATAGGTTTCCCTGGTCAAAAGCGTCTCTCAGATCTATAAAGGCCACATATAGATGGTCCCGAATCAGGACGATTTATTTCCAACCAATCGTCCGGAAGTGAAACACCTAGTCCACAGTGCTAACCTTACTCCTGAATCCTGCCTGACTATCCGATGAAACATGATGATCAGTTATCCACATGAGGAGTGGTGTAGAGTGGAATAGTGTAGAATGGAGTGGTGTAGAGTGGATTAACATAGAGTGGAGTGGCATAGAGATGAATAGCATTGACTGGAGTGCGTAGAATGGAGAAAAGAATAGCGGAGTGATGTACAGTACAGTGGTGTAGAGAGGAGTGGCTTAGAGTTGACTAACATAGAGTGTAGAAGGCACAGAGTGGAGTGGCGTAGAGTGGACGGACATACAGGGGAATAGTGTTGAGCTGAGTGGCATAGAGTATAGAGGCCTAGATTGGAATGGTGTAGAGTGGAGTGTTATAGAGGTTAATTGCATAGAGTGGAGTCACATAGAATGGAGTACTGCACAGTAGAATAGCGTAGAGTGGTGTTGAGTGAAGTGGCATAGAGTGGAAAAGCGTAGAGTTGAGTGGCACTGAGTGGAATAGAATAGAGTGGCGTAGAGTAAAATGTTGTAGAGTGCAGTAACATAGAGTGGATTGGTGCAGACTGGAATAACATAGAGTGGAGTGGCAAAGAGTGGAATGGTGTAGAGTGGCATAGAGTACATTAGCATAGAGAGGAGAGGCTAGAGTGGAGTGGCGTGTAGTGGGGTGGCATGCAGTAGAGGGGCATACAGTGGACTGGTGCTGAATGGACTAGCATAGAGTGGAGTAGTGTAAAGTGGAGTGGCATACAGTAGAGTGCCATACAGTGCAGTGGTGCAGAGTGGAATGGCTTAGAGTGGAATAGCGTAGAGTGGAGTGGCATCAAGTGAAATAGCATAGAGTGAAATGACATAGACTGGCCTAGAGGGAATAGCATTCAGTGGAGTGGCATACAGTGGAGTGGCATAAAGTGGAGTGGCTTACAGGAGAGTGTCATAAAGTAGTGTAGCTTAGAGTGGAAAAGCATAAAGTGGAGTGGTTCAAAGTTGAGTGGTGTAGAGTGGAGTGGCATAAAGTGACACAGAATGAAGTGGAGTGGCATAGAGTGGGTTATCATAGAGTAGAGTGGCAGAGAGTGGAATAGCATAGACTGGAGTGGCGTACAGTGGAGAGGCCTGGAGTGGCGTACAGTACATTGGTATAGAGTGAAGTGGCTCAGAGTCGAACAGCGAAGAGTGGAGTAGCAAAGACTGGAATGGTGTACAGTGGGATGGCATAGAGTGGAATAGCCAAGTGTGGAGAGGCGTAGAGTATAGTGGCACAGAGTGGAGTGTCATAGAGTGGAATAGCATAGAGTGACGTTGCATGGAATGGAGTGGCCTAGAGTGGAATATCGTGGAGTGGAGTGGAATGGTGTAGAGTAGAATGGCTTAGAGTGAAGTGGTTTAGAGTGGAACAGCATAGAGTGGGGTGGCATACAGTGGAGTATCATAGAGTTGAGTGTCGTAGAGTTTGGCATAGATTGGAATAGCATAGAGTGGAGTGGCATAGAGTGGTATGGTGTAGAGTGGAATGGTGTAGAGTAGCATAGACTGGAATAGCATAGAGTGAAGTGATGTACAGTAGAGTGGCCATCAATGGAGTGGCTTAGGCTTGAGTAGCATAGATCTGAGTAGTGTCAAGTGGAGTGGTATAAATGGAGTGGCATATAGTAGATTGATGTAGAGTGGAATAGCGTACAGAGAAGTGGAATAGAGTGAAGTGGCATACAGTATAGTGACATACAGTCGAATGGTGTAGAGTGTAATAGCATAGACTGGAGTGGCGTACAGTGGAGAGGCCTGGAGTGGCTTACAGTACATTGGCATAGAGTGAAGTGGCTTAGAGTCAAACAGCGAACAGTGGAGTAGCATAGACTAGAATGGTGTGCAGTGGGATGGCATAGAGTGGAACAGTGAAGTGTGGAGAGGCATAGAGTATAGTGGCATAGAGTGGAGTGTCATAGAGTGGAATAGCATAGAGTGAAGTTGCATGGAATGGAGTGGCATAGAGTGTAATAGCATAGAATGGAATGGCGTAGAGTGTAGTACCGTAGAGTTGAATATTGTGGATTGGAGTGGAGTGGTGTATAGTAGAATGGCTTATAGTGAAGTGGTTTAGAAAAGAATAGCATAGAGTCAAGTGCATACAGTGGAGTGTCATAAAGTTGAGGGGCATAGAGTTGTTTGGCATAGATTGGAATAGAGTAGAGTGGAGTGGCATAGAGTGGTATGGTGTAGAGTGGAATGGTGTAGAGTAGCATAGACTGGAATAGCATAGAGTGACGTGATGTACAGTAGAGTGGCATTCAATTGAGTGGCGTAGGCTGGAGTAGCATAGAGCTGAGTAGTGTCGAGTGGAGTGGCATATAGTAGATTGGTGTGGAGTGGAATAGCATACAGTGAAGTGGCATAGAGTGAAGTGGCATAAAGTATAGTGACATACAGTGGAGTGGAGTGGCATAGAGTGGAATAGCATAGACTGGAGTAGCATAGAGTGGAAAGGTGTACAGTGGAGTGGCGTACAGTATAGGGGTGTAGAGTGGTGTGGCTTAGAGTGGAGTGGCGTAGAGTCGCCTGGCATAGAGTGAAATTTCATAAAGTTGGGTGACATAAAGTAGAATAGCGTACATTAGAATGGGGTAGAGTGGAGTGGCATTGAGTGGAGTGGTATACAGTACTGGCAAACAGAGGAATGACGTACAGTGGAATAGCATAGAGTGGAGTAGTGTAGACTGGAGTGGTATACAGTGGAATAGCGTAGAGTGGAGTTGTGTAAAGGGGAGTGGCATATAGTGGAGTGGCATAGAGTTGAGTGTTTCAGAGTGGAGTTGCGTAGAGTGGAGTGGCGTAGAGTGGAGTGATGCACAGTTACATAGAGTAGAATAGCATAGACTGGAATGGCATAGAGTGGTTTGGTGTATATTACAGTGGTTTAGAATGGAGTCAATTAGAGCTGAATACCGTAGAGCTGAGTGATTAAGAGTCGAATAGCGTAGAGTGGAGTAGCATAAAGTACAGCGGCGTAGAGTGGACTGGCATAGTGTGGAGTGGCATTGAGTGGAGTGGTGTAGAATAGAATTGTGTAGCGTGGAATGACAGAGAGGAGAGTGCCATAGAGTCGAATAGCGTAGAGTGGCGTGGCATAGAGTAGAATGGACAAGCATAGAGTGGCATACAGTGGCATAGCATAAAGAGGAGTGGCAAAAAGAGGGGATGGCGTACAATGGAATAGCATACAGTCAGTGGCATCGAGTGGAGTGGCATAGAGCAGAGTAACATAGATTGTAATAGCATACAAAGGTGTGGCATAGAGTGAAGTGGTATAAAGTGGAATACCATAGAGTCAAGTGGCATACAGTGCAATAATCTAGAGTGGAGTGGCATAGAGCCGAATAGCATAGAGTGGAGTAGCGCAGAGTTCAATAATGCACAATGGAGGGGCGTATGGCTGAACGGCATAGAGTGGAATAACATATAATGGAGTGGTGCAGAGTGGAGTGGCACACAGTAGAATGGCATAGAGTGGAATAGTATAGAGTGGAGAGGCCTAGCGTAGTGTGGCATAGATTGGAGTCGGGTACAGTGGATTGGTGTAGCATGGAATAGCATTTTAAGACATATTCATAAATTTAGGATCAAGAGGTGACATAGTGGTTGTGCGTGATCCATTTAGAAATTCATGATTGGGTGAGTGCAGATATCCTGGAAAGTATCGTTTGCGGATTTTTTCAAAGTTATGAGAGATGGTTCACTGGGTGTGGGGATGTGGTGATTTTCTTCCCGTGCTAACAATGACCATTTTGCTTACATTGTAGGACAATGAAGGGATCACACTTGTTTGACTTTTAGAATACACCATTGGTGGTGAGTAGCTCTATAGACTGTTCTCCTCCTCAAGTAATGGTTTCATTGGAGTACAGGCCCTTAGAATTCTACTCTTTCTTTACTCTAGGAAAATTAGTCAGGTGAAACCTGTCTTAGGGGTTACGTAGTGTCTTTACAAGTGTGAGGAGATTCTATACATACATATATCGTATCTCAACATTTTCATCAGTGAGTGGAGCACCCCAGGGATTTTTCAGTGTCTTGTTTTGTATTGAACTATATTGTATACACTTCCTATTTCTCTTGAAGCAATGCGCTGTCTGCACTAAAAAACATTTGTACTTGTGTATGCTATGAACTATTGTTCCTATATAATAATATGTTATCAAGCAATTGTCCTGTACTTTTTTCTTGACCAATTGATCTGGCTTTACCCATACTGCTTTGAATGTAAACTGAAGTAGAATATGAATAACTCCCACTAGACTATTGTTGGAATGTAGCTATATCAAGGGTCAGCCTGTAGGTGTGAACTTAGCAGGTGTGCCGAATAATGCTCTGAGAATAGCACTGTCATTGTGAATGTGTTTTTCAACCAGCACTGAAAGAAAGAAGAAATGCTGTGCTACGCACAGGCAGCCATAAAATCCAGATTGTTAGAAAATGGGTCTCTAGTTGGCAGGGGTATACAGCCTTGTCCAAGTAGGAACCACAATCCTAGTCAGAGTAAGTCACAACATAACCTAAATTATCCTGTGCTCACCCTCTAGTAGCTTGGCACAGAGCAGGCAGGCTTAACCTATAAGGCAATGTGTAAAGTATTTGCGCAATAACTCATACAGTAACACAGTGAAGACATGTGACAAAGTACTCCACACCAGTTTAGGAAAATAGATAATACTTATCTGAATGAAATAAGACCAAAATGACAAAAATCCAATATGCACAAGTCAAGATATTACTCTTTAAACGTTTAAATGAGTCTCAATATTTAAGATTCAGTGGTTGTATCCTTGTAACATACGGTACCTGGGATGCGTTAAAAATAACAATGCTCAGGGGCTGCAGCGAAGCAGAAGCATTGAAAAATAAGGCGCTGCATTGGATTTTCCGACGAGGCACAGCCTATGCATTGTTTGTTTACTCGATTTCTGGGAGCGCAGCCGTGGTTCCTCACAGCGATGTGGGATGGTTTGACGCCCAGGGATGATGTGTTGAAAATCCTTGATGCTCTGGTACAAAGGAGCAGGCACTGCATCGATCCAGAAGGATATATGGTGATGTTTCAGCCGCGAGGCAGGTGCTGCATCGATTTCTGCCAGTGTTGTGTTGATTTTCCGACGCATTGGGATTTTATTCTCTTTGGTGAAGTCTTTGTGGCCCTGAGACTTCATAACAGGAGGTAAGCTCAATCCAAGGCCGTGGAGAGCACTTTTGGGGAAGGCAGAGTCCTTCCAGCAGAGACAGGGGCCAGCAGGCAGCAGGGCAACAAGCAGGGCAGAAGTCCTTCCAGGAAAGAAGACCAGATGAGTCCAAAGGGCAGCCAAGCAGTCCCTCTGACAGAGTCCAGTTGTAGGTCCAGAAGTGTCTGATTTGCTGGGTCCAGAGACCCAGTATATATACACCCAAAAATGCCTTTGAAGTGGGGAAAACTTCGAGGAGTGGCTTTGAAGTGTACAAGGCCCTCTTTCAACCCCACCCTGTCTGCTAGGATCCCTGTACGGGGTTATGAGTCCTTTGTGTGGGGTCAGGCCACTGGCCCGTGAAGTGTAAGTGAAAAGCCCTCCACCCTTTCTGCCCAGGGAGACCCATTCAATATGCAGATGAATGCAGATGTGGTTGAGTGTCCTGTGTTTATGGCTGTCTGGGTGAAATGCATAAGGGGAGCTGTCACCCAGCACACCCTAGAAGGGGATTGGAAATAGGCCGTAAGGCACAGAAGGCAGTAAGTGCAGAGAAATGCCCACTTTCTAAAAGTGGCATTTCTAAAATAGTAATATTAAATCCAACTTCACCAGTAAGCAGGATTTTCTATTACCATTCTGGGCGTACTAAACATGAAAGGGCTACTCCTTTTAAATCAGAATCTACCACTTAAAAGTACAGAAGGGAAGTTCTAATGCTGGCCAATGAGAAGAGCAGGCCTCACAGTAGTGAAAAACTAATTTGTGAGTTTTTCACTACTGAACATGTAAAACACATACGTACATGTCCTGCCTTTTACTTACATAGCACCATGCCCTATGGGCTACTTAGGGCCTACCTTAGGGGTCACTTTTACGTAGAAAAAGGGGCGTTTTAAGGCTTGCCAAGTAGTTTTAAATGGCAAGACGAAGTGGCAGTGAAACTGCACACACAGGCTTAGTAATGGCAGACCTGAGGCATGGTGAAGGGGCTACTTATGGGGGTGGCACGATCAGTGCTGCAGACCCACTAGTAGCATTTAATTGAGAGGCCCTGGACATATGTAGTGCACTTTACTATGGACTTACAAGTAAATTAAATGTGCTGATTAGGTATGAGACAATGTTACCATGTTTTAGGGAGAGAGCACATGCACTTTAGGACTGATTAGCAGTGGTAAAGTGCCCAGAGTCCCAAAGTCAACAAAAATCAGGTCAGAAAAAGAGGAGGACGAAGGCAAAAAGTTTGGGTGACCCTTCAGAGAGGGCCATTTTCCAACAAAGTTAAAATCAAGAACTATGCCTTACTGAGAGGAGCTAGTTCAGGATAGGAAATAAGACTCAAAATAACATAGCTTAAGCTGTAAAATGTATTCTATATGTTTAGCATCAGTGAAAATCATTTGTCAATCATAAAAGAAAAGAGAGAGACTTTTTCAGAGTTGGGTGGATGCAGGACATTCGCCCTAAAGTGGCAGAGGTCCCATGCACTGTGTTAAAGTAGAACATTGGTGCCAATGATGGAATACACATGGCAGATGGGGTCTTTCCCACTATTTGGCCAAACTCTAAATAAAGCCTGGGTGGTCACTGCAGATCAGACACTGCAATGAGACAGCCCACTGCAAAGCTCCAAACTCTGTGCTGTGAATGGGCCTCAACCCGCTTAGAAGGGCGCACCCTTACTAATCACCTGGTCAGCCCTCTTCCACTATGCTAAGGAAACCTACCTGTAATAAGCACCTACAGCAATGGTCATTTTAGTGCAGTCCGCGCTTGGAAGATTGAGAGGGAACTGAGGCCACTGGCTCTTCTCAAACAAGGCAAAACAAAGCCCCATTCAGGGGCAGTGTCCTCTTGTCACTTACTAGAACTCTAAGGCTGGAATATCTAACTTGATGTGGGATGAGAGTACAACTTATGGGGACCACTTCACTCCATGTTATAATGGACACTGCATCCAGTCCTGCTCTGTGCAACCACACATGGTTGGTATCAGGCATGTTACTTTGTTTTAGTCAATGGAAGCAAACTTTGACCCCAACATCCAGAACGAATTAGGTTGCCACATAAAAGCCCCAGGCAGGAAACAATGACCTTTATGTCATGTCAAAGAGACCCAATGTTTCTATTAACAATGTGGTGACTAAGCATTCTAGAATGTGCATTTGTTTGATGAGCTTTTAGACATGTTGTGACATCATTCACTGGATGGCCCTTTAAAGGTTGTCTATTAACAGTTGAAACAACCTGCTGCCACTGTGTTATGAAGAACTTTCTTCCAGTGCATTAACCAGTATAACTTGTTGCCTATACCAAATAGATCCGTATCTCTTAATTTAGTGATATGTCTAGAACAGTGACCCCCAACCTGTGGTCCGGGGACCCCTGAGGGTCCGCGAAGCCTTCTCAGGGGGTCCGCGAGAGCTTAGAAAATTCAAAAATATTAACAAATATTGACAAATTAGGTCCCAAGCTTCCAGTAATGACTCAGGCGGGGGTCCCCGGATTCCAATAATGATTCAGTGGGGGTCCCTTGGATCCAATAATGTTAAAGTGGGGGTCCACAGAAATCAAAAGGTTGGGAACCAATGGTCTAGAATGTTACTTTTTATTTCTATACTGAGAACGTGTGTGTCCCTTTAAAGCTTACATTCGTGAACATCAATAGGATCGACTGAACGAAATTAAAAATGGACCACTTACAAAATGTGGTGAGTCACCCCCGAGATTATCATAGATGTACAGCACCCCCAGGCTGAGCAGGGCCCTTTGCTACACTTCCGGCTTGCTTGAGTATTGGCGCAGCGCACACTTGCGCGCCCTTGCCTGCCCTCCACTGCCATCGGCCCTGATAAAGCGTCGCAGCCTGTGGTCGGGTCCGACCGGCTATGTTGAGCAAATACACGCGACTCTTCCTTGTCAGTCACCTCAGGTACACCTTGGGCGCCGGCCAGCGAGCGCGGCCACCAATTCTAAGGAAACAAAGTGTTTTCTGAATGGGCCCCCTTGCTCAGGGTAAGTGGGGTTGGACAGGAAAAACAAAAACTGACAAAAACACAAGAGACGTGTGATTTTCTTTTTGTTTTAATAACTCCCAGACATTTCCTATAACAAGCTCCGTTTCCCTTTGAGCCGGCTGTAAAAAAAAAAACATAAAAAAAACACAAGTCTAAACTAATCTTCTAAAAGTGTGAACACTGCTTCTGTGGTTTGTCGGGTTTGGCTCCGGAGAATAAAGCGGGATAGATGGGCTAATTGAGTAGAACACGCATTTTCAGTGATTTCTATGCTCTGATTTTTTTTTTCTCTCCCTCTCTTTCAGTTTGTCCCAAAAAATTCTGTGTTCGTTTCCTGCAAGACCATTCTTAAGGGCCTGTCGGGCAGCGCCGCGTCTCTTGAAGTGATAGCTAATTGGCGAAATAAAAGGCGCGATTGTCTGCCCTGAGCTGCAAACTGCTGCGTGTGCTGCTGAAAAGAAAAAGGAAAAGGGAAAAAAGGAGAAAAAAAAGACGAGGAGGGTTGCCCAGATTCGCCGAGCAGCTGCCGCTGAAGATATTTTGAGATTACGTCAGCATCGGAAAAAGGGAGGGAAAAAAGTCTGAACTTCAGAGACATCAGGGGTAGGGAGCGGGTTTATGGTCTTATTTCTTTTTTTTTTTTTCAAATTCTACCGACAATACCGCCATTGTGAGTGCGAGAGCTGTTAATTCTTTATGAGCGGGTTACGTGGGCCCTCTCTAGACTTCATGGTACATTACATGTCCGAAATCTCTCAGCTGCACTGGTATATCACATGAAGGGAGCTCATTTTGGAAATTTACAGGTCTGTAGCGGTGTGGCCTTCTAGCGGGAACCTGTTGTAGAATCCATCCTTGGACCACATCACCTATATGCACCTGCAACCAGCATGGAGTCTTCAATCCTGATGGGCTTGCTGGTTTTCATAATACTGACCCGTTTCATTGTGTGGTCTTGTCTCAGTGCCTACATTGACTACAGACTCGCCAAGAGATTCCCAGAGCGGTCACTCAAGGGCGAGAAGGAGGACTGACTCGCCATTCTAGGTTCACTAAGGCCATAGACACTCTACTGGGTAAAGCGTCCTCCATTTTGATACGTCCAGGCAGCAGATCGAAAGAATGACGCATACGGTCTGCTGTGCGGCGAATGACATTTTTGCAGAGTGGCCCGTGCTGAATAGCAGAAGACGAAAGAGTCCGGCGCTCATCAGAGCAACTTGTTAGTTAGTTATCACCACAATGTGTATAATGCAACACATTCCAACGGGCTTTCAGGCCCCAGAGCGCCTTGCTTCTCCATTGTTCCTCCACCGTGTCCTTTTATCAGCTTATCGCGTAATTATTTGGTGACTATTCAGCATTATTCTTAAGATGGCGCTTAGCGGGCCATTCAGCATAGTGCAGATAAACAGAATTTGGGGAAGGGTCTTATTGGGGAGCGGTGCATCAAGGCAAACTGGAGCATCTGTAGAAAAAAATCCAGTATAAAAGGGCCCCCCATTTCAAAAGACTGTGCTCAGAGGCACTGAATAGAGGAAGGCTATTGAAAATCAAGCCCGAACAGGGCTAACGACAATGGCGAGTGTGTGTTTTCCATCCCAACCCTCTACTTGTCACAGTAGTCAGGACTGGTGCTCTGAACTAGAGTGCAGAGGCCAAAGGAGACTAGACTTTGAAGGGACAAACTCAACCCTCACTGTTCAGATTTGTCACTTTCTGAGCAAAGCTTATGAAATGAAAAAATAATTCTGTCCCCATTATAATGTGTGCCTGTGACAGGACATAGGTGGGTGTAGTATAGTGCGAGAATCAGTTGAAACAGAGTTTGTCAGATTAAAGTTGTAACTTTTTTCTCTCGACTAACAGTTAATAAATATCACCTTGCTACAATGGACTCTGGACCACAGGTGATGATGAGCTGATGAACATTTGTACAACACGCTGCAATCAAATATGTATCTAGGCGCTGCACAACTTAAGGTCTGCAAACTGTGAAGGGAGGATTGAAGTATGGAGTACTTTCAAAGTCATTGCAAAGCCTCAACATTTGCTAAAAAGACAGCTGAGGGAGCATGATGGAGTGTTAGGCGTAGATCAATCACTCCATCAAATGCATCATCATCGATGGGGCAGGTAACTGGATGGAAACTGTTAGGTAACATTTATTGAGAGTGAAGCATGTCCTTGGTTTAATGAAGGATACAGACGATCTCTCTTAAAGTGATATGACTTCAGAGTGCTGCCGACACAAGTGGACAGAAATCGGTGCAATTCCCACTTCACATTTTCACCTTGTTGATGACGGCAAATGTTATCAATGCCATAGGTAATGACAGACAGAATGAGGGGCAGGTGTGACTGATATACTTCCTGGTTAGAAGAAGCAACCACATAACTAGGATTTGCCTGTGGTGTGAAGATCATACAAATTAAGTTATTGATGGGACTTAATTGTGTGCTAGACAGGTTGTTATCCAATTAGCCAATAGCACATTACACTAAAATTCACTTTGGGGCTCAGCCTCATGAACAATATGTTTGAAGTATCATCTGAAGCAGTAGGCAGAGACTAAGCAAAGTAGGGGTGGTGGATACGTTTCCATAACATAAAGTCTTTGTATAAGCTCTTATTACAACTATAAGATTTCTGTGGTCAATACATTGGGACCATTTCCTTGCAAGTATGTGGAACAGTATGAATGGAGACAAGGCCTGATGTTTAAGTACACCTGTTCTACATTTAGGCCCATATTTATCCTTTTTTAGCACTGCATTTGTGCCACTTTTTGACGCAAAAGCGGCGCAAACTTACAAAATACAATTGGATTTGGAAACAGGTGGCAGCTGGTATTTCCGATTGCAAGCTCTCAGCTGTCAAGTTGCTGGGAGCAAGTTTTGCACTTGAGAAAGTATCCCTGGGGATGCAGCGAGTAGACATGCAGAAAGCTGAAAAATGCTAGTATTTGAGAAAGGAGTTTAAAATTAGCAAGGAGGCGCACCAAGAAGCTCACACTGGAAGGGGTGTGAATTGATTACTAACTCACAGTCAAAATCTATTTTAGCATTGCCCCAGTTGACCTTGAGGTGTGTCCATTTCATGTCAAACGATAACACAAACCTTGCTAGCAGTGAATGGAGCGCATGAACGACTCAAGATACTGCCTTAATGGATATATCAAGCCCTGCAGTGGTTTCCTACAGTTAACCTAACTAAAAGTATTGTGTTCTATGTTATGTTACCTTAATTCTCTCTTCTAAATGCTTCAGCCACTCATCATAGGAGTGGCTTCACATTCCATAACCCATAGGATAATATGAGATTGTAAATTCCAAAGAAAAAAATTGAAAATGATTAGATGTGCCATTGTAGCCTTCAGACATGGTGCAGCTGCCTAACCACGAGAATGCTCATAGAATTTTCACAAAGTGGTACTTTACTAATGTCACAGAATTCGAGCTGGCCACTTAATGATTCTCTCTTAGACAGCAGCACTTTAGAATTCTGTTATTTCATATTAAGACGCTGTATAAATCATTTTGTTATTTTTATATCATGACCTTAGAAGTTATGCTTTTCCTCTGCTATTATCATTCTTGATGTAGTCATGCTTGAAAAATCTCTGACCTGTCACACAACACTTTCAAAAGCTGCATCCAAATGTATTTACATTTTTGGTCTTCAGTGCCCAACTTGTTTTCAGAAGCCATACTTAGACTCTGAGAATGTTGACCCAGTGCCACACCACATATAGGGCTTTGGTGATCCCCAAGGTTTAGAAACATTTCCTTGGAAAGACTGAGCATTCATTGAATGAAGGGCTTGTCAATTGTCTACCAAAAGGACCGAGAAGAGAGCCCTCATGAAGCCTCCTTAAGAAAAACCTGTTGACCCTATTGTTCACTAAATGAGTTTCCCCACTGTCCCCTTTCCTGTGACGGGGTCTTGCATTCTTTTCTCTACTGATGCTCGCTCTTTTCTTTCCTTCCTCGTCATCCCTTTTAGCTTAGAGTGCTTAAGACAAGCATAGCTCGTGTACACAACCATCTACTAAAACAAGCCAATGCACAATTAGGAAATGCTGTAGTTAGAGAAGTGCTCACTTTTCAAGCATAGTCGTTCTTATGTTACTCTTTATGCCAGGCATCCTAAAATGTGGAGTGCTGATTAAAAAAGCTCTTGATGGGAGGAAAGGGAGGAGGCTTCTCCGCATCTTACAAATGACAGTAGTGGTGGGACCACAAATTCTGTCCTGTGAAAAGGAAAGTGTAAGTGAATCTCAAAGTACTGATTCCTTCTCTAAACGGAAAGTATCATGGATGGGTGGAGCCAAAGTGAACGGAAAGAAGAAACAAGGTGAGCATGCGCAGTTAGGAAGCTTTGGCTAAAATCACAAATGTTGAATGCTGTTTTTCAAAATTCCAGTTTGCTGATGAGGCTGTCATATGGGTTCTAGTCTCTTATTCCTGGTTTTAGGAGCCCTGCACACCCTACACCAGTCCCAGAAATAGCCTTGGCGTGCATGATCCCCATTTGAAACCATCAGCCCTGGTTGGGCTCTCAATAGTTCCTTCTCCCTGTAGAAGGAATGTAACTCTACAGTGATAGGTGCAATTAATAATTCATGGCCAGATACTGCAAATTCTAGATGGTGACATCCTGTTCTCTGTTTATTACCTAAGGAGAAAGCACAAAGTTGGGGAATCAAACTTATTTTGGGGGAAATAAAAGGGGAAAGCGTGCACACAAGTAAAAAGTGTACAGGTGATACTGAGGGAAAGGTATAGCGTAAGAGAAAGGTTTATTTAAAGATAAAATTGAAAGGGATGCGTTAAGGGAAAGGGGCAGGTGGTACTAGGGCATTTCCTCGGTGTAAAGGAAACATGTAGGACTGGAAAAACAGAAGGGATGGAACAAGGTCTACATTAAGGTACATTAAGGTGAAGAATGAGGGCACAAGAGTCTATCCCAATAAATTAAAGCAGACAAATGAATTCTGAGATTTAAATTTACATTGTAATTCCCAAAAAGAAAAACTGAGATTAATGTACAATTAATAATCTGAGATTAATCAGCATGAATAATTTCAAAGTGAAAACACATGGAACCTCGTGTATATGCTGAATTGGCAAAAACGAGCTGAGTAACTTTAAAAGTCACACAGCCTAGCGATCGAGTTAGCGCTGGGTATGAGGAGGAGTAAAGACCTTGTCCCTCCACCGATTCATTGCTCCCCTATGAACACGAAGTGTTGAGGCAAACTGTTATGGTAACACTGCACCTAGAATTACTATTTCTGCACAGTACTGTGATTACAGTGTGGTGTACCATTGCACCACTGTTGATTCTGACCTATGGGATAAGGAATGCAGGTTCTCACTCATTCTAGGCACTTTAGCCAGAATAAATTCCACTTGATCCAATTAATTGATCCCAATTTCTGACCCAAATTGTGTCACTTTCCCTGCTCACTCTAGGTTATCGTTTCTTTTCATTTTATTTGACCTGTTGGAGCATTTGATGACCCACTAGTCTTTCTCTGCTCTACACTGGAGTTTTGCACTGGTGAATCACATATATTTTTGTCCTTTTCCTCCATTAACTTGACACATTACCATTCAACCTCTCCCTGCCTTTCTGTAATTCATTGTTGGATGACCTCTCAGTCTTCACCTGAGGTGTAATTATGTTCTTTCTTTCACCTTCGCCTCGTGCTTATCATTCTTTCCCATTATAGTCCCTCACTCTTCCAACTCTCCATCTGCCTCACCTAGTAAAGAGAACAAAACATTCACCCTCGCCTTTTCTTTCTCCATCCAATTGCTACGACTGCAGGTACTTGGAGATGTTAACTCTTGAACATCTGTAATATTGGTTCCCTATTTGTCCCTTGCAAGCAAGCTGGTTTCATAGCTAACATTTGTTTTCTCCCCTCTTAATTACTGGTCTGCTCTCCATCATCTCCCATTTGCCTTCAGGGCTACTTCGCTTGCTCCTTCCGGCTAGCCTCATCTCTATTTCTCTTGCACCCTCCTCTGCCCTCCGTTTCCCACCCGCCTTCAGTACTGCTCACTTGGCTCTATCATCAGAGGTATCTACTGTATTGTTCCTCCAATTTCTGCTCTCGCCTCAGCATCCCTGTTCCTCCCTGTAATATATGCTCACCTCTCGATTTCTTATGTAAATACACCATCTTTTACACCTTATAATTTCCCCTCCAGTAATACCTTTTGATTTTTGGTAGGGAAAACCCCCAAATATGCCCCAAAATAGCAGCCTGCAATTTTCTGTATTGTAATGCCCATGAGTAACTATCATATTCCAGTTTTGCCCATCAATAAGGAGTGACCACTGATGGCAGAGGTGGACATCAAATGTTCAGAGTGAGTTTGTGTGGTACTGTGTTTATTCCAGGTTGGCCTAACCATCATCATTATTCTATATGGGTTACTGATTTTGGATTAGACAACATGTCCATTATACCTGCAAGATGGAGTAAATGGGAAGCAGTTTGCTTTTATTTACACATTCCACCATCTGCACTGCGCATGTATTTCACCAGATGTGCATGCAAGTGATTCCAGCACTGCAATTCCAAGAAAACCCGTCTGAACGCCATAGATTGTTGGAATAACATTATATTAATTTGAAAAAGGAGGAGGCTTAACACAAACGTTTGTTGGTTGGATCCATGATTTTGAGTATATCGTTCTTAAATCACTTATCAATAGCGATTTATTTCTTCGTTCACATATCATTTATTAATCTATATCGTCAGACCTCAAGACTCTTCCATCTTATAATGGTTTGAAATGGATAATGGACGGTATATATAGCTTATAAACAAATTATATTATGTGTGACACTAAGGCTAATACACTGACAGTGGGGAGACAAAACTGGCACTGGAAACTTAAGTGGCACTAACAAAGGGGCATCAACATGGGGACCATGATATGGGTACAATGACAAAGGGTCAGAGACACTAAGGCATTAAGAAGGGGTCACTGACAAAGGGGCACAGACATGGAGGCACTGGGACATGACACTAAAGCACTGTCAGTACCAGTTGTGATAAATTGTGAATTTATTGGGATATTCGTCCATCAAGCGTGATGAAAAGTTCATCAACACATGAGAAGTACATTAATAAAATTTTAAAAACTAAGGGGCAGATCAAAAATTTGGTGGTCTGAACGCCCGAACTACAATGCGGTGGTGGGGAGGCAGCTGTCAAGCCAGTGGCCTCCCCAGCGTTGTATTATGATGTTTCTGCCGAGCTGACTGGCGGAAATAGTGCGGCAGCATTGGCCTCGGGTCTTTCAGGGAGCCGAGGCCAAAGCCGTCGCACACAGCACCCTCGGAATGCGCACTATCCCCATTGGCAGGCAGTGTGCATTCCAAGGTTGCTGACAGGGGAGCCCCTGCGCTGCCCATGATATAGTCTTGGGCAGTGCAGGGGCCACCCTGTGGCCTCAACTCTGCCTTTCCACCAGCCTTTTCATGGCAGGGACCCGGCCATAAACATGCTCGATGAAAGTAAAGTCATAATCAGCACGGCATTGCTGAACTCGGCACCGCCGTGGCCGACCACAACTTTTACCACCGCCAACCTGCTGGGATCCTTGATGTCGGTGGTGGCAGCGGTCCCCTAGTGGTCTGACCGCGAGGATCATAATCTGGTGGTCAGACCACCAGGATTGCAGCAGTCGGACCACCACCACGAGTATGGAGGTCTTAGGTCCGCCAAACTCGTAATCAGACCCTTAATTTTTACTTAAAATTATATGATGAACAATCATACCATTATTGCGTTACTACCTTTAAAGAAGTTAGAAAAAGACCATGAACCAAAATCTAATTTCAGAAATTGTTAATTTGTCACAATTACAAGTCAAGGTTCCATATATAATGGTGAGGAATTATAACATTATTCTGCAAACCACCTTTACAGAAGTTAAAAAGCAACCATGAGCTAATATTATATCCATAAATCTAATTTCATCAATTAACAATTTAGCTATTTCCAGTCAAGGTTCCAAAGGGGTTTAAGAATTCTTGGACAAAGTGATGAAAATAAAAGACAATCAAGTAAATGTGAGAGCAGGTACATTTTATTCTAAGAGAGTACCAAAGTATTCCACCAAAAACATAAATGTAACTGCATCTAAGGATTTGGAATATAGGGAATTCAACCCTATAGTACATTTAAAATTAGCTACATGCACATTCGGATTAGGGAGCTGTGAAATATATTGCAGCCACTAATCTTTGCCCAAAATATTTATGGTTAAGAAAACTTGTTTCTTTTACTGTAATGTTTGTAGTGCTCACCCTTTTTAATAGAGAGATTCAGAGCACTATGGAATATTTCACGTTTGGATAACCTCCAGATTCACTGAGTGGTGATAAAACACTACTAAATATATATGCTAGGTTGAAGGCATTTGCATTCTCTTTTCTTTCTCCCATTTGAGTTCAAAATAGCTTCCTTCAAGCATAAAACTAATATTTCAAATAGTCTAATTCGGATAAAAGTAAAGTAATTGCTTAGCAGCGAGGAAACGTCAGGTTGGACTACCCGACTGGCTGTGACATTTCACTGAAAGGTAAGCCTAAACCTTGTTTCCCAAGAACTTCATTGTAACAAATCCCAAGTTACTTTCGGGTCAAGGATTACACGATCTGCACTGTAAAGTACTACTAGACACGGGGATACCAACATTAGTATGGGAAAGATACTCTTGGATTGAGTATTACAAGATCTGCACTGTAAGTGCAACTAGGCACAGGAGTACCAACATTAGTATGGGATATATACTCTTGGGCTGAGGATTACAAGATCTAAACTGTAAAGTACCACTAGATACAGGAGTACCAACATTAATATGGTAAAGTTGGCATGAGGATAGTGATACTGAAAAGTTGATGCAACACCAACTCAAAGGCACCTTCACTGAGGCACAGAAACTGGTGCACTGATACAGGAGCATCACCACTAACATGGGGATACTGATTGGAAGAGAGCAACAGAGGAATGCTGACAGAGGACACAAACTTTGATGCTGGGACAATAGTATGGGGAAGTGCCACTGGGCGACTGCCACAGGGGCACAGGCATACTAAGACCCCGATACTAAGATGCTGACATTTGGAATTAGCACCAAAAGAGTGAGGCAAGACAGAGGCACCAATTCAAGGATACTGACTGGGTGTTCAGAACACTGGAAGAGTGACCTGTGTTTACTGACAGAAGGACACTGACGGGGAGGTGCAGACATAGGGATACATGCATTGATAATGACACTGGTGCACTAATTTGGACATGGTCCACCGCAGCATTGGGCTATTGACATTGTGATGCTGCCACTGTCACATGGGCAAAATACACGATTTGACATGGTGACAATGCTTTATGATGCTGACATCAGGGTCTGTCACGGAGATGAAGAAAGATGGAGAAATAGGGATGCTGGCATTGATATTAGGACACTTGCAGAGGAAACCAACAGAGGGAAACTCTCTTTCCAACACTGAATAGTTCTGTTCACTTTCTGACAAAACCTGAGGCAGATAGAAAACTGGATACTCTTGTATAATTGCAACAGAACAGCTCCTGCTGCTCTCTCAGTGTCCACATGACATAGAAGAGGAGTGTGAATAAACAATTGCATACGTGTATTACATGCTCCCTCAGCTTGAGAGATGTGCAAAATTCTTAAGAAATTGGCGATAAAAATTTGCAAATCAAAGAAAACTTTGGGCCTGATTAGAAATTGGTGGACGGGTTACTACATCACAACGGTGATGGATAGCCTGTCCGCCAAAATCTAAATCCCGTTATTTCCTATGGGATTTAGATTTCGGCGGACGGAGTATTCAGAACCATTATGACGGATTACCTGTCCGTCAATATCTAAATCAGACCCTTCATGTTTACTTCACATTGCCAAGGAGTGGCCATTGAAGGATAGCCGGCACTTTTTTAGATCTGCAGACAAATCAGATGCATTCAGCCTAAACACAAGACATATGAACTATTCCTTCTGGAAATAACTATTCTCGGGTTTACAAGTCAGTTGACATTGTTGAAGCCTGGTTGACACAGTTGCAACATGCTTTTGTTGTTCATTAAGGCCCATATTTATACTTTTTTAGCACCGCATTTGCGCCGCTTTTTAACGCAAAAGCAGGGTAAACGTACAAAATACAATTGTATTTTGCAAGTTTGCGCCGCTTTTGCGTAAAAACAATTACGCAAATGCAGCACAAAAAAGTATAAATATGGGCCCAAGTGTTTTAGAAAAACAGAATATCACCGAGGCATGTATTATTAGTCTTGGGACTCAACAGCAAAAGAAAGACACAGAATAATACTTGTTCAAGAACAATCCACAACTATGGTCAACAAAAATGAGTTGTTAGAAGGACTTTTCTGAACTGTAAGTGATTAGTAATCAATTGAATGTGACGTGAAAGATTGTTCCATATGCGGTGGGAGTGGGGGGTGAGTTTTGCAGAAAACGCCCTTCTACCAAGGCCATGTCTGTGAAAGCGGGATTTTTTTTATTAAAGCTGAGTTAGCAGAGTAACGAGAAGGCACTGGAGTATATTTTATGAGCCTTTAAACAATGTATTCAGGACCCTTTCCATTCAAAGAATGGTGGACTATACTTACAATTTTGAAAAACTCATTAGTGTGAATGAGTAGCCAGTGTAACTTTTGCAGAATAAGTGAAGTGTGGCACTAACGAGGGGCACCAATCTCCATCCCAGCTGCTTAGTTTTAAAAGCATGAAGCCTGGTACAGATGAGCTTCTTCATGCCAAGATACTGACTTTTGCAATAATCTAACTGGTCCCCTATAATGTCGTGTACACATATCTGTTTACAACCCGGAGAAAGCAACAGAAGAAGAATGGAAATGGGACAAAAGTGATGAGTACAAGATGAGACCACAGCATAGACTCGACAGTCAATTTAGAGTAGCATGTCAGTTTTTATTCCCAATCTTTTTACACTGGTTGCTCTTGAGGGACATAGGCAAACATCAGAAGGCTAAATCGTAGTTTCTCAAGAATTATGATGTATTTTCTGTATTTAGTTTTAGCCTATGGGCAGTTATCTAGCTGTGGACCGTCACAAGACATTTTTGGAAGTAAGAACTGTATTTTGGTCAATTGCTAAGTCTGATTAAAAGCGGAGTATCGTCAGCGGAGATTCTCAGAGCATATAAGGACTCATCGGGCACATGGCCAGAAAAAGAAGATCTAATGTTGATCAGACCATACACAAGGAACATTTTTAGGACCAAAAGAGGAAATTAGACTGATGACTAGGTTTAAAGTTGGTCCAGTAATGTGAATGGCTTAGTGTGCAGCTTGAGTTAAAGAACAGGCTTCTATTATATCTGATAATTAATTGTTTATTGGGGCCATTTACATGTGAGTAGAAAATTATCAAGCACTTTGGGAGATTCACGAGATGCACATAAAAGTATACGTATCTCATGAAATACAGTAATACATTGTTTTCCATACTTGGTGCTTTTTAATTAAGAGTAATGAAGCATGATTGCTGTGAAGAAAGTGATAATAGACTAGACAATGCCTCAGCATAAGTGATTCAAGACATTAAAAAAAAAGAATCCTTGAGGTGTTGAAAAATGGAAGGAGCACTGCACAACCGGAATTGGATTACTTGACACTCAAAATGCCCAAGCGGAGTGCAAAATGCTGTTGTCAATCATCACCCTTTTTTATTTGCAGGAGAAGAAAGCACAGCACAACTGGTCCTGATGCCAATGACGTACCTTCAACAATCCGGACTACTTAATGTAGCTTCTGAGCTCTCTTACAAATATTATTCTTAGTTGCCCATTGACGATCAATAAGCATCCCAGAGACCCCACTATCCACCAGTGCCTTCCTATGTTCAGTTCTAAGCACAATTTGCAAAATAAACCAATGCTACCCTTAGAAGATCTAACATAAAGAAGTCAGGGCACTTCCACCATTGTCGCTTTCAGAGAGGTCAGGGTCTTGCCTAAGCCCTTTTGGGCACATATAGGGGAAG
Organism: Pleurodeles waltl; assembly: GCF_031143425.1. Taxonomy (NCBI): domain Eukaryota; kingdom Metazoa; phylum Chordata; class Amphibia; order Caudata; family Salamandridae; genus Pleurodeles; species Pleurodeles waltl. The sequence goes on along the minus strand of NC_090440.1, from coordinate 93,357,444 downwards.
AACGAATTACGTGTCCAGAGTTACTGCACGAAAGGCACAATCCTTTGTTGTTCTTTATCATTCTCTTTCTAAGGGCCTCTTTCTGTCCCTACTTGCATAGATTCATCTTGAGAATAAGAATCACTGTTCATTTTTTAAAAGGATAGGCAGAGAGTAATTTTGAAAACCTAACTTGAGACTTCTTTCTTCCATAATGTCTCTCTCAAAGTGCATATTCAATACACAAAAGTGTGTCAATAAGTTCAGAAAATTAAGTAGGATGATGAGTACAGGCTAGTTCATCCTTGATCTCTGTTTTTTAATCTGCCAGTCGAAATAATGCCACTCGGGTCTCTCAACCCACATCGCCTCAGCAGTCAGTTTGGCAAAAATGACTCACATAAATCAGTACATCCATACTTCCTTGCTGATTATCACAAAATGTAATTCTCAGCAGAATGCTTAATACAAGGATGTTCAAACATGTTCCTTAAAGCAAATGCAAATGTAGAATAAATCTTCAGACATGGATCAGGAGCAATTTCTAAAGGTGTAGATAAAGCCAAAGCAGGTCTAGTAAGATTGTTAATTAAATATTTTACTTTAGCTCAATCTTGAGAAAGGTGTGCATGGTGAAAAAGAAAGATGCAACATTTGGGATTATAAGAATTCCACTCAATTTCATGGGAGTTGCTGGTCAATGTGGTGTGCCAGAGGGGTACTATTGGGAAATCTGTAGACCTTAATACCAAAGTCTGTTTAAAAGCTGTGTCCTCAAGACGGAGTTGTTGTAACTCTTGAGCCAAGTACTGAGGAGGATCAAAGCAGACCTATAGAGGTTTGGCACTGCAATCTATCAAGGGCTGAAAGCACTGAAGAGCTCGATTGTTGCCTTCTTGATTGCCCCAAAAAGTTTGACTCTGACCAGCAGCTGTGGTGCCTCCCTGCACTTAGCACACATGTTAAAGGTGTCACATGTCTCATTAAGAAGGTCCCTGTTAGAAGGAAAAAGCCGACTCTGCTTCTGTTCCCCCACTGGATGAATAGCCTCATCCTCTTACCAATTTCTATGTGCTATGTGTCATTATTAATTTTATGCGTGTACCTGGTTGAGTTGGCCCAGCTACAGCCTTCATATTTTGCCACTGAAGAGTGGCTTCAACATGTACCTCAAGTCTGTCTTCAGGGGTTAGACATGCCACCCTATACCACCTGTCTATCTTTTGAAGGTGGACAGCAATGATGTTTAGTATCTTCCACCTCTGCCCCTATCATACATGTTGTGCTGCTAACATATACACTACCAGAGGCGTCCCAGGTCCATAATTCCATCAACACCCTGTCATGTCTATGTCAGGCTGCTGCGTCTGGATTCTACATTTGTAACCTATGTCTTCTTCCTGAAGACACCATCAAGGAGGTAGGGATAGAGGATCATTTCATGCATTAGATGTTCTGGATTCCCCTAAGCCTCTTGTGATTTACCTGATCGATTTCATTTTCAGAAAATACTGTTTATTGTTGATTGATAAATGAAATGGCTTTCTGCCACAAGGCCAAGAACGAAACATTTACCAAAGAATTAAATAAAAAATTGATATATTGACAATTGTGTCTTGTACCTGAAGTGCCTTACATAAGTTCAAGTCGGGTGCAAGCAGCTGGAGGAAGTCATAGCACAGGAGACAAGATTATTTAATTGAGCAGCCCAAGAGGTTTTACCAGGATGGAGATACCAAATCAATATCCCATAGCATAATATGGGTGTTTACCAAACTTGGTCGTGGTTGATTGGCCATCCAAGTTATTTCAATCAAACAATCACATTTAAAATGTATTGCACAATTTAAAAACGCAATAGAGTACACATAATATATTTACAACAGGTATAACACTTCACACGTCACCAGGGATCAGAACATTAACTGTAATCCTTGTGGTTCATGGAATTTTCGGTAACATGATTCTAGAACTGTAGCTATCTAAATCAAATTCTAAATAAGATGGTAAACGAAAACAATTTAATTATGATTCCAATTGCACACCTTAATAATGTAAACTTTACAGACTTCACAAACTTTACACACTGTAAAATCATTTGAACATGCTTATAGTTAAAGCAAATAGAAAGTGCATTGGCACAGACTCTTTCCTTGGTCCTCGAAAACATGACTTTCACAAAATGCTATACTCTTGCAGAAGAGCCAGACATCATCAGAAGATATGTGTCAATGATACATTCGTGTAACTGCAAAATCTGCAACCAGTTTGTGATTTTGTAAGTTTTTGTTCATTATATTGCAATGAACAATAGGTCAATTTTATTTTCAAGAAGCCAATTTTTGTTGAATAAAACTGCAGTTTGCCTAGTCTGTATAAACTTCATCCAAATCTTGCAACTTTCCTGACTGATAACCTATTGTAATCTGGTAAAAAATCTGATTTTCAGTAATGTTTTGGATGCCTGTTTTGAATGACCAATTAAATAAACCTATTTCTCATAAATGAAAGATATCAAGGTCAACTATTCTGTTATTAGGTCTGGCGCTAGCCAAGAATTTTTGATTTTACAAAAAATCTGTAGGTGTAATGCATGTAAACTATCGTCTGTTTAGGTTTGGCATTAGCCAAGACCTTTAGATTTTCCTCAAATTATATATATTATACCTAATTAGTAGGGGCTTTCAGCGAGCCCTCTTCATTCATTGGTCTTTTGTTGTGGCATTCACATTTCTCTTTTGCCCACTGTAACATACAGTTGAGGCAACGGGGTCAGCCTGATGTAGGCGGTCATTATGAACACGGTGGTAAAGACCACCGACCGCTGCGGTGACTGTGAACAAAAGACCGCCAGTGGCAGTGAACTGCACACCGCCGAATAATGATGCCAAAAACACATTCCGCCAACAAACTCACTACCACCACACACCGCCAGGGCCAACTACGGCAGAAAGGCACCCTGCCACCGCCATCCAGACAATCCCCCCGCCCACTAGATAAGGATGCACAATTCAGCGCGGCGGTGTGGGCGACAGCGGGATGATGTCAGTGGTGTGGGACTGCCCATACACAACATGGGACCTCAGCAGCCGACATCGCAGACCCCAAAGACCGTAAGGCAAGTGGGGTCCATGGGTGAGTGTGGGTGTCCCTATGTGTGTCTGGGGGGTCGCATGGGGGGGCTGGGTTGCTTTTGGGGTCCACTGTCGGTAAAAAAAGTTTTATTTTGCTGTGTGCATGTGGTTGGTGTTGGGGGCCAATATATGTGACATGGGTGTGACTAGGAGGTACTTCTGGTGTTTCCACCCAGTCCCCCCTATACTTACAATGGGGACAGCAAGTTATGCGCCATTTTTTTTAACACCAACTAACGCCATTCCCTAACGCCATCTGTACGCCACATTTATAAAATGACACACAATGGCGCTAAGGAATGGCTAGAGTCTAAAAAAAAGACACTAGCCGATGAGGGATGGCGTTAGGGGAATTGGAGCTAGTGGGTCAGAAATGACGTTACGCCGGTTAGCGGCAAAATATCTGCCATCATTTTTAGACACACACGCAGCCAAAAAATGCCTCCTGTCTAAGTATAGACAGGAGTCATTACCCCTAGCCCAATGCCCACCACAGGGGACCAGTGTCCCCTGGACAAGCCCTACAAACCCAGTGCCAGGTAGGGGGCCGCATGTAAAGGGCCCCCAATGGCACACCACACACATACACAAAAACGTACCTGCAACATACCTGGGATGGGCTCTGCTTCTCCTGTAGTGTCCCTGCGGTGTGGGTGATAAGTTGCTGGGGATTGGGGTGGGCATCTTTGAGCCTGTTCCATGGTGTTCTTCCATGGAAATGGGCCTACTTGCACTTTAACGCCTAGTCTGACCAGGCGTTAAATAATGGCGCTAAATGTGCTTATGCCATTATTTAGGCCCGCCTCCTCGTTGTGCATCATTTCTGCGTCAGGAGTTAAATATGGCGCTGGGGGCTAGCGCCATTTTTAGGAAGGGAACGCTTACCTTGCATCTCATCGACAAAGGTGGGTTGGAGCTTCCTAAAAATGGCGCTAACTCCAACATTTAGACGCTAGACAGGTCTAACGTCAAAATATAAATATGGAATTAAGTTAGTGCTGCTTTTGCACCAAAATAAATGGTGTTAAGGTGACGCTAACCTTCCATAAATATGGGCCTTGGTTTGCATAAGAAGATCTGTAAATATCCTTGGCACAGGCAGGCTTCTTAGAGCCAGATTGGCTTTATAAGCTTGCTGGTACACCGCACCTAGAGCACAAAGACCAAGTGCATGATCTTCTTGAGTACAGAACAACTGAACTGTTTTAGTGCTAAGACATGTTACCTAAGGGCTTGAAGGAAGGGGTTAGTTAAGAAACATTGAGTTTATCATTCCATGAAATGAACATTTGAAACATTGTTACAATGTTGCATTTCTTTTTAACATTTTACTTATTGATTGTTTATATTGCTGTTATATTGTTTGTCTTTATTGTTAAATCTATCCACATTATTTGCACTAGACTAAGATGTTGATTTAAATAAATAAAGTCTTAATGTTCTGTTATGTTATGCTATTTATGGTATGAGGATTTGTAGAGCGTAGCTAATCACCTGTGAGGGTTCTAGGTGCTGAGTAGGGCAGGCCTGAGAGGGTAGAGGGGATCTTGCCTGTTTCGTCTGGAGGAGCCATGGTTTGAGGTCCCCTCGAAAATCCATGAAGCGTGGTGTTCTGAGGTATTGGTGGAGGGTCTTCGGTGCGAGGTATGAGAAGGAGCATCCTCCACTTCTGGCCTTCTTGATGCGAGGGAGGTGTGCTCTCGCCTTAGATGCAGAATGAAGGTGTCTGGTGGGTTGGTAAAAGTTTAGGCGGTGGTTGATGTACACTGGGCTGGTGTTATGGAGCGCTTTGTAGGCATGGGTGAGTAGCTTCAACTTACATCTTTCCTGGACTAGGAGCCAGTGGAGTTTGTTGAGGTGTGGAGAGATGTGGTTATTTCATGGGATGTTCAGAATGAGTCTAGCGGTGGTGTTGTGGATGGTTTGGAGCGGGTGTAGAACATAGGCTGGGATTCCAAAGTAGAGGACGTTTCCGTAGTCAAGTCTATTTGTGATGAGAACCTGGGTGACTGTTCATCTGGTGTTAAGTGAGATCCACTTGAAAAATCTTGTTTAGCATTCACAGGATGTGGAAGCATGATGAGGTGACAGCTTTATTCTGTCTGCTCACGGAGAAGTTGCTGTCCAGAATGATCCTGCAGTTCTTGCCATGCTCCATAGGGGTGGATGGGTGGGCCAAGTTCGAAGGGCCATCAAGAGGCGTCCCAGGGGGAGTGGTTATTGGAGAAGATAAGGACTTTGGATTCGCCTGCGTTCAGCTGGATGCAGTTGTTTTTCATCAAGCAGCAATACTGCTAATGTCAGTTAGCAAAGTTTGCTTTGGCAGTGCTGGTTGTGTCAGTAATGGAAAGGATGAACTACGTGCCGTTAGCATAAGATACTATGTTGATGCTGTGATCTCTGACAATATCTGTGAGGACTGTCATGTAGATGTTGAAGAGTTTTGTGCTGAGCGATGATCCTTGAGGGACTCCACAGATGAGTTTATTGGGTTTTTGAGGTGTTGGTGGGGGAAATCTAACTTATTGAGTCCTGTCCAATTGAGGGCTGGTTTGCAGATACCCAAGTGCTGAAGGTTTCTGATGAGTGAGTTGTGGGAGACCATATCAAAAGCTGAGAAGAGGTCGTGGAGGACGAGTGCAGCCATTTCTACTCGGTCGAGGATGCTTCTGACATCATTGGTGGCTGCAATGAGGGCTGTTTCTGTGCTGTGTTTGGTGCAAGAGCCATATTGAGAGCTGTCTAGAAGTTGATGGAGTTCTAGGTGGTCTGCGAGTTGGGTATTTCTCCATGATTGTAGCTAGAAAAGGCAGGAGGGAGTTACTGAAGGAATTATGGTCCACTGTTAGTGTCTTCAATAGGAAATGACTTCTGCATTTTTCCAGCAAGACGGAAAGGTGGTGGTGGTTATGGAGGTGTTGATGATAGCGGTGAGTGGGGGAGAGATGATGGTCTTCCAAGGTTGTATATGGAGTGGGGCATGGGACTAAAGGGGCCTCTGATCAGATGATATTTATCAGGGCGTCGGTATCTTCATTTGTGAGGGGCTTCCAGTTGCTTAGCTTATTTGGCAATGAGGGAGGTGTCCTGATGGGCATTCACATCTGTATGCTATGGGTCAAATGTGTTGTAGATCTTTGCAATCTTTTCTTCGAAGAAATTTGAGAAGTCAATGCAGAGTGCTTGGGATGAAATGATATCCTTGTTGGAAACTGCGGGGTTGGAGAATTCTATGACGATGATGAAGAGTTCTTTGGTGTTGTTGGAGCTGGGTTCGAGTCTGAGAGTTGGTGCCTTTTTCTTTTCAATTCGTAGTTGTTCTTGGTAAAGCTTGAGGGTGGCCTTTGTATGTGGATATTGTGGTGGTATTTCTGTTTAATCTCCATTTTCTCTCAAGTTGTTTGCAGTGGCTTTTGGATTCCTTGAGGTCACTTTGTGTATCAGCTAGGTCATGTGTTGTTTTTGGAGGCCTTGTTTCTTGTGGGAGTGATGCAGTTTGCGCAGGCTGTGAGCCTTTATTGAAGAGCTGGGTGTTGACATTGAGGTTCTCGGTGTGTTTGGGTGGCTGTTCCTTTCAGGTCTTGGTCCAGTCTTCTTCAGGTATTTTGCTGCAGTGTCTTCATGGCACTTTGGATTTTTCTGGTGGGGTGGCTTGGCGGCCGGGTGATTAGAAATGTATGATTTAGTGGGTGGTGGTGACCCTGGGGGAGGAGAAAATGGGGTTGAGGATGTGGCCTGCTGTGTGGGTTGGTACTTGTATGAGATGGGTGAGTCCGATGTTTCTGAGGCTTTCAAGTAGGGTAGTGAAGTGGGGATCTGTGGTGTCTTCCGTGTGGAAACTGAGGTCCCCAATGAGTATACAGTTGGTTGATCGAATGGGAATGGGGAGATGAAGTCTGCAATGTGGTTGCAGAATTCTGCTTGAGGGCCTGGAGAACAGTGGGTGAGGGTTCCCTTCAGGGTGGCCTGGTGGTCTGTTTTTATTTTGAAGTGGAGGTGTTCCATGAGGTTGGTGTCTGAATCTGTGGATGTGGTGCATGCAGTTATGTTTTTGCAGATGATTGTGAGTCCTCTGCCTATTTTGTAGGTTTGGTTCTGGTGTATGATTTTGTAGGTTGGCCAGATGACTGAGGCAATGTCCGGATTGGAGACTGGGTTGAGTCATGTTTCAGACAGGAAGAGAAAGTCGGAAGTGTTGCTGTTGAGGTCCCAGATTTCGGTGGAGTGTTTTTTGAGGTTTGGACGTTGAGGAGCATAGCGAACAGTTAGTGTGGAGTGTTGCTGGCGTGCATCAGTTGTTTGGAGGTAGGGGTGTCAGGTGAAATCACAATGAGTGCAGGAGAAAGGTCCTATTGTGGTGCAGGGGGAAGTGCAGCAGCAGGGTGTCTGCCAGTGGGTGTTGTTGAGGTTGTAGAGGATCCATCCACTAGCTTTGGGGGACGTGATTTATCGTACACAAATACTTGATACACATCTGCAAAGTGTATGCTAATAAGCAAGGGCACAGGCATGCTACTCTGCTTGAGATCACTATTTGCCAATGATGGTCTTTTTGTTTCCTAAAATAAAACAAACCCAGCAAAATAGGGGAAATTCCTCATCCTGATTATTTATCAAGCACAAACCCTGTCCATGCAGTTGAAGTTCATTCTGAAATTGATGAAGCATGCATAATGCAGACTTCTAGTGGTCTCAGAGTGATAAGTGATCAGCATTGCCACTTCTAGGATGTTGTCAATGTACTTCTCTCTGAACCCTAGTTAGTACCAAGGAAGTAACTGCAAGCCATCAACCCAGTTCTGCAGCACATCTAGCAATACTGTTGTGCAATATTGGTCTTGGAAGTTTAACAAAGCGATTAGCCAATAGTTCCATGGTTCTTCCCGGTTACCTTTCATTTACAGTGGTTGAGCAATGGAGCCTCACTTGTGAAGAAGCAACTGTTATGAACTGGGCACCACCAGGATGCCCAATAGGTGTTGTCTTCCATAAATAAACTTGATGGAGTGCCCTGGTGCTCTGTCCAATCTCACTTTTCTGTTGTTTCTCTCACCTTGGGCATTGAAATCCATTGGTGTAAGTACTCATCTGATGTCTGAGTCCTTAACGGCTATGCCTTACTAATCACAACAATTATAATGATGTATTTTAACTATTGGTCTGCTGGCACCACTGAGACTAGTTTCCATCTGTTTTATTGATAGAAGCACAAACCTTCCTATGATTATTATATCTTATTATATCATAGAGTTCTCCCATAAATCACTAGCAGCATCTCTTCTGGCTAAAATGTAGGCTTTCCTTATTTTCAAAATCTCATCAATGGTTTCTGGTTGAGATTTTTTTTTTTTTGTGCTCGTGCCAATAACTTCAATTGGAACCCTATGTAGGAAGATAGCCTGGTGTGTGGTGAGCACCTATGGTGTTAATACCTCATACCAGGTCCAGGTATCCCCTATGAGTGAAGTGTAGACAGTGTCTATGAAGCCAGGGCTCTCTAGAGGTAGCTGTGAATGAGCAGACAAGACTTATCTAGGAGACATGCAAAGCTTATGCAATACCACCACAGTCACACAGCACTTACCACATGAAAGAACCACACAGTGTTGCAAAAATAAAGGTACTTTATTATTGTAACACAAATACTAAAATACTGTATCTGCAATACTCCAAACCATATACTAAGTAAGTGGAATGTGAAAGACAGTCCCCCACCCAAGGAAGTGGAATCTGTAGAGGGGAGCTGGAGGAACTCGGAACCTCAAAAGGTAAGTACCAGGGTGCCCCCCAGGGACCAGGAGAGAAGAGATAAGTACCTGGTTTTGCCCCAAACCCACAGGTAAACTTTGGAAAAAGACTGTGCAAGACCCAAGCAAGACTGGAAGAAACTAAAGATGGATCCTAACAGAGGAGGACCTGCAAAAAAGGGGACCAAGTCCAGTTCAGGTTGGAGTGTCTGGTTGGGGCAGGAGTCATTACCCACCCTTCTGGAGATGCAGGACCAGGTATATGGTGAAGGGAAGGAGTCAGATGTGCAGCACTGGAGCAGGAGAAGAGTTCCAGAAGTGATGCAGATGATGTCCCATGATGAAAAAAGAGTTGCAGTCTGTCTGTGGTGTTGGAAAACCACCAACAAGCCTTGGAAAAGGCAAAAGTCGCAGATGAAGAGTTGCAGAGCAGCCGAAACCAGGAAGGTCCAGGGGGACTCAACTAGAGGAGAGGAGTACCAGGCGACCCTCAGCAGTGAGGAGAGTCTCAAGATGAGGATGCAACCCCCACAGGCAACTCACAGGCAGCAGGCACAGTGAGGCCAACTCACCACACCTGTAAAGGAGTCCCATGTCGATGGAGCAGCAGGCAGGAGACTGCAATCTTGCACGCCAAATCTGAAGCCTCATCCTGGAGGGAGACCCTAAATAACCCAGGAAGGGGGAATGATCACCTTGCAGGGTGACCACCTATCAGGAGAGGGCTGTGATGTCACCTGCCTGACCTGGCCACTCAGATGCTCACAGGGGCCTCTTCCCACCTTGGATTCAAGATGGCAGAATCAAGTGGCCACATGGAGGAGCTCTGGGCACCACCCCTGGGGTGGTGATGGACAGGTGTGTAGTTACTCCACTTTCCATTGTCCAGTTTCACACCAGAGCAGGGACCAGGGGTCCCTGGACTGGTGCAAACTGGTTTTTTGAAGGAGGGCACCAATTGTGCCCTTCAAAGTGTACAGGTGGCTTGGGGAGGCTACACCTCCCAAGCCATGTAACACCTATTTCCAAAGGGCGAGGGTGTCGCCTCCCTCTCCCAAAGGAAATCCTTTGTTCTGCCTTCTCTGCCTTAGCTGGTCAAGCAGCAGGAGGGCAGAAGCAGGTCTGTGGGGTGACAGCAGCGCAGGCTACCCGGAAAATCCCAGAAGACTGGTAGGAGCAATGCTGTCGGTCCTCTGAGGAGCCCCCATAGTGCATGGAATCATACAACCAATACTGGCAGCAGTATTGAGGTATGATTCTGACATGTTTGATTCCAAACATGCCCAGGTTCGGACTTACTATTATGTAGCTGGACACAGGTAGCTGGACACCTGTGTCTTTAAATGGGTAAAATGGCTTCCCCACACTTACAAAGTCCAAGAAAATAAAGCTGGAGTTCGTTGGGGCATCTCTGTTCATGCAGGGGTGCCCTCACATACAGGTACTTGCACCCTGCCCTCTGGGCTACGAGGGCCTGCCATAGGGTTGACTTACAGTGACCTGGTGCAGTAACCAGAGGTGAAAGGGTGCATGCACCTTTTCATGCAGGCTGCAATCGCAGGCCTGCAGACATATTTTGCCTGGGCTCCCATGGGTGGCATAATACATGCTGCAGCCCATGGGGATCCCCTGGTGCCCCAGTGCCCTGGGTATCTAACTACCATATATATATATATGGGGGAGCAGTATGCCAGTTGTGGGGTGTGTTAAGTCCTACGCAACCAAATTGAGAGGGAGATAGCCCAGTCACTGGGTTCCTGGTTAGCAGGATCCCAGTGAACACAGTCAAAACACACTGACAGCAGGCAAAATGTGGGGGTAACTGTGCCAAAAAGAGGGTACTTTCCTACACCCTAGTTATTTATAAATCCATTTACAAATGCTATTTAGAGGTAATTCATTTTTTTTAAAACATGGGATGGAGTATTTTTGGATGAAACAAACATATCTAAGCTCTGTTATAATTTCTGACCAACTTGAAATAGTTACATTTTATCTCCGACATCTATCCTGTTTTCCAAGGCGACCATAAAGAAAAGCATAATTCAAGTTTTCACAGTGGAAGCAATAGTAAAGTTTCATTTGTTTGTTTTTTATTTATTTGAGTTACACGTTGTGCCAATAGCAACCTCTGAAGTACCACTATTGAGAAGGCCATCTTTGGAAATTGGGTTACTGGTTGAGGGGGGTGAGACCCTACTAAAGCAGTAACCACAATTTTTATCTGGGTGAAGCATAAGTGAACCTTAAATTTACCTGTGCTTAACCCTCTGGTAGCTTGCCACAAAAGCAGTCAGGCTTAACTTAGAGACAATGTGTAAAGTATTTATGCAGCACTTCAACTAATAATAAAGTAAAAACACAACACAAGAAAAATCCCACACCAATTTTGGAAAATAGAGTAAAATGTAATAAATTATTTGAAATTAAAACAACAAAAATTCAATCAGTAGAACTGGAGATATGCACTTTGAAATATTTCAGGTAAGTGTAACACCTAAAAGCAAAAACAGCTCTTGAAGTTATCTGGTTGCTCGAGACTGAGTGAAAGTTTCAAGCTCAGGAGGACAGGGATGGAGCATAGGCCGGATTCAGGGACCAGATTAGTCCAGCTGAAAGAGTTACCTTAAAAAATCCATCAAAAAGAGTTCCATTCATGGTGGAGGGGGCCGTGAGGCACATGGAGAGCATCATGGATGGTCGTCAATGTAGCGCACAGAACAGGCCAGAAAACACAGACAGTTGTCGATGTAGATAATGATGTGTGCGGCACTCCACTCACAAGAAAAATTAATTTCCTATAATCAAAAAAGTAGTCTTGGAAAAGCAAACATTCAATTTAATGCAAGTTTAAACTATCCAATCTAATCCAAACATAAATTAAGAATCTGCAAATTAGAAAACCATCCGTGGTGATACAATTTTAGCCAAATTAAGTTAACCAATCTAGTCCAACATTATATCAAGAATCTGTAAAAATGAGAAACCCATCCGTGGGGATACAATTTCAGCCAACACGTGTTTCGTCAAGGGAAATTCTTTTTAACATCCTGAGCGACTTCTTCAGGGCTCATGATTAGACAATTCCTAAAAAATCCATTGATTGTTGTCCGTTATTGGTCTAATGTTGTTTATATTTCTCATTACATAGTGAATGCTCCAGATCTGAAATCCAGCATCCAAAACTAGTAGTATATATTCAATGTTATGGTAGGTTCATCCTTATATTCCACTGATGTTTGTAGTATCCATTCAGAAAGCGGCGTTGTCATGTGTTCGGAAAACGCCGTCCCGCGAGTACGCAATCTGCTGTAGATGTAACATGAAGATCCTGTCAGGCGTCACTGACGGTCGTTGCTGGAAAAGAAATGCAATCACGTGGACACCGCTGGCCGCGTCATAGCGCTTCCTTACCTCCTCCTTCTGTTGTCCATGTTGCCCTTCCCACCTTTACATCCTTCCTCTGTAGTCCACGTTGCCGCTCTCACCCGACAGGGATAAAAACACTGACAAAGCTATTAACACGCGTAGGCAAGACCTATTAGCTTTGGCAATGCATGTTTATGTAACTTGTTCAGCTACCTACGATTTCTTTTGGAAATCACTACCACCTGAGTTGTTTTTGCTATTTTAGCTGGTTGATCCTTTCTTGCATCACTAGTAATCACTTCATCTGATGGTTAGTTATAGTTTAATTTTGGTCCATCTAAGCCCCTCTCCCAGTTCTTGGTTGTTGGCCTGGCCCGTCTGCTAGCTGTGACAATCATTCTTTTACTGTTTTAAAAACATTCACAAATGCATGCTGCATTGTTGGTAGGGTCTTCCCCTTATCTAACATAGCTATGCACCTACAATGATCAGAAATTATTCTTCATATCTGTCACTGAGCCCAGTTCACTAGGCCAGGAGTTCTTAGTCTGTGGTCCGTGAACCCATGGGGTATTCGCTGCATTCTCAGGGGGTCCGTGACTGTTTAGAAAATTAAATTATGTTTGCAGATTAAAAATATATATACACATACACAAATATAACAAAATGTAAAATTGAAAAATTTAAAAAGTGTTGTAAATATGGAGGAATTTGAAATTAGGGGGTGAAGACTAAGGCCCTCATTACAACTTTGGCGGGCAGTTGTAACCGCCGTGCGGCCGCCAATGCGGGCGCACTCCCACAGTGGCCATTATGACATCCCACTGGGTCGGCGGGCGGAAATCGAGTTTCCACCCGCCGGCTCAGCGGGGATGTCGGCCGCAACATGGGAGCCGGCTCCAAATGGAGCTGGCGATGTTGCAGCCGTGCGACGGGTGCAGTTGCACCTGTCCCGCTTTTCATTGTCTGCTCTGCAGACAGTGAAAAGCTTTATGGGGCTGTGCCAGGGGGCCCCGCGACTCCCCTTTCCGCCAGCCTTTCCATGGCGGTTCCTACTGCCATGAAAAGGCTGGCGGGAAGGGGACTCGTAATCCCCTGGCCAGCGCTGCAAGCTGCGCTGCCCTGGAGGATTAAATCCGCCGGGACCAACATGGTGGAAAACCGCCGGTCCTGGCGGTGCGACTGAGGCGCTTCTGCCGCGGTCGTAATATGAGAGTTTGCACCGCCAGCCTGTTGGCGGTGCAACCTCCAAAACAGGTTGTAACGAGGGCCTAAGCTTGGCTTTAGTGATAGGAGCAGTGAAATGACAGCAAACAGAATTCAGTATGGACAATTGGTGGCTTTAATTCCTTCACTGTAATGCACTGACAAACAGAGAGCATGCTTCAGGAGCAAAAAAAGACAAAGTGATAATGTACAATTTAGTACATCACTTTACTTTTTGAAAATAAATTACACATTTTGAAAAGCTCCTTCCCATTAAAACTAAAATCTAGTCTTTTCTATATTTTTTGTTTGTGAATTAAATAAAACATTTCGTAAAATGTGTATTTGTTTGACGTATTTTTGTTTCTTTATTTTCTCTTTTTGTTTTGAGGCTCAAATTTTAGAAGTTGCTCGGGCTGGGGTTCAGGGCTTTCAGTAGTACCAGCTGTTTAATTTGACTAACACTATCTGTGGCTACTACATAGGCAAAAGTGGTTTGTATAAGTTCAGTCTTGACTTGAATTGAAAAATACTTGCTGAAGACATTGCATTTGTTAAAGACAGTAACTGGGACCACGTTTTAGTGGTCGGCGTCTCGTTATTAATGCAGTTGGTTAAATGATCACTTAAGTTACTAGGACTAGTCTTATGGGTGGTAAATGGGGTTATGGGGACCCCCGTGAATCACTTTCTGTCCTTTCCCTTCACTCTTTGGCTGGGCTCAGTGAGAATTTCAGGACCCACTGACAGTGTTAACTTTCTACTGTCACTGACTCAGTTATTAGCTGCCCCTCCCCCCCCAGGAAACATCTGCTCTTTCTCTAGTTAGAGCTCTTCACGTGTAAATAAAGCCATTAATGTGTCTGCTGAGGTAAGGAAGCCCCCCTGGACTCATTCATCTGCCTCTATATATTTATATTATCCAAATATCATAAAGTGTTACTAATGTGTAATATTTGCTTTTCTCTTTTACATAATGTCACAGTTTCTATAGTTATTAATTTCTTTTTCACCTTTATTGTGTAGTTGTACATATTGTCATTCCTTTCCCCTTTTTGACCCCTCATGCAACTCATACATTAACATGATTTTTTTCAGGGTAACGTATTTTTCTCTATACATATTTCAGTAGGATAGTAATTGCTATGTATTGTATTTTATGCGTGTTACTCCTGCCTTAATTGATTATCTTTGCTTATATAAATTATTTTGTGCTGTTCATTGTTCTAAATAAACTGAATTTTTTTTTTAAAAAGCTGCTCACATGTGGGGGCACTTCGTGACCTCGGTCGATATTCCTGTCATCGTCAGTTACTATGCACAGACTCAATTCCTGGATTGTTCCCACAGGGGAGGCTGTCACTCAAGAACAAAGGCATGCATGCACTCTCTTGAGGGACAGCTTATTGGAAAGCTGAGAGTCTCCCCAAGGAGGCATTGCAGATGACAGGTTCATGTGCCCCAAGAGCGGCCCATGGGATCTTCTCAGGAAGTCCCTGCATTTTCTTTTTCAAATTCTTCCTTTGGCAGAAATCCTTCAATTCGACCTAGCTCCCCGGGCTGCTGGGACATGCCACAGGCTGCATGGGCAGGAAGGAGGCAGCTGCTGGGCGTTACAAATTAACCAGCAACTGCGGTTTGTGAAACTGCTGGCAAGTGGAACACCCGTCCAAATGTATTAGGCGATCAGATTCCAATGGGATATGCGATGCCTTACAATTTTTATTGACCTTAGTGGCAGGATCTGCTGTCTGGCTCAGTGCTTGGTTGAAATGTTCCCTTTTATTTCTTCTTGATTACTGTTAAAGTGATTTTACTATTTCATTTGGTTTTGTTTGGTTTCTGTAAATCATTGGGCCATATTTATGGGATTGTGGCACAACGCAGCAAATCACACCTTCCTGCGCAAAAACACCCCCTACAGGTGTTTTCCTCTTCCTGTGTGTCCTGCAGCACACTTGGAAAGAGGAAAAGACAAGGAGAAGTGAAAAAAAAAATCTTAGTTTTTACGCCTGCTCTGGGGAGGCGTAAGGTTTTGGGGCTGCCCCAGGTTTTCCTGATTTTGTAAATCCGGGGCAGTCAAAATCCATGGGTGTTGTGTGGGAAAACCCACAGTAATGCCCATGGAACGTCTCCCTAGTGCAGAGTAAGGCAACGCAGCGACTTGCGCTGCTTTGTCTTATTCCATATCTATGAGGCCATGCAAAGCCACACGAAGTTGTCGAGAGGCTCGCGGTGCCAGAGCATAAGAAAAAGTGATGCCTCTCATAAATATGCCCCAACATTCCTACCTTTGTCCCTGCGCTGGCGCCATTTTGGCAGCCTATCGCCGATGCAGACACTCTTGCACCATGGTGAAAGGGTGCCAGCGTGGTAAGGAGGATTGTTTTTGTGCAGCAAGAAGGGACACCTTCCCTCACAAAAACAATCTCCTGAGGCATAATCCTCTTTCTATGTGTACTGCAGAATGCAGCACACACAGTAAGAGGAAGTAATAAGGAGAAATTGATATTTCTCCTTGTTATGCCTCACCTGGGAAGGCGTAACATTTTGGAGCATTCCTTGGTTACCTATTCTGGTAAAACTGGGAAAGCACCAAAATCCATGGATGTTGCATGGGAACACCCACGCAACACCTTTGGAATGCCTTCCTGGGCAGAGTAATGCAACGCAGCAGTTTGCTCTGTGTTGCTTTACTCCAGATTTATGAATCCACTCAGGGCCACGCAAGGAGGGCCTTGCGTAGCTTCAGAAATCTCCTTTTTGAGTTTCACCGCACATGCACCACGTTGCATGGTACAAGTGCAGTCCAACTGGGCTCATAATTATGGCCAATTCTGTTTTCATTATAATTATGTTTCTAGGTGTTCGCCCTGCACATGCTCCAGACTGTGACTTCACTCCTGAACACTGATGCCCTAAAGACAACCAAGGGGTAAATCTAGTTGCCATTTTTAATATGGTTTCTACAGGGTTTAGTTACTGGCACATGGGCTATGGAGGCATGTACCAAAGTCAACATGCTGCATCTGGATCAAGTTCAGACCCTTTACTACCGGTCATCTAGAAAGTCCTCAAGAAAGTGCTGTCTACATAAAAAGTATTGAGGAATGTGAAGCATTTTACAAGTAAACTCAAAGCAACTGATGTACAGAGTCTGATAAAATATATAATAAACTATCAATGGAAACTTCAGTAAAGAAAATATAATAAAACCAGAAGAGCATCAATTTAAAATAAAAAAATGCATTGTTCAATAGGATCATTCATAGGTTTCCAAAATGGTGGACACAACTGGTACACTGGTCAAACTGATATGTATTCAAGCAAACAAACCATGGCCTAAGTAAATCAAAACATGTCTAATTGTTTTGATGTTTCAAAATGCTTTTTACTTAAGCAATAAGTAATGTATTTTCAAGTGTTTTATGTGGTATTACACCTTAAACTCAGTTTAATACTAATGTGTAGTAATGTCTAGCTTCAGATGAAGGGTCAGTTTTGGGCCACAGTTGGGTGTTGCGCTGCTCTGGGGTGATTAAAAGTTACCCGGTTATTGTGAAACTAGTTCAGGCTGTTCACCAGCTTAGTAGACAGAGGATTTGACAAGGACAGAAATATGTGATATGTGTGAAGGGAAGTCCACAATGGTTTTAGATTAGGAACAGTGCAGATTTTCCACTGGAGCAAAACACTTGATAAAACGTATTTTGCACTATTTTTGCTTCTTTTGAACCAAGATGGAACTATAGACCCCATGTGCGAAGCCGTGTTTACAAACCGGAAGGTGCAAGTTGCACATCAACTGGTTTGTGAAGTGAGATGTGTGTTGTGATATCTCTCACGTGATAATCAATATCATTGTGAAATATATATTCGCAGGAGATCGCAAAAATCTCCTGTCTCACGAATATTAACGAGGTGTAAGGCGTTTTGTGACACACACCCCACCCCCTCCACCAATGGCTGCAAATGCAGTGACGAAGGCTTGCAAGGTGCAGGGAACCTACATTCCTGCATTCGCACGCCCTGTGTTGAAACATGTTTTAAAGCAGGCCGTGCCCCTTAAAGGGACCGCCGTTGCTCACTAAAAAAACAGACATTCATGGGAAAGCATCACAACTCCAATATTGTGCAAAAGGCCATTTATTAGGACAGGATTTCAATAAACACCATACCATGTAACAACACAACAGATTGAACTTCTTAGCATTTCAGCTGTCTTCTCATTTGCCTCACTTCACCATTCTCTCACCATAATGCCTCACACGTTCTTTTGCCATTTGTCCTGTCACTTCCTCCCGTCACCATCGTCCTCCTCTCTACCTTTCTAAAACATCCTCCAAACACCACTTCATTCGCCTGTTCCAGCCAACCTACCCCCAGATCTCATTTCACCTGAACTCCTCATTCCTCCTCCCAATGGGTGGTTCCACCCGCATCTGACTCTCCACCCCCAATGTATCACCACCCAGAAAACCCCCAAAGGGTGTTTTTCTGCCCCACCCTTGTATGCATGCACTACTGCAACATGATCATGCCCACAGGCTCTTCCCACACTAAACTTTGTAATTCCACAAACTTGCCATCATTTCCCTGAGTTCCATTTAGTAAGCGTGGCCCAAATCAGAAAGGTGTGCCCCATCATCTCGAGAAAGCGCCTTTTCCTCCTCATGAATACCCTCGTGAGCCACCATCTTTATTCCATGCCCCGCACAAAAAACCCTCATTGCTCTGTTCACTTTCTTGCAAGCCTTGTCAATTGCTGCGTGCTTGACCACACCCCTCCAATTCCTGCGTGGCACTAATTCCGTCCACACTAAACAAGTCCCATACAACTTATGTTTCAGTACCTCCAGGTCCGGCTGCATGTGTTGCAATAGTGACAGCCTCTTGCGGCATCATCAAAGCAGAAAAGGCGGCAAACTTCCCCATCTCATATCCCCTTTTCCCCACCATAGCACCTCATGATGTCTGCTTGGCAGTCCCAAATGTTGTCCATAATTCTGCTGCTCAGCATAGTTTGCTGCCCAGTGAACAAACGAATGCCCCACTATCCATGTCACAACCTTATGGCTTGACGGGCCTCCCACACACCCTAGGGAAAAAGAAATATGGAAGCTAACCTCCTTCAACCACTGGCACTCTCCCAGCCCCCTCCCAGTCACACTGTTACTTCCACACATAATGGTTACTGCACTTCAATTTGATAAATCCTTGATGCTCCCTACCCCAAATGTGCTGAGGATGTCACAGCCCCAATCTGAAAAGAATGGGTCCTGAAAGCAGCAGATCTCGGACTGCCACCACCGCCTTGCGTGGCATGGCCAAAAGCTGAAAAGCAGTACCCTTGGTACCATTTTGATGACAAAAAACAGCCACATGGCGGCACCCCAGCCATGGCAAAAACGTGCACAATGCTCTCACTGAGCACGCCAACTTGCACCCCCCTTCATGCAACCAGATCTATTTTCCTCAACCCACTTGGTCTGTCTTTGACCTCCTCAAACATATCGCCATGTGGATGGTCTCCAAACGCAACTCTTTACTTCTAAGGTCCTCACCACGACCCAAACCCCAAACATCTGACACTCTGAACTCCCCAAAGAACATCCAAATCATGTAGAAATGGAACAATGCCACCTCAAACTGGTCATAACAGCACCCCCCGAACAACCTGAAACATTGAACAACAGCTCAGATGCAATGGCTTCCCTCAGCCTCCTCCCGGACCCCGGTCTCTCCCTGACACAACCCTTCAGGACCTTCCCCAACATTTCATCTCCTGCCGGGTCAAAACCCCACAACAGTTTTCCATAAGAAGACAAACCAGCCAGTTTGCCTGCAATAGCTGGCGGAGACAGACCCTTTTCCATCAACTCCAATATATAAAGCATCACAGATCCTTCCCTGTCATTGCGCTCCCTCTTCGAACTCCGCCCTGTTTTCTCCTGGAACTTCAGAAAGTCCATCCACGCTAGCTGATAGCTCCTCCGAGTAGAGTCGGCTAAAGACTTCTCCACAAGCCTAAGAACTCTCAAGCCCCCCACTCTCAAACAACCGTAAGGACCACCATCTTGGCCACCTCCGCTCCCGGAGCCATGAGCGATGCCACTGTGAATGAGATAACAAGTCAGCAGTTCACTCCCAGCCCATGAGCTGCCTTTAAAACAATATTCTTTTGCAAGCACAACAGCATAAATCGCCTCAGCAGCCTCAAAACCATCAGGCCGCTCTCCCTCTGCCTGTTCACCAGCCCCACCACTTTCATGTTATCCACATGAAACATCATGATCCTGTTTTGCAATTCACCACCCCACACAGCCAACGCTACCAGGAGAGGAAAAAACTCCAAGAATGCAATGCTGCGCCCTTGCTGCAGCCAGTGCTGTGGCCAGCGTTCTGCACACCACCTGCCATCCCATAACAGGCAAAACCCATTTACCCCAGCCGCATCCGAGAAAGTCCGAACTTGCCACACTATTTTCTCCTCCTGAAACTACATAGATACCCTGCTGAAACCATCAAGAAAAGAGTGCCAAACCCCGCCAAATCAGCTTTCACTGCCATGGACATCCAAATCCTGTGATGCAGAAGATTGCACCAAACAAAGCCAAGCCAAGCCGCCTGCAAAACATCTGACCGCCCCCCCCCGTACCACCCTGCAAGCAAAGTTAAGGAAACACTATTTCTGTGCCTTCCGAAGCTCCAAACTTCATTCACTCATCACCTCCTCCAAAAATAGCCTGAAACTCCAGCACCTTCAGCCTATGCAATCATGTTAACCATGTCTAGTTCAATCTCCAGGAAAAAACAGGGTTGTACTGGGGGCCCCTATCTTCTTATGAGCAAGGGGGCACCCTGAAGCCATTAGCCTGACGAGGTGCCCTGACACACTCACCTGAGCCTACCTTGCCGACAAACAAGAAGTCATCCAGGTAGTGCATAAACCCCATACACCCGCTGCCTTTCACAAAGAACCATTGCAGGAAGGAGCTGAAAGCCTCAAAGAGTACACAGGAAATGGCACAACCAATGGGCAATGACCTGTCCACGTAAAAAGCCCCATCAAACTGTATCCCCAACAAAAAAAAATCCGTTGGTTGAATAGATTGTAAACGAAATGCAGATTTGATGTCGCATTTTACCAGGTAAGCACCCAAGGTAGCACCAAGATTCGCCCTCTTCTCGTGCAAGGTGGCAACACCTGATGTCTGGTCATCACAATCAGGCCCTGGCATGGTTGTTTGACCGTCCCTAACATCCTCACACACCTCACCTTCCTCCCATGCATTACTCTCATTATCATAATCAAGCTCCAGCTCGTCCTGACAATTGAACGTATCAATCACCTTTGCTTGTGCTGCCGTGGAATGTCGCAAGGCTGCTTCCCGTGATGTCTTTTCTTTGGGTGTCACAAAACGGCCACGGTCCCGCGCTGTAGGGAGGACCGCATTAAACCCCCTATTTCTACGGACCAACACCCTGGGGAAGTCATACTCCCTGCGGGTGTCACAATCCTCTTGTCATTCTCAACCGCATGCCTCGAGATACTGTCACACGGCCACTCCAACCAGGGGTCTCGCCGTTAGTAACAGGTCCAAGAACACCCCCAGCGCCATTCGCCTGCATCCCTTCCTCTGCGTCCACCCGTACCCAGAGCCAGTTCCCTCTTGGGCCTTGACTCTCTGTGTCACTCTTAGTCCCACCTTTGACCGGCGCCCTTTTGCTTTCTTAACCTGTGCACCTGCTCAGCCCCCTGCTCCCTGGCCCTACACAATTTTTCCCTTAAGGCCTTTGTCTCCTCCACTGTCCAATGCTTTTCCCTGATCCTGGCCTCCAGATCCATCACTAGCCCACTACCCTTCCCACTCCCCAGGCTTGCCTGGCCTCCACTGCTCTGGCCCCCAGGCACCCCACAGCCCTTGCACCCCCTGTGCCTGGCCGCAGCCAACCCCTCACCCCCTCGTCCGTTGCCGCTCGCCATTGTGTCAACACCCTGTCTGGCACCACTGCCACCATCCTCCACCTGTTTTCTCTTACCCCCGATGCTTTGAGCATGGGCTCCTCTTCCCTGCTGACTAAACACAGCCCACCCTATGCTCAGGTGAAGTGGATCCTCCCACTCTGTCACCCCCATGTCCCCTACAGCCCCCGCCCACCCTGCTCTCCTGAACTCGATCAGTGTGCTCCCCCCAACTTGGTTCATGTCCTCACTGCTGGGCCCTGCTTCCCCCCACCACCAGCCAAGCTGAGGCCCTTATGCCTGCCAGCTATTTTGAGGCCTCCCACCCTAGGAGAAGCTGTCTTCCCTTTCCCCCCTTTTAACTTGGAGGCACTCTTAGCCTTTGGGGAGCTGAAAGCTGCAACCGCAGCTGCCACACCCCACAATGCTGCGCGGGTCGGCCTTTCCATGCAGATCCAGGCCTCTGTCAGTACACCGGACCACAAGAGATCTGCGCACCCGGTGGCCCCTAACATCCGCAACGCACCCTGTACCGCTTCTTGTTCGGGCCGCGCCTCCACGTTCGAGTCCATCTGAGACTTGCCTGAGGATCGCATCGCTGACATGCGATCACGTTCTGGGCCTGATGAATAAGTACGCGTTACCGTACCCAGGAAAAATGCCCCACACACGACACCTACCTTTCTCTGGAGCTCGTCCAAAAGCTCTGACCTCCTCTATGCTACCCGAGAGCCAGAAGAGGATGTCACTTCCCCCTCCAGCTCTCTTATTCCTGCACCTACCCACTTGACTTCCTCCCCCACCCCAGCCAATCCTGTCCTGCCTCCCGCTTCCCACAAAACTTCCCGGGGAGGACTAGTGTGCAACCAGGCTCCCCCAGGACCCTCTAGTCCAGGCAGCGAAGATATCGGGGAGCATGCAAATTGCCCACCACCCCACCACGAGGCAACAGAAACTTTTGCTCAAAGGAAAACTTTTTTCACAGGGCCAGTGGAAAAGCAGAGCTGCATTCCACAACGTGTGCTACATGACTCAACAGTATTTCCATAGGACAGCCGGTGCATACATGCCAACATTGTAGGAGGGTAGAGTTTAAAAAAAACAGGAGAATGTATTTCCCTTGTTAACTTCTTTTGAAGCAGAGGCAATTTGAAGGTGGAGACAACCAAAATAGAACCATTTTTTGCTTCATAAATCGGGAGTCTCCCGTCTGAATCTGGTATATTGGCATGTAAGTCGGTGCCACATTTTCACATGCAGTATTGCGCCCCCTACTAGTGTGATAATGGCCCCTGAAAACTGCATGTCACAGTTAGGCAGTAAATTAAAGTCTGCATTATTTTAGTGTGGAACTGCAACAGAAAAAACTTTAAAGTGCAGAGATTACTTTAATGGTCTGATACTTAATTTTTTTTCATTACACAAGGAATTTCAATGCAAACTACATTGCCTTGAGCATCGTCCGTCCTCACCCTGCCTCCCCTGTTTGCATTTCGAAAAGAAGGAATGGGGGCTGTGAGGGAACAGGCGATGTGACTTTAAAACAGGTGCACCACCGACCTACCAGTTTCCCCTACTGCTCACCCTCAGAAGGTGCCATTGTTAAGACATTCAGGCCCAAATCTCGAAGAAGCAGCTGGGTTAGAAAACTAGCACAGCTGTGCCCGGCACTATTTTGTAAAACTGTGGTACATTTTGATTGCTCCTTTTTGAGCACGGGGCCTATCACAGTTTCATGCTTAGAGGGATTTGCACCGAGAGCCCACATAGCAATGGCCAGGCAGCATGCTTACGAACACAGTGCAGCAGCAACACGTTAATGCCAAAGAATGTTGCAAAAAGCAGTGAACATCGTTAAAGCAGCAGCCGAAGTCATTTGTTCTTGGACCCGCACATTTTTGGGCCTTATTCTTCTGTATTAGCATGCTTTAAATTAACAAAATATAAGGGCGGACCTGTTCCCTCTTAATGCACCTAACTGAGCAACACCAACAGGTGGCGCCATAAACTATGTTCTGACTTTTCCTACTGTCTGACCTCCAAGCTACAAACTGCTTTTTGCATCACAAACCTAAAAGAGGCCTAGTCCCACCAAAGCATTTGCGTGCGTGGACACGTGCATATTAGTGAATACACTTTTTCTTAGCACACTTGTTGTTCTTCGGTATTGTAAGGCTACAAGATAATGGAATAACATTAGAGACCTTACAGACTGGCAATGCCTTAAACCCACATAATTGATGAGGGTATACCGGCTGGTGGTAGCACTACCTCGAGTTTTACTGCAACCAATGGATGAACTCCAATAGACCAAGTATTTGCTAGGCAAGCAGCCTTGGCCTGAAAATAACATATGGGCATATGCACTGTATTGTACGGTTTTGCATTGCATTGTATTGTACTGTATTGCATTGTATTGCATTGAATAATGTTGCATTGCATTGTATTCTATTGCATTGTACTGTATTGAATTATATTGCATCGTATTGCATTGTATTATATTGCACCGTATTGTATTGCACTGTATTGCATTGCATTGTACTGTATTACGTTGCATTGAATTGTATTATGTTGCATTGCATAGCATTGAATTATATTGCATTGTATTGCATTGCATTGTTTGTATTGTATTGCATCGTATTGTATTGCACTGTATTGTATTGTATTTTATTATAATATTTGCATAGAGCTTGGTGCCTCCTAGGTGGAGCACAGACTCTCTTTGCTTGATTTCATGTTCCAGAAATATGGGTCTACTTTGTTCGGTGTCGAACTTTTTTTATTTTAAAAATACTCTTGGCACTGTCTGCCACCCAGCCTCTCCTCACTCCTCATCGGGGTTTCCTTTTAAATAAATTTGACTTTGGTGTAGGATGAAACAGGAGAAGACCTCTGACTCTCTCGATGTCCGAGACTGAGGGCCTGATTTAGATTGGTGGATGGTGGTGACTCCGTCACAAACGTGATGGATATCTCGACCACAGTATTGCGATCCCGTTATATCCTATCGGAATCGTAATGTGGCGGATGGAATATCCGCCACATTTGTGATGGAGTAACCCCATCCGCCAACCTCTAAATCAGGCCCTGAGTCTACACCAGAAATAATGTCACCCAAAAACTTGTTGTGTCTTATGCACAATCACTGTGTACTCACTGAACTATGTATAGAATAACATTTATTGTTGAACTGGATTATCCTTTTAGTAGAATATTCCTAAACAATTCTTCTGTATTGTAAGGCTACAAGATGATGGAATAACATTAGAGACCTTACAGACTGGCAATGCCTTAATCCCTACTTAATTGATGAGGGTATACTGGCTGGTGGTACCCCTACCTCGAGATTTACCGCAACCAATTAATTAACTCTAATAGACCAAGTATTTGCTAGACCATGTCTGATTCAATGAGCTCATGCAAAGCTATAGTATCTTTTTATATTACCTTAACTGTCTCATAAGAAATGTCCCATTGAAATACAAGCAGGTAACAGCCCAACAATGAACTAAAATTCCATATCTTCCAAGAAATATTACTAGAAGGTTGACACTTTATGGGCAATATCTAGGAGACCCAATCAACAAGGAACTCCTTTTTGAACGAATGGGAACCTTTTGCAGTGGGACCCACAACCTTTTACCAACTCACTTTCCCCTCAGAACAGAATTAAACTCATTAGTCTCATGGTAATTCTATTTTTGTGTACTAGGGATGTCGGTCTTCTTAAAATACATTCATCTGTACATTTGCCTAGTCCTATTTGGTAGTTTATCATCAGATTATAACTTTATTTAACATCTCTTAACTTGGGATCCTGGTGGTTCACCTGTGATCTTCAGTAACAGCATCCAACTTTCCTCTTATAGCACCACATATATGTAAGGGTTTCGATCTTCTGAGTTTGGGTTAATCTCAGGCGGCCAGGATCTCTCAAAAGCTAACATGAGAGGGTAGGTTTCTAAAATACAAACTCTCAAATGAGACCACCTTAAATGAAGGACCTTTGGGAGACCTATGATGCAGTTCCTTTCAGTCCTCACCACGATCCCAATGTCTGTCACTGAACTCTCACATCCAGCTTTAGGTCAGCTTCAGTCTCATCATTCCGTGATGACATCACAGGCACTCTGCCACTCGTGCTGGGACAAGAACGTTGACAGAGTGAAAGCACACATACCGTTCACACAGACAAACTCTGTTTAAAGTGTG
Source organism: Pleurodeles waltl (assembly GCF_031143425.1). NCBI lineage: Eukaryota > Metazoa > Chordata > Amphibia > Caudata > Salamandridae > Pleurodeles > Pleurodeles waltl. The sequence goes on along the minus strand of NC_090440.1, from coordinate 93,331,831 downwards.
ATACGCTTTTTTGCCATTAAACTCGAGTCAGCGTATTATTCTTGGTAATAAAGCGGATCTCGGTTGGGGGACCATGGTTTTAGGTTAGCGGTCTAGTGGTTACATGAGGGAGAGAAATTTAAACAGGGGCGCAGTAGGTAGCGCCACTGGCACACCGAAGATGCGTCTATGGCACGTCTAAGGCAAGCCCGTCTGTGCCCGTCCGCGCCTGGATGACACCAAACGCCAGACCCCTGCAGGTTTCCGTCTGGATGAGAAGTGAAGCATTTTTATGCACATAAGACTCTTGTATCTATAAGAAAGCCGCCAGTGCATGATCCTGAGGCATGCAGGACAGGTATTCCTGGGAAGCTGGAGGGCCCCTTTTCTTGTCGGAATTGTATGTGGTCAGGAGGAACGGCCAAAGGTTCTACCAGCTTCCCAACCAGACCACCTTGCCTTCCAGTGGTACCTGAACTAAAATGTCTCTCTCTCAATGCGAGGTCATTACCGAAACAATGCATCAGGATTCAGGACAATATCTCTGATGCTGTCCCTGATGTAGTATTTATTACTGAGACATGGTTAAATGAGCATGTCCTTCCTACCATTGCCATTTAACTTCCCTCTGGCTATAATACGTTAAAAGGCAGCAGAATAGTTTGCCAGGGGGGGAAGCATAGTTATTACCTTTAAGGATATTTTCACAGTGATCCTTGAATCATGCAATGTTTCCACTGGATGTGAAACTCTTGCATTCCACCTGTCTTAATGAGCACAAACTGTTTGGGGGAACCATTCTATACAGACACCTGGGATAAGGATACTGGCTTGGCTTTCTCCTCTTATTTTAAAATACGGATACTATTTAGTAATTGGAGACTTTAATGTGCATTTTGAGGAATTAGATGACCCCCTTGGTAAACAACTAGCATGTGAAAGGAGTATTCTTCAGCTCAGACAAAGCTTTTTAGGTCGTACACTTTGGACTTATTGTTTTCCAATTTGGATACCAAACACAACATTAATACTGTGCCTTTAACCTGGTCTGACCATTTCAGTATCAATTTTTCAATCTCTCTTCCGATTAAGCAAAAACAGACCCCCAATGCTTGCTTTGCGCTGAAAAGGTCTTGGTGCAAAATCACTTCCGATTGTTTAGATGAGCACTTCTCTCCCCTGACCTTTGACTCGGGTATGTCTCTTGATGCTTACTTAGCGGACTTGAACTCTGCTGTCTGTCAATCCTTAGACATCTGCCCTCCTTGGGACACACAACCATCCCATAGACAGAACCCTTCGCAGGTTTGGTATTCCACTGAGTTAAAATGTGAGAAGAGGAAATGTAAACTAGCTGAGAAAACTTGGCGCCTTTCGAGAAACCTTAGGGTTGGCAAGCCTAAAAACAACAGTTAAATGTCTATCACCGGTAGCTCAAGAGAGCAAAAAAAACTATCTCAATAAAAGACTAGAAGATACCAAAGGTTCCAATAAAGAACTTTTTAAAATTGTTAAAGCACTCTCCCAGCCAGTCAGTCTTTTACAAGCTATCCCACCCACAGCCCTCCACTGTGAAGGTTTTGCAAATAATGTTTGAGACAAAGTTGATACCATCTATTCCACCTTTGCCCCTCAATCTTCTCTTTCAGAGTTGGACTGGGACCAACTTGGGCCACATCTAGGCACAAAAGTACATTTTGGTGAGTTTGATATTCTAGCAAGGGAACAGGTTGAAAAGACACTGTCAGAAGTGAAATCAGGCTGCGCTTTACTCACATTTTTAACTTATCCTTGAAAAATGCCATTTACCCCAACACATTGAAGCAAGCGCTGATTCTTCCTCTAGCCAGGAAAGCAGGACTCAATGTCTCAGTACTTTCAAACTACTGTCCTGATTATTAATCACATGTCCAAGGTTTTAGAAAGAATGATTAACAGTCAGCTGACAAAATGTTTAGAAGACACCAACATACTTGACCCTTCTCAAATGGGCTTTACGTCCAAGAATAGCACTGAAACCAACCTTCAGGTGGCCAAAGACAATATAAGCCTGGAAGTAGATCAGGCCAAAGCGGTTGCCCTGATTCTACTAGATTTATCAGCAGCTTTTGACACTGTCTCGCACAGTCTTCTGATGAACAAACTCCATGAGGCTGGGCTACACTCGACTGTCTCACATTGGTTCTGCTCATTTTTGTCTAACAGGACTCAGTCAGTTCAGTTACACACTTAGACCCTCTCCCCACAGGTTGAACTGTGGGATGCTGCAGGGTTCTTCGTTAAGCCAACTCTCTTTAATGCGTATGTAGCAGCCCTTGCCAAGCTGGTGCGCAAGTGGGGTTTTGAAATCTGTTCTTACGCGGATGACCCTTAAGTGATCATCTATTTAGGTGATCAACGTGAGAAAATTAGACACAATCTTTTGGGATGCCTCGAGGAGGTAGCTAGTTGGATGAGACATCACTGTCCGAAACTAAACACTGATAAAACAGAGATTCTACTTTTTGGAGCTGCCCATGATATTTCGGACCCAATGTGGTGGCTGGCTTCCTTAGGACCGGCTCCTACACCAAAAAATAGTGGTACGGAATCTGGGGTTTCTGATTAACGATTCCTTAACAATATCTAAGCAAGTTGTGCTACCTGCATCATATGTTACGGTCTGCTGAAACTCCTCAAGAAATTATTTCGTTGGATTCCTGTTGGCTGGCAAAGAACCATTGTCCAGTCTATTGTGGTAAGCAGATTGAACTATAGCAACATGCTACATTTTTGGATATCGTACCATCTTTTCTCTCAACTGCAGGTAACTCAAGATATGGATGCCTAACTTATATGCAACTAAAATAGGTTTAGCTCGGCTTCTGCCTTCCTTAGAACCTTGCACTGGCTTCCTATTCGTTCGAGGTCTAAATTCAAACTGTTGTGCCATGCACACAGAGCCCTTTATAATACATGTCCTGTGATTCTCCAATGCAAACTGAAGTTTTACACCCCCCCCCCCACAAGAAGTCTGCGATTCGCTACTCTGGCCCTTGCTAAAACTCAGCAAGTGAAAAAAGCACAAGTTGTGGGACACCTTTTTACCTTTCTGGCTCTGCTTGTTGGAACCTACTGCCATTAGACCTCCACTGTACCAACGATTATCCTAGATTCAGAAAGAAGCTTAAAACATGGCTCTTTTCCAACTAATCACCATTCCAATCCTGTCCTACTCAGTAATTTGCCTACGTAACTTGGCTTGTCTTAGCACTGTGATATCCCTCTCGGGATGAGTGTTGCGCTCTATAAAAACTGGAAATAAATTAAAATAAATAAAGTGTGAACAACAGAGCATGCCAATCAGAAATCTGATCTCAAAATGTACTTAGTACAAAACCAAAGTAATGGTAACTTGCTCCCAACACAGATGATCTAACTGTATTCCTTGTAGACGCTACAGGTGGAGATCGCTTGTGACAAATTGGAACTAGAGATAGTACCACTTCATTGTCAAGATGGTCACCTGTGAGGATAGGTTATTTTTAAGCAAGTACTCTTTTAAAAAGCGCCTACTGCCACATCTACACAAATATGTCTTGCATTGTCATAGGAAAGTATGAATGTCCCAAGTAGGCCTATCAGAATGAGAATTTCCATTCAGTCATTAACTCGCCCAGCACATCCCAAAATTGTTTGAATATAGGCTGAAGGAAGAGAATCTCTCCTTGCTAGCTAGGTAAAGTCATGTTTGTAAGGTTTAGTTCTTATGGGTAGGTAGAGGAATTCTTCTCCAGAACATCTATTTGCCTGTTGCTATAGTTACGTCTTTCCTGGAATTTATTTTCTTGAATGTCCACATCTCCATCCTCTTCAAACCTCAACGAGCCCTGTGCTGGCTTACTCCCTCAAATGCAAAATGAAATCCAGAATGTACCATTTCTCCATATCAGGTGATGAATGGACTTCTTTTACAGCTTTTGGAGAAAGGGAGAACAAGAATACATTGCCTGCAACTGCGCCTATTACGTTCATAGAGAGAACAAGAGTAAAGTACAGAGGCTCAGATTCATGAAGGTTTTGTGTCGCCCATGCGCTACTCAAGGCGACAGAAGGTGACGCAAAAATAAGAATGAGATTTACCATGCCACGCAGAGGCACCCTGGGTGGCTTGGTAAATCTGGGGTAATGCAAGGGAGTGCAAGCCTGATTTACCAACACTGGTAGACCTGGGGAAATGTCAGAATTGTACGCCTTCCCAATAGAGACGCGACAAGGAGAAATATCCTTATTTCTCCTCATTGTTTCCTCTTTCTAAATGTGGTGCATTCTGCAGCACACTTAGAAAGAGGGAAATGCCTCTAAGGATTGTTTTCATGCAGGAAGGTGTTCCTTCCTGCAATCAATCAAATCAATCAATTAATCAGTATTTGTAGAGCACGTCTTTTCACCCATGAAGGTATCCAGGTGCGAGGTACAGGTCTCAATCGAAGAGCCAGGTCTTGAGCCCTTTCCTGAATTCTGCCAGCATATGGGAGGTGCGGAGGTAGAGAGCGTTCCAGGCTTTGGTGGCGAGGAAGGACAAGGCGTGACCTCTGGTGTGGCAGCGGCATGTGCGAGGGATGTGTGAGCGGGCAAGGTATGCGGAGCAGAGTTTCTGCAGGGGTGGTGGAATTGCAGACGTTGGTTCAGGTAGGCAGATCCTTGGATGTGGAGGGCTTTGTCAATATATCAATCAATATTTGTAAAGCATGACTACTCACCCATGAGGGTCTCAAGGCGTGGGGGAGGAGCCTCACGGGGGTGTGGAAGGAGATGCGGTGGTTCAGGCAGCCTGGTCCTGCATTGTGTATGGCCTTGTACGTGTGGGTAAGAAGTTTAAAGGTGATTCGCTTCTCGACTGGTAGCCAGTGGAGGGTCCTTAGGTGTTGGGAGATGTATTCTCGGCAAGGGAGGTCCAGAATGAGTCTGGCAGCAGCCTTCTGAATGAGTTGAAGCTTTTTGATGTTCCTAATTGAGGTGCCGACATAGAGGGCGTTGCCGTAGACAAGCTTGCTAGTGACTAAGACATGGGTTACTGTCCTGCGACAGTCTGCTGGGATCCATCTGAAGGTCTTCCGAAGTTTGCAGTGTGTGTGGCAGCAGGAGGAGGCGACAGAGTTTACCTGGCGGGTCATGGTTAGGGAGGAGTCGAGGATGATTCCTAAGCTGCAGGCATGCTCAGTCAGAGCAGGGGGGCGCTGAGGGATGTGGGCCACCAGGAGTCGTCCCAAGCTGAGGTGGAGTTTCCGAAGATGATGAGCTCCGTCTTGTCGGAGTTAAGCTTGAGGCAGCTTTCTCTCATCCAAGTAGCGACAGCTTCCATTCCTGAGTGAAAGTTCCTTTTGTGCATGTCCGGGTCTTCGGTGAGGGAAATAATGAGTTGTGTGTCATCAGCATATGACACAATGTTCATACCATGGCTTCTGAGGATGGCAGCAAGAGGGGCCATGTAAACGTTGAACAGTGTGGGACTCGGTGAGGATCCTTGGGGGACACCGCAGTTGACTCCTGTGGGTCTGGAAGTGTAGGGCAGGAGTCTGACCCTCTGCGTCCTCCCGGAGAGGAAGGAGTGGATCCATTCTAGGGCTCTTACGCCAATTCCTATATCGTGGAGTCTGGTGCACGAAGTGCTGTGGGGGACTGTGTTGAAAGCTGCTGAGAGGTCGAGGAGAATGAGTGCTGTGGTGTGGCTGTGGTCTACGAGTAATTGGATGTCGTTGGTGGCTGCCAGGAGTGCTGTCTCCGTGCTGTGATTGCTGCGGAAGCCGGACTGGGAGCTATCCAGGGAGTTGTTGGCCTCGATGAAATTCCATAGTTGTGCGTTGATTGCTTTCTCTAGTACTTTGGTGGGGTAGGGTAGCAGCGAGATGGGCCGGAAATTATTTAGTTCTGATGGGTTGGCTAAAGGTTTCTTCAGGAGAGGGCGTATTTCGGCATGTTTCCAGTCCTCAGGGACGGTGCCCATGCTGGTGGAGCAGGTGATTGTGTTACGAACCTCAGGGGCGATGGATGCGCTGGCTCTGATGTATATGTGGTGTGGGCAGAGGTCCGAGAGGGCTCCGGAGTGGGTGCTGTTCATGATGTTGACTGTTTCCTCTGTGGTTAGTATGGGTGGGTTCTGTAGGGGTGGGTCTGTCACAGGTTCTAGTGTCAGGATTTTCCGGGAGGAAGCTGTTGTAGATGTCCTGGATCTTGTGGTGGAAAAAGGGGGCGAGTTTGTCAGCAAGGTCCTGTGAAGGGGGGATGCTGGTGGCTTTGGAGGGGGGATCTGTGAACTCATTGATGACTAAAAATAGTTCATTCGAGCTGTGTGCAGAGGAGTTGATGCTCTCCTGGAGTGCGTCCTTCCTTTCGTTCTTGATTTTTTAGTCGGTGGGCAGCAGATGCGACTCTGAATTAGGTGAGGTCTCCGCTGGATTGGCTGTTCCTCCATTTTTTCTCTAAACATCTGTGGGTACGCTTTGATTGTTGGAATTCGGTGGTGAACCAGCTGGCTTTCTTAGGTACGCGTTTGGCCAATGTCAGCCGGAGAGGGGCTAGAGAGTTGGCGCATTTGGTGATTAGTGCATTGAGATTGCGCGCTGCTGGGTTGGCGTCGTCAGAGGGGGGAGGGAGGGATTTGGTGAGCGATGAGGTGAGTTGCTTGTTGGTAATTTTGTTCCATTTCCTGTGGGGGGTCCTGGAGGTGTGGGTGCGGCTGCTGGGTGCTGTGATTGTGAAGTGTATGCAGCGGTGGTTGGTCCAGTCTGGGGTGGAGATGGTCTCGATAGAGAAACAGTTGCTTGAGGTGAAGATGGGGTCCAGTGTGTGTCCTGCGATGTGTGTGGGTGTGGACAACAGATGTCTGAGGCTCAGGGTGGTGAGGTTGTTGAGTAAAGCAGTGGTGTTTGAGTCGGTGCAGTCCACGAGGTGGGAGTTCAGGATGCCGAGGAGGAGGTAGTCAACTGACGCCAGGGCCTGGAGGATTGCGATGTCTACAACGTCGTCTATGAAAGCTGGGCGGGAGCCGGGTGGCCTGTACACCAGGGTGCCTCGGATGGAGGAGTTGTGGTTGGAGTGGACCAGGAAGTGAAGGTGTTCCATGGTGGTGCAGTGTTCTTCTTGGACGGCCTTAACAAGTAGTGAGGACTTGTGTACAATGGCGAGTCCTCCACCAGGGCGGGAGGGCCCGTCTCTCCTTAGGATGCTGTAACCATTGAGAATGGCGTTGTCTGGACCAGAGGTGAGGTTGGTCCAGGTCTCGGTGAGGAAGGCGATGTCTGGTCGGGTGGTGTCGATCAGGTCCCAGAGTTCCGTGGCATGTTTGTGGAGGGAGCAGATGTTCAGGAGCAGGCAGTTGATGGGGTTGTGGAGGTTGCTGGTATCTTTGTGTGCAGAGAGTACCTTCGGTTTGTTGAGGCTGGTGCTGAAGTTGCGGTTCCTGCAGGTAAAAGGTTTGTGGGTGTCCTTGGGGGAGATGGTGCAGCAGTTTCTGACACATCTGGTGTTGAGGCGGAGAAGAGTCTCGGAGTCGTAACAGAGGCAGTCCAGGGGGTGGTTTAGTGGAGATCCTGGGTTCCTGGCACTGGGCGCAGTCCAGGCGCGGTCCAGGCGCGGTCCAGGTGCGGACGGGCTTGCCTTTGGCTCGCCTTCAGCATGCCAGCTGAGCGGCCATGCTGGGGCCGCCACCAAGAAGGGAAGGAGGGTGCGGGAGCAGTGAGCTGGGAGGCGGGAGGGCGGGAGGGCGGGAAAGGTACTCCGTGGGGAATGGAGGGCAGAGAAGAGAGGGGAGAAAGGAAAAAGAAATAGAGAAAAATGAGGGATGATAGAAGAAAAAGGCAGAAAACGCAAGAGCGAGAGTGACAGAGAAAAAGAAAAGAAAAATAAATACTTCATTGTAATGGCTACTAGACCACCAGGGATGAGGCGCAGGGACAAGCCTGCGGGTGGAGGAGGGCCTCAAACTGAGAGTCAGGAGACTCTCAGTTTGTCCCAGCAAAGACAGAGGCACCAGCAGCCAGAGGAGCTAGAGAGGGCAGCAGACGCTGACCAGGAGGTAAGTGCAGTTGCCCTCTCACAGTGCTGCAGCCGCCATTAAGAAGGGGGGTGGGGAGGGCAGAGAGCTGGGAGGCAGGAGGGCAGGAAAGGTGCTTCACGGGGGTAGGGGGGCAGAGGAGAGAGGGGAAAAAAAGAAAAAGAAATAGAGAAAAACAAGGGATAGTTCAAGAAAAAGGCAGAAAACGCAAGAGTGAAAGAGCAACAGAGAGAAAGAAAAGAAAAGGAAATACTTTTCTTGTGAAGGCCACTAGACCACCAGGGATGAGGCGCAGGGACGAGCCTGTGGGAGGAGGAGGGCCTCGAACTGAGAGTCAGGAGACTCTCTGTTCGTCCTAGCAAAGGCAGAGGCAGCAACTGCCAGAGGAGCTGGGGAGGGCAGCGAACGCTGACCAGGAAGTCATTGCAGTTCTTTGTCGGCGTGGGGTAGGAGCTTAAAATGGCATCTTTTCTGGACAGGTAGCCAGTGGGGGTCTTTCAGGTGCTGTGAAATGTGGTCTCTCTTAGGTAGGCTGATAATCATTCTGGCGGCCACGTTTTGTATTGATTGGAGCCTTCGCATGAGTTTGTTGCAAAGGTGCACATGTAGAGTGCATTTCTGTAGTCAAGGCAGCTGACGATGAGGGCATGAGTAACTGTCTTCTTTGTGTTGATGGGGAGCCACTTGAAGATTTTCCAGAGCATGTGAAGCATGTGGAAGCAGGCTGAGGCGATGGAGTTGATCTGCCACCTTATGTAGAATTTGCTGTTGAGGATGATGCCGAGGTTATGGGCATGGTCTTTTGGTGTGGGGGTAGGGCTGAGGTCCGACGGCCACCAGGAATCATTTCAGAGGGTGTTTTTTTTGGCAAAGATGAGAACTTCCGTCTTGTCAGTGTTCAGCTTTAAGCAGTTATCCTTCATCCATGCTGAGACGTTCTTCATGCAGTTGTGGAACTTTGTCTTGGTAGCAGTGGGGTTGGCAGAGAGTGATAGGATGACTTGCGTATCGTCAGCATAGGAGATGATGTTGATATTGTATGATCTGACGATATCTGCGAGGGGAATCATGTAGCTGTTAAAGAGTGAGGGCTAATGAACAAGTCCTGGGGAATTCCACAGTTGTTGTGTTTGGCATGTGATTTGAAAGGGGAGGTGGACTTTCTGAGTGCGTCCTGTGAGGAAAGATGCCACTACCTGAGTGCGACGTCCATTATTCCCAATTGGTGCAGGCGGTGGATGAGTGTGTGGTGGGAAACCGTGTCAAAGACGGTTGAGAGGTTGAGCAGGATGAGTGTGGCAGATTCTCCTTTGTCGAGTATCACGCAGATCTCATTTGATGCCTCGATTAGAGCTGTCTCAGTGCTCTGGTTGGATCTGAAACCTGAATGGGACGAGTCAAGTAGGTTTTTCCTCTCCGTGTGTTCATTGAGTTGGACATTGACAGCCTTCTCCAGGACTCTGGCGGGGAATGGGAGCTACAAGATGGGTCGGTAGTTCTGTATTTTGATGGGATCAGCCAAGGGTTTCTTGAGGAGGGGTCTGATCCTGATCTCGGCGTGTTCCAGGCATCGGGAAAGGTGGCAGAAGAGAGTGAAGCATTGCTGATGGTGGTGAGGTGGCACTGATCTTGTCCCTTCTGAGGTTGAAGAGTCTGTGGGGGTAGGGGTCGGTGGGTGCTCCGGTGTGGATGGAGTTCATAAAGGTGGTTGTATCTTCATCAGTGAGTTCTTTCCAGATGTGGAGTGGGTGGTTGGAAGTAGTGGTAGACTGGAGGTTATGGGATTAGGATGTTTGGGGATTGAAGTTCTTGTAGATGGTTGCTATTTTGTTGTGGAAGTGGTCAGCTAGGTTGTTGCAGAGCTTCTGTGATGTGGGGATGGAGTTTTCGGTGAGCTCTATGACATTGATGAAGAGTTCCTTGGATCGGTTAGCCCTGGTATCGATCTTGAGGGTCAGGGCCTCCCTTTTTGCTGCTCTGATCTCTCGGTGGTATAGGTTGAGGGTTGATTTGTAGGTGGCTCTGCTGGTTTCTTTCTTGCTGGTGTGCCACCTTTTCTCAAGTTGTTTGCATCTGCGTTTGGTCTTGCCGAGTTCCAGGGTGTACCACGTGGCTTCCTTGGCTGGTCTGTGGGCTTTGGCTGGTTTAGTGGGAGCAACTTGGTCGGCCACGTTGGTGATCCAGTCATTGAAGTTCTGTAATGGTTGGAGGGTATTTGGGCCGAGTGGCACCGAGGGCATCAGTCCATTGTTGCTGAGAGACCTTGGCCCATCTGCGGAAGGGTGTTCTGTGGAGGTTACGGGTGGTACGGGTGTGTCCGGAGATGGTGAAGTGTACGATGGAGTGTTCCGACCAGGTTAGGTCCCATGTGTGGGTGTAGATAATTCTGTTATTGGATGAAAAAATGGGGTCCAGTGTGTGACCTGTGATGTGTGTGGGGTCGTTGACTAGCTGCTTGAGGCAGATGTTGTCCATTCGTTCAGGAGGTCTGTGTAGTTGGTGTCGGTGGGGTCGTCTAAGTGGAAGTTGAGGTCTCTCAGGAAGACGTAGTGTTCGGATTCTATGGCCAGAGGGATGATGAATTCTGCAATGGCAGTGCTGATTCTGGTCCGCAGTCCTGGTGGTCTGTAGGCCATGGTGCCTTTGATAATGGTATTATTGTCGACATGGAAGTTCATGTGTTCCATGACTGGGATGGTTTGATCATTGGTGGTTGTGCAGACGATCACCTCCTTGTGGGTATGACGGCCATGCCGCCTCCATGTTTGTTGGGTAGATCATGCTGGTTCATCTTCTAGCCAGTGGGGGTTGCACCGGCGATGTCCGGTGAGGAGGCTGGCGTGATCCAGATTTCATTGATGAAGAATACATTGAGGTGAGAGAGGTGACGGTGTCCCAGATTTCGGTGGCATGCTTGCAGAGGGATTTGGCATTGAGTAAGATGCAACTGACTGTGCTGATGGTGAGATAAAGATGCTGCGTGGGGTACCTGGTTCTGGCATGGAGCTGAATCTGCAGTGGCAGCAGTTGAATGGTCCTGCTGTGGAGCGCGGCGATGCTAGCTAGCAGTTGTTATTGCAACTGGGGTCTAGGGTGCGAAGATCAGCTGCAGAGTATCTAAGAGGTTTTGAAGGGCCAGGGTTCCTGGCGCTGGGGGTGGTCCAGGTGTGGACGGGTGCAGGCGGGCTTGCTTTTGACGCTCCTTTGGCGCGGCTTCACTGTGGCCTCCATTAAATAGGTCCTGGGAAGGGTGCTGGAAGGTGGGCGGATGGGAACGAGCAGGAACCAGATGTGTAAGAAAGGGCAGGAAACCAGGAGTGTGGGGGAGCGGTACCCCGAGGGCAATGCTGTACAAGGTTCCTGGGGACAGGAGACCTTGGTGCAGCGGTGGAAGCAACCTGGACTGGGACCTGCCAAGAGGCAGGTCAGAGCTTGGTTTGGGACCTGGTGCTGGGCAGAAAGCCTGGCGCTGGGGAGAGCTGAAAGGATCTGCTCACTAGAGCCACGTTGCAGCCTCCAATAAATAGGTCCTGGTAGGGGAGCTGGGCGGCGGGTGGGATCGTGCAGGAACCAGGAGCGCGGGGAGTGGCACCCCGAAGGCAATGCTGTTAGAAGGCTCCGGGGATCAGGAAACCTTGGTGCAGCAGTTGAAGCAACCTGGGCACGGACCTGTCAGGAGGCAGTTCAGAGCCTGGTTTGGGACCTCGCATTGGACAGAGAGCCTGCCGCTAGGGAGATCTGGAAGGACTTGCTCCTGCACAAAAACAATCCTGCATAGCTTGATAGATATGGCACAGCCCTGTCCACTCCCTTTCACGCAGTGCAGTACAGCAAGATGTCTTGCATTGCATTGAATGAGCAAATCACAGATGTGGACCAGAGTCTGGATCCATCGCCATGGCAAACCCAAACTCAGGATTGGCCCCTCCAACTTAAAGGAAAACTAGTCTTTGGTTGGAAAGGCCGCTCTTTAGTGTATGTCAGGGTGAAGGCAACTTTACTTACGTTATCCCACAGAATAGTGGGCATACATTTTGTCCCTTGGCAGAACTCATTTGTAGGAGGGATGGAAGGAGGGTCTTGTGGAAGCATGCCAATTAAATATGGATCACCCTGGCTAGAGTATGTGATGGCAAGAACTTGTATGTAGCAGTTCCTGTGTGTACCCTGAATGTTAGCAGGTTGCTGCGAACATTCAGGAGCATAGCTCCAGGGGTGAGGGGGGGGGGGTTTGGAGTGTGGACTCCCCCCCAGTAAATGGAATTTAGTGTGTGTAGTTGGGTGTAATCGCCTCCAGTCGGACTAGCAGTGACTGTGGTCAGGTTCCCACTAAGATTAGCAGTCCTTACAGCACAGGCACACATCTCTAGGAAACTTTGCAGAGCGTGTATACCCAAAACAGGTTAAGAATAGTAATAGTTGGCTCTTTAGTGGTACAGAGAAGACTTTTACATTTAGGAATATTTCTATCATTTTTGCCATTTCAAAGGCAGTGATGGTTGAGAATTCTCTGTTCCACACCACCCAAATCTAACTGACCAAGCTACGCCCCTGTTGAAGACTGAGGTTATTCTGGAAAGGAAGTTTACAGGCATAGTCTTAAGAGAATTTGAGCTAACATTGGAGTCGAGGCTCATGGAAACATTTTACTGGTAGAGTAGCTAAGGATAGTACCATAACAGGTATAAATGGCAGGAATTCTGATGGCTTGTCCATGATAGCTCAGTCCCTACTAGACGATAGATTCACTTCATGACACTTGGACTATATCTGTTGACCACCTCAGATATTGTAATGCCAATCTTAATTTTCAGGAACTGTTTCATGGAACCTGGTTGCTTTTCTTTAGCTAGTTATGAGGTCTAAACATCAACCTTGACAGTCTGCATGTTAATCATTGAACTTGCTGTTAAACATCAATCTCTCTCGGGTTCCTTTCCCCTAACTTCAGTTTTCCTGTCCACTGTCCTGTTCTCTTTTTGATTGGATGCATTTGTCTACTTTATAGTTTCCTATGATGTTTTACTTCAGGAAATTTGTCAGGCATATTTTCTTGGAACTGATTGATTGGTTGATTGACTGTTTACATATGCAGCGCTTGTTCACCAGCGTAAGTATCAAGAACAAGAAGAAAGAATGTTAGAAAGAGACAATTCAAAAGACCTAAGAAAAGAATGGTGTTTTAGGTGTTTTAAAGTTTGCCTAAAAGAAATATACGAGCAAATGCATTTGGTATGTAGGGAAGGTTGTTCCAGAGTTGGGCATCCACAAGTTGAAAAGAATGACTGCACAGGCTAAAGTAGTTTGCAAGGGGGCAGGGAAAAGAGTATTTGTGACTTGGAAAGCAGTGTTTTTAGTACTCAGACAGAGGTGACTTTTAAGTTGCATGAAAAAGCCAGTGCTTAAAATAGCGAGCTTTCAATGGAGGCCAATACTTCAATGGCTTAAAATTACTGTCTGGAAGCCAGTGAGTGTGATAAATGGCCTGAGCAAGAGGATCAATTTTTGAAATTTACAGACCAAGCATACTGTGGCATCCTGATTCCTTTGAATTTTAGCTAAAGATGACTTAGGAAGGTCCATATAAAGTATATTACAGTTATCAAGTCTTGATAAAATACAGGTGGAAACCACCTTAGGTGGGTTAGTACGCCAAGTCTTTCGTCAGCATTTTTAGTAGATGAAAACAGGTCACTGAGTGAGTACTGACTTGGGCTAAAAGAGAAAGGTTGTGATCTGTAGAACTCCGAGGGCCCAAATCACAAAGGCAAAGCTTTGTAGATCTACTCACATGTAGAATTCCTCCTACTCCTCAGTGTAACAGTCAGAGGAGATTTATGCCTATGAGCAGACTTACATGTCTCTAACCCCTCAAATGAGGGGGTAGTCGCTCCCACTAATTAATTCGTGAATGGTCTTACTCAATCAAATTAGTATTAAATTCCAAAATAAGTTCAGTGTATTAATTTAATTTATAAAAACTAATGTTTTAACTTATTTAAAAATGAAATTTCACACCCTCACAAACATTATTATTGTTTTATTTTTTTAGTCAACTTGGATTAATTAGACTTCTACATTTAAAAAATGACTCATAATTATACTTACTTTTTCTATCATAAAAAAAACAATTTAAATAATTAAATTCCTTTAAAGTGTTAGTTTAATATCCTGCCTCCATTTCTATGGCAGTATGTTGCATTACCAGTGAAGGGCCAGTGATTAGTCATCTGTGGTGCTTGACTTATTCCACAGCTCGAATGGAGTGCATTTAAGGCTGTTTATGATATTATTAGGGCTATAGCAAATTTAGAAGTGTATTTTGTGAATTGCAATATTCTTACTCTTATGTGGGTGTGTGTTTTGCATTAGCATATTAGCACGTTCCTCACTAAACTCCTTCTTAATTTTCTCTTAAACATAACTATTTTCTAGACATTAGTCACCATTTTCCCACTATGTCTCTCCCATATTTTCTACAAAAATGGATACCTACTTGTGCACAGATCTCCTCTACCATGTTGGAAATCTTCGTATGAGAAAAAATAGGAGGTGGAGATCCCCACTTGCAGGTATTTGAACATCACCATATTTTTCACTACATTTGTCCCTCAACAGTTTTCTCACGAGCATTTCCTTTCTAGAGCCAACATCTGAGGATTTCAGGATGGGATTTGCACCTTCACACCAAGGACTTGTGTTCCTTAACTACCTCGAGTGATGTTTCTCAATTTCAAACAACTCAAAATTCTCAAACAAACCTGTAATTTGATAAACTCCATTACCTTCATTTTATTTAAATCCATAAGCAAAACATTATTGTTGCTAATGGTGGTCATACACATTAGAAGCCTCTCTAAACCAATAGGAGTTTTACCAATTAAAATCATCAGTCCAAGCAAGTAATGACCAATACTTTGGCACATTGGTCTGCTTTAAAAGTACTCATAAGTATTGAAATAGTTGGGCCAACACACAGCACTGCTTCTGGCACATTTATTCTTCTTGTAAATGCATAATTGACATTACTAGTTTGCACGTTGCAAAAATGTTTTAATGAAGTCACTTTTCAAATGCAGTAAACTCAATTTCAATTGGCAATGCCGTACTTTGGTCTTAATATTATCTTTATTAATGTAGTAACAATAAATGCTACCTTTCTTCTGTCTGACTTCTACAATCTTTCTGTATGTCTATGTCAGAAAACAATCGAACCACATCTTCTATGCAAGGAGGCAGTCCTCTAAATGGTACCGTAAGAATTTTACAATGATTTTACCCTCCATTTCGAAGAAAGCTGTTCTATGATGCGATGATGATTCTTTGCCTCACTTGTAGATCCTTTTCTATGTATCGGAGCTAATGAACTACCAACTTATGAAGCCAGACTACCTACTTTCACTGGCACATCACTGATGAGTTAATTCACTAAGCCTGCCCAGAAAGTTACTTTTCAGAAGTGCAGCACAAAGGTTAGTAATGCCACTAATAGAGTACCACTCAACTCTTCAATGTGACAATGAACATTTTTAGTCTATGCTAACGAGTTTCCCCGTTCATTAAGTATAGTGAACAGTATAGTCAGACAGGAAATGATGACATATCATTTCCGTATGCTACTGCCGAAGTCTGGAATGCATCTCACTCATAGTATAATTGACATCCATACCATTGTGAGCACATTTTCTCCTCCAGGTCAGGATTCGAAAATGCTTGCAGCGAGGTAGAAGGGATCTTTGGACCCAGTGAAGAGTGTGGTAAAACCAAATACATTCGCTCAAATTTCAATCAATACAACAACAAATTCAAACACCATATCCAATGTGTCCATGGAAATAAAACTCCAATCAATGAAAACTTCCAAAGCTTTATTACAACCACAAAGCCAAAGTGACGTAAATAGTGTGTAAAACTAAGTTATAAAGATAAATGAAAACCATAGGCTGGCCAAATCTGTGAAACAAGTTTAATATACTTAAAATCAATACCATTAAACATTCCAGAAGAATTATGCAAACAAGCAATGATAATATTTGTGCAACAGAAACAGATTTCAATTTATTAGATGGTGACATCAGTCAATATCCGAATTCAAAGTTCAATACATCAGATTTTATAAGGATGGTTATCCCTACTGCTATCACAAATTAGGACAAGCATGTGTGGAAACGGACTAACACATGCGGAACAAAAGCAAAAAAAAAAGAAGACAAAAGTAATTTAGAAAAATCATCTATCTTGGGTTAGATTAGACTAACTAATAAAATAAAAATAGAACAGGTGTCAGCATGCTAAACCAATTAAAATAAGGCATGGGGAAAAATAGCATTGCAATTTTATACATCTCCCGGAAACAGCATACAGGTCAGGTTTAGCAGCAAAACACGTCAGATCCAGCAGAGCGCATCAGAAATATCATCAGGGGAAAAGCGAGAACTCAAGCTGAACATCAGGAACATGAATGGGACAAATAACAATTAAATTCAAAGGGGCAATTTAGCAATACAAGGAGGACTTAACAGGTGAAGATTGAATAGCATGAGAAGCAAATAGGGAATTGAGCAATACAAGCATCAAGTAGGGACTCACTAAAAGTTTCAAAAGTCTCTGCCTAGTTAGAAATGTCCAATGTAATTCGATTGGTCCACTGTGTCAAACCATGTTTCGGGAAAGGACAATTATCCAATGAAATTTAGAATGCCCATTAGGTTTGCAACAACTACAGATTCTCTCAGGGTAGGTGTGAAGTCACCTCTCCTTCCATGTGACACCGACAATAACTAGCAACTCTGTACATTAGTTGATACATTCCAAAATCTTCCCCTGACTCACAACAGTTCTCTCCTTTCAAATGGGAACAAGCATCTAGACATTGGTACTGCTTTACTTTCCAGTCCTCATGTCCCAGTGTTGCAACAATTCAAGGCTACTATAGAATGAACGTACACAATACAATTAATAAACATGTGAGACGACCTCATGGAAAAATTCAGGTTAAAAGCAAAAGAAATTATTCAGCTTTTTCATTATTGCTGCAAATATGAAACCTCAGGCCTAGTTATGCTAACACAAGAAACTTGATGAATTGATATAACTATTAATAAAACACGCAAATTATGAAAACTCAAGAATATATCTCAGTAATAATCTATCATAAAATATGCGAGTATTTTCAATTATTCATTGCAATCTTTGTTAACAAATTAAATATGACTGAGACATGCATTTATTGTTCTGCACACATGTAACTTTAAACTAGTAACTCATATAAATCAACATAAATCAGAATTATTTTCTAAACATAAAAATTCACTCTAATGATTAATTATTCTCAAACATTGTTATAAACCAGGTTAGCATTTTATTAAACATGGTTGGGCACAACGTCTGCCATGGTAAACACGATACCCACCTATGGTATGCACAATGTTCATCATAGGACAAAATGTGTAACCTTTAAAATACATATTAGCGCAGCTCAGTTATGCTTTTAAATGTGAATATAAAGTCATCTAATGCTGACATGTGCCACTAAAGCATTACCAAAATATCCATTCTTTCACCATCTCCCTAAAGAACTTGATGATCTGGCTCTTCAGCACTCATCCATAAAACCTTCTTGCGCTTCATCCTTAGCGATCAATCATTGCTTACTTTGAGATACCAGCAGAAGGCTCTGTATGACGTACAAGTGTACATTTGTGTATCAGGTAACACAATAGCATTAAGATAGGTTAACAAGTGATCCAATGTCTCAAGTGATTACGTCACACAGTCCTGGATAGGCATTATGGCGTGTGTAGTTTTTTCTATTCTACACACAGGAACACAAGTACCAGAATTCACATAAATTAACAGGACTTGGTGAGCTTCTGGTACATGGAACATGGTAGTGTTAAATCTCAGATTACGTCACGGCATGTGGGATTATATCACATCTTTTAAGGTGCTGTTTGTCCAACAGCCTTGCTTTACTCAACCACCTCTTTGGGTTCTGAGACACCATCACGTCCCTCTCACCTCTTTTACATGAGTGAGTTGCCAACGTACTAATTGTCATTGTTCTTGCTAACAAATTAACAAATCAAATTAATGTCAAGAGATTGTGCAAAGATAAATGATGCTTTAAGATTTGAAGACATTTTTGTCCTTTCTAATTTAGTGATGTTCACTACAAAATACAGCTTCCGTTTTGTCTTTTGTCATTTTGGGCACAATGATGCTTCAGCCACCAGAAGTACTATTTCATTGGTTTTAGAAGCATGGTTTCAGGAAAAGGTTTTTACAAGATGCTGTACGTTTTGAGCTTCAGCACAAACGTTCACAAAAGTGCATGCTGTGCTCTGCATTATACCACAGTGGATATTGCTGTGCATGGTCATGTTTATTGGAAATTGATGCTTCAGACATTTTGTAGCAGGCCACACTCATATAGCACAAAAGGAGTTAAAGGAACTATTCCATGCAAGCCTAATTTCCTCCTCATTATTGTTTTATAGCACAAAGAAACTTTGACACTGCTCCTGGTGACACGGTGTCACTGTTTTTGTTTTACTTATCAATTATGCTAATGCACATTATATATACATATCTGAAGTTTTGCTTTCATGTTACGTTTAACCACAGTTAGTGATTTTCATGTTATAATGAATCACAGTTAAAGTTTGTTTACATTAAGTTGGCCATAGTAAATGTACACCTGAATTAAATGATTTCTGCTAGCATGTTACAGTGGCCTTGGCTGCTATGTGTTATCTCACATTTTATTTTAGAAGCCAAGCTAACTGCAATTGTTTGAATCGTTAATGCTGTCAGTTTTTTTAATCTGAATGAGAAAATATATTATTGTGTGTTTCACTGTAACTGAATAATTGGTTTAGAGAACCTGTGCCAAGAACAGCCTAGCATGAAGTTTCAGCGAGTACAAGATATCTTCAGAAGGAGGCCATGCAGCTGTGAACTTCCTTTGTGTGATGTCTGGGATGGAGAGCAAAGACCTCATATAACAAAATGCTAGATTTTGATTAGTTCCTGCCTCTTGGGATCCTTAGGGTGATGCACTTCACTTTGGACATTTTGGCCCTCATTACAACCCTGGCGGTAAATCCCGCTTACCGCCGTGCAGAAGACCGCTAACATACCGCTGCACCCGTGGAATTCAGCTACAGGTATTACGACCCACAGCTCGGAATCTGCCACAATACAGACACCCACACAAGTCCGCCACACCAAGTGATAAACTGGCGATACCAAAACCGACACTGTCATGCCAACAAGAATACGCCTACACTATCACGACACACGAATCAACGCGGCGGTCTTTCAACCGCAATAAACCATTGGCGGTACACACCGCTCAAAATACACACACATTTACAAAACACCACCACATTGGACAATTCGAAATACACACACCTGATACACACACCACACCCACACACCCAATCCAATATAAAACACACACCCACAAACCCTTACTACCAGAAATTGAAAGCAGGCCAGAGAGATACACTACCTTAAACAACAGCAGGATCCACAGACACACAACACCACCACTTACAGAACATCCACGCACCTCAAACAACACACACAAACACATCCCCTCACACATCACAACACACACCACCTCACACATCACCCACACCACATCATGGCACCTCAACGACACCCCAGGCTCTCTGAGGAGGAGCTCAGGGTCATGGTGGAGGAAATCGTCTGGGTAGAGCCACAGCTATTCAGGTGCAGCACACCTCCATTGCAAGGAAGATGGAGCTATGGTGCAGAATTGTCGACAGGGTCAACGCAGTGGGACAGCATCTAAGAACACGGGATGACATCAGGAAGAGGTGGAACGACCTACGGGGGAAGGTGCGTTCCGTGGTCTCCAGACACCAGATTGCTGTACAGAGGACTGGCGGTGGACCCCCACCTCCTCCCCCACAACTAACAACATGGGAGGAGCAAGTCTTGGCAATACTGCATCCTGAGGACCTCGCAGGAGTAGCAGGAGGACTGGACTCTGGTAAGGCAAACCTTTACTACTTTATCCCCCACCCTACCTGCATGCCATCACATACCCCACCCTTACCCTCACACCCATCACCCCAACAACCCACAGATACCCCACCAACAGAACCCACACATCCCAAAAACAAGCCCTGCATGTAACACCAATGCATGGACACCCATCACCAAAGCATGTTCACTACAGATACCCACACAGACCCCAAACCAACTATCACACAAGGACCAAGCCAAGAATGCAAGCACTGGAGTAGAGGGTCACTCACCCATTGCACATGATGGCACACACAGATGCAATAATTATGCTTTTACACCCCTAAAGGACCCCTACCCAACGTCACTGGACAGGAGGTGCCAGACATATCCAGTCCCCCCACAGAAGAGACCCACAGTGACAACAGCAGCTCTGCACAACTGGATCAAGATGACCAGCCTGGCCCACCTGGGACCTCGGGACAGTCGGTTCCACTGACAATGTCACAAGCCACCACAGAGCCACCCCCCTCAGGAAACACCAGCACAGCACCCACTCAGGGGGCCCATCCCTCTGTCCCCAGGACACGTCAATCAGCAGTGTGTCCACCACTACAGGGAACCCAGGCAACCCCACTAACAGAGGACAATCAGGGACCTGGGGGCAGTGGCAGTGGGCACACGGTTCAGGGGACAGAGGCACAGGACAGCAGGGAAGCTGGGAGGACTGCTGTGCGACAGGGGGAGGACAGGCCCAGGGAACCCACTCTCCACGAGGCCCTCTCCAACATCATGGGAGCTTACCATCATTCCCAGGAGACGATGGCAACGGTACTGGCCAAGTTTCAGGAGACCCAGCGGCTGCAGGAGGAACACTACCTTGGGATCAGGGAGGACTTGAAGTCCATTAACAACACCCTGGTCACCATTGCAGGGGTGCTGCAAGACCTTGTCAACACCAGGAGGGACACAGTGGCACAACAAGGGGCCCCTGACAGTAGCCTGGACGATAAACAGCCCTCCACCTCCGCCAGCGCTAGTGGACAGGAGGCACCACCACAGGAACATGCCACCAGCACCCCACCCCCTGCAGATGGAGAACCACCCCGCAAACGGTCCTTGAGATCCAGGAACAAGACAGAGAACATTGCCAAGACCCCCGCCAGGAAATGAGACCCCCCCTGAATGTCACCCTTCTGTCCCACTATGTCACCCTATCCATCCTTAAACTGCCATTGCTCCACTTCCTATGCCCCTTTGGACAATGCACCTGTGAAACAAATAGACTGGACTCATCCATGGACATTCCTCCACCATCCCCCCAGCCCATTTTATAACCCCCTCCACTTATTAGCACATAAATAAACACACTTCAATCACAAAACAATCTGGAGTCAGTCTGTGCTTTCACAAATGTGTAATTGCAATAACCATGGAATATGGCAATGTCAATTTACTTGTTCACATACCAATGTAACACAGCTGTAGGGCAGGAGGAAACATAGCAGAGGGCATAAAGTGGGACCCACATCTGTGAAATGGAAAGGCAAAGTGACAAGTCAGGGTCCATACACTGAGTGAAAATGACAGACATAAGCTAGCTCCAACAATAGTATGAGATGTGGGAGGCAGTGACATCTTCTTACCTGTGTCTCACTGGAAGTATTGCATGATTCTGTTGTTTCAGTTGTCGATATCCTCTTCTTCTGCCTCCTCTTCTTCACTGTCCACACGCTCCACATCTGCCACAAGACCACCATCTGGCCCATCCTCATGCAGAAAAGGCACCTGCCATCGCAAAGCCAGGTTGTGCAGCATACAGCAGGCCATGATGATCTGGCACACCTTCTTCGGTTAGTAGTATAGGGAACCACCTGTCATATGGAGGCACCGGCATCTGGCCTTCAGGAGGCCGAAGGTGTGTTCGATCACCCTCCTAGTTTGCCCATGTACCTCATTGTAGCGTTCCTCTGCCCTTGTCCTGGAATTCCTCACTGGGGTCAGTAGCCATGACAGGTTGGGGTAACCAGAGTCACCTGCAAATATCGAGGGACAACTGTTAGACATCCTCCAACCCTTAGGGACAACCCCATACCCAGACACCTATTCACACTGTATTGGGTCCTTGGCCTCACCTATTAGCCACACATGGTGCCTCTGGAGTTGCCCCATCACATAAGGGATGCTGCTATTCCTCAAAATGTAAGCGTCATGCACTGAGCCAGGAAACTTGGCAGTCACATGGGAGATGTACTGGTCTGCCAAACACACCATCTGCACATTCATCGAATGGTAGCTCTTCCGGTTTCTGTACACCTGTTCACTCCTGCGTGGGGGCACTAATGCCACATGTATCCCATCAATGGCACCAATAATGTTGGGGATATGTCCCAGGGAATAGAAGTCACATTTCACTGTGGGCAAATCCTCCATCTGAGAGAACACGATGTAGCTGCGCATGTGTTTCAGCAGGGCAGACAACAGTCTGGACAACACGTTAGAGAACATTGGCTGGGACATCCCTGATGCAATGGCCACTGTTGTTTGAAAGGAACCACTTGCCAGGAAATGGAGTACTGACAGGACCTGCACTAGAGGGGGTATCCCTGTGGGATGGCGGATAGCTGACATCAGGTCTGGCTCCAACTGGGCACACAGTTCCTGGATTGTTGCACAATCAAATCTGTATGTGACCAGGATGTGTCTCTCTTCCATTGTCGACAGGTCTACCAGGGGTCTGTACACCGGAGGATTCCGCCATCTCATCACCTGTCCCAGCAGACATGCCCTATGGAGTAGAACAGCGAGCAGAGAGTCAGCCAACACTGAGGTATCACAAAATGTTATTTGCTGAAAATTTATTAATCTGCAATGTGCCTGTAACTGTGTGTATTCCAGGCCTAGATAGGTGTGACGCAGTTATTATTAATGCCATGTGGCCCCCTGAAATGGCGGCTGCCTGACCTGTAAGGTGGGACAAGGGGATATGAGGTAACTGCGCTGGCGTTGTACACCGTCGCGGTGGGCGGTCGAAGACCGCGGCGCAATTCAGAATTGGTTAACATTGGGCCCTATGGGTCCGAGGAGCCAATGATGATGTACGCCGCTACGGACGCGACTGCCATTTTCTATCTGTTCCCTCACTTGATACCTGACCTTCAACAGGAGAGGACCTACACTGCATGTGCTGCTGTGACCTGTGTCTGGAAGCAACGATGGCTACAGTGTCTGGGAAAAGGGCCCCTGCCTTCACTTTGGAGGTTTTGAGTTGGAGAAACTAGGGGATAGGGTCCTCGCCCAGTACATTCAACTGTACAGTCCTCCAGACAAACAGGTGAGTATACTGTGAGCATGCTGGATGGGCAAGGCCTGCTTTGAGTGGTGTGGATGGAAGATGCATGGGGGGGCTGAGGCCTGCATGTGAGGATGCTGAGTGTATGTGCGTCAGGGCATGGGTGGGAACTGGTGGGCAATGAGTATGACGGTCCGGCCGGGTGGGTAATGTCCTTTCCCCCTGTCCCATTCCTCTAGGTCAGCGCCCACCAGAAGAAGGCTATTTGGTGTGCCATCGCCAAGGATGTCCGGACCCTGGGGGTCTACCACAGACGGAGCATCCGCTGCTGTAAAAGATGGGAGGACCTGTGCCGCTGGAGCAAGAAGACAGCGGAGGCCCAGCTGGGGATGGCCTCCCAACGTGGAAGGGGTGCCTGTCGCACCATGACCCCCCCTGATGTTCCGGATCCTGGCGGTGGCCTATCCGGAGTTGGATGGGTGCTTGAGGGCATCACAGCAGCCACAAGGGGTGAGTACACTCTCATTCAGCTGACTCTGCGCGCATTACGAGGTGTCTGGGTGGGGGAGGTGGGCAGTGGGTTCCCGTAGGCCAGGGCGGTCTTGGTAGGCAAGGTCCCTTGTGAGGCAGGCTATGTGGCACCCCAACCCCACTAGTGGTAAGAGCCATCTACACCTAGTCAGGCTCCTGTGGCTTCCAGGTGTACAGCAATTGGTCTTACGCCTCGTACCCCGTGGGCATGTGAAAAATCTAGGAACTATAAGTGCATGGCGTAGTGATGAGGGCTGCTCCCTGTGTGTTGTGTCCACCAACAGTAGTGGTGTTGCATGCACTGAACATGTCTTTCTTCTGTCTCCCCCCACCCCTTTTTGTGGACTCCCTGTTTTTGTGTGCAATAGCATCATCATGCGGAGGAGCATTGGCACCGGAGCAGGAAGGAGCTGCAACCCACTCGGCCCTGGGGGGTGAAGCTACGGAGTCTGAAGCCACCAGTGGGACGTAGGGCGAGGGGAGCTCCACAGCAGGGACTGGAGCAGTGACCAGCGACAGCAACTCCTCCTCTGAATGGAGCTCCCTTGCGGTGTCAGGCCCCTCTGTGCCCACCGCATCAACAGGTACAGCCGCCACCCCCCCTACAAGCACCGCCCTCCCAGCAGCCCCTCAGCGTCTGTCCCGTGCCCGCTCACCCAGGAGGGTGGGCATCTCCTTCGCCCCAGGCACCTCAGGCCCTGCCCCAGTCAGCCCTGCTGCCCTCAGTGAGGAGGCTATTGACCTCCTGAGATCCCTCACTGTTGGGCAGTCTACCATTCTGATTGCAATCCAGGGAGTTGAGAGGCATTTGCAACAAACAAATGCATACCTGGAGGGCATTCATTCTGGCCAGGCAGCCCAAAAGAGAGCATTTCAGGCTCTGGCCTCAGCACTGATGGCAACCATTGTCCCTGTGTCCTGCCTCCCCCCTCCAACCTCCTCCACCCAGACCCAATCCCCTGTACCTCAGCCTATCCCAAGCACACCATCAGACCAGCATGCACACATATCAACACACAAGAGTGGCTCAGGCAAACATAAGCACCACACATCCCACCGGCACTCACACAAGCACCATACCCATGCACATATACCAACATCCACTTCCTCCACTGTGTCCCCCTCCTCCACATCTCCCTCCTCCCTCCCAGTCTCGTCTCCACTCACACCTGCATGCAATACATCCTCAGCCACTACCTCCATTACCAGCACGCCCATCACCACACACCGCTCACGTGCAATCACCACCCACACTACCATTCACACATCCCCAGTGTCCTCTCCCAGTGTGTCTGTGAGCCCTCCTCCCAAAGTACACAAACGCAGGCACACACCCACCCAACAGCCATCCACCTCACAACAGCCTCCAGCCCATGCACCTTCACCCAAATTCAGCAGACGTACACCTCCTACAACCACTACCTGTTCCTCCACTCCCAAACCCCCTCCATCCACCCATCCCAGTGTGTCTGAAAAACTTTTCCTGGCTAACATTGACCTCTTCCCTACACCTCCCCCCCCCCCATCCTTCCCCTAGGGACAGGCTTTCAAGGTCCCAGCCCAGCACCTCAGCCACCACATCCCCAGGCACAGTGGTGCCAGCAACTGCGGGGTCATGGAGTGCGCCAACCATCAAGGCTGCCAGTGTGCCAGTTAGCGAGGGCAAGGACATTCCGCCACCTGCCAAGGTGAAAAAGGTGCCCACATCCCGGAGGGAGAAGCCGAAACTACCAGCCACCAAGGCCTCAGCGAAAACGAAAGGGGATAGTGGCAAGACAACTGCACCGCCATCAAAGGTGGGGAAGGGCCAAAAACAGAAGGGCAGGTCAGGAGAGGGCATGGTGGCACCAACTGAGGGACCCGTGTCACACCTTCTGTCCACGTCCACGCCAATCTGTATGGCGGCGAACACCGCCACCTGCACCGCCTCCGGTACGTCTACAGCCGCTGCAACAGTCCCCAGCCTCTTCCCCGGTGGGCAGCCATTCGAGGCTGCAGGAGACATCTTGCTTTCTCCCTCAGCAGATGCTGACACAGACCCCGCCGCCAGCCCCGCCGCCACAGACCCCGCCGCCAGCACCGCCACCACAGACACCGCCGCAAACACCGTCGCCAGCACTGCCACCACAGACACCGCCGCAAGCACCGCCGCCACAGACCCCGCTGCCAGCACCGCCACCACAGACACCGTCGCAAGCACCGCCAGCAGCCCCGCGACGTCCTCGGACAGTGGCACCACCGCTGACATGTCTACCATCCCCAGTGGTCAGTCGTTCGAGGCTGAGGGAAAGTTCCAGGACCCTGGGCAACTTCCATGAAGCATTACTGTCATCACTGTTGGCACCTGCAGGTGAAAGGCGAAGCCGCAGGAGTGTTGGGGTATGTCGCTGCCTCCATGGCGTATCATGCTACCTGTACCTCGCCAATGTCGTGGCACGCACACCCAAGTGAGTGAATTGTACCGGCCACACTGCATGTGGAGCACTCTGGGCACAAAGCCCCCTCCAGAACCAGTGGAGAAATACATCCACTACCTCAGTCCTTGGCAGGATGAAGCACTCTGGGCACCAGGCCCCCTCCAGAACCAGTGGAGTATCACATCCACTACCTCTGTCCTTGGCAGGATGAAGCACTCTGGGCACAAAGCCCCCTCCAGAACCAGTGGAGAAATACAACCACTACCTCTGTCCTTGGCAGGATGAAGCACTCTGGGCACCAGGCCCCCTCCAGAACCAGTGGAGTATCACATCCACTACCTCTGTCCTTAGCAGGATGAAGCACTCTAGGCACAAAGCCTCCTCCAGAACCAGTGGAGATTGACATCCACTACCTCAGTCCTTGGCAGGATGAAGCATTCTGGGCACCAGGCCCCCTCCAGAACCAGTGGAGATTGACATCCACTACCTCAGTCCTTGGCAGGATGAAGCACTCTGGGCACAAAGCCCCCTCCAGAACCAGTGGAGGAATGCATCCACTACCTCTGTCCTTGGATGGCGGATTGGTGTGTCATAATAGTGTGGGCGGTAGATTGTGTTCCGCCTGTCTGTTGGCAGTTACCGCCGCGGTGTTTGTTTGTACCGCTGTGGCAGTCGGAGTGTTAAAGTGGCTGTCTATGTTGGCGGTTCCCGCCATGATCATGATTCCATTTTTTTGCCGCCGGCCTGTTTGCGGTATTACCGCCGCTTTAACACCGACCGCCAGGGTTGTAATGGGGGCCTGTATGTTTAATTATGCTTTGTTGAGTTAGTCAGATTGCTCCTGTCCCTTTTTGTGAAGGCAGATGCTTCTATTTACTCTATCGAGAGCAGATGTACCTTCCTCTCTTGAGGCTCCATACTTAATTTTGCCCCGCTCATAAGGTTTGACTCTTGAGAAAACCTATTCTTCCTTACCCGATAGAACCTTCACTTGATTCTCTGCTTGCTGACACCATCTGCTTAAATTTTCCACAACCTCTTCTTAAGGAATTTGCTTTTGGGGGAATTGAATCTTAATAAATTTGCATATGACCATCTTCATATAACCTGCCTTTGCATTTGCTATTTTGACCTGCTTTGTGTTATACTGAACCATGCTCCACCAAGGTGATTGTTGATTTATGACTAATTCGACTGCTTTGAGTCTGGAACTTTGCTAATCTGCTAATAAATCTTCATGGTTTTCAAATATGCTACTCTCTGTCATTATTGAGGAAAAAATTGTGCTTTACTGTCATTGAGATGATGTACTGTTGAAGTTAAGCCTCAATTTGAGATAAAGGTCCATTCACTTGAGTACAGCTTTTACTTGAATTCCCACCAAAGATTTGCACAGTGCAAACCCCATCCCCATGTGATGGTGATTTCCTCCACTGATGACATGAAACCTGCACCTCCTAGCACCAAGCACACACAATTACACACTACTGCAAAGAAAGGTCACAACTTTTCTCCTAACATTTCGTAAAAAGAGCACCATTTTGGCGGATTGCTGTTTTGATAGATTGTTTGGAGTGCTTTGATTCTGCAAGTTTAAGGGTAATCACTATTGCAAAACACAATAAAACAGGTGCTCTACTGAACTGAGTGTTGCTTCTTTACTGGTTATAAAATGTCCCCATTACCTAGAGTGGCTGAATTGCCTCCAAGAGCAGCAATGGTTGTTCTCACTTGCCCAGCTCTACCAGGTAAAAAATGTTTCAGTAATGGGAAACGCCTCTCTAAACATTTTTTTACTGGTTTAGTGATTTATTTTTGTCAGCTTGAAAACTCTTTTCTGTCAGATAGTAAATACAGAACTCCACCCTGAGATTTTTTACATGAACTGCAAAATGTAACAAATCTTAAATCCAAGGGGTAGCTATCAGGACCACACAACAATTGACAATTGGTGCCCCCCAGGAGCATAATCCTTTTTAGGTCTAACCTCCTTGTTGAAAGACCTATTGTTTACAATACTAGTGCTTAAATAATGGACATCGGGTCAGCCCACTGCTCATGATTGGTTCACTTTCTTGTCTAATTTGGTTGCTTCTTATTTATTAGTTTTCCTTCCTATTGCATTTGGGCATCCTAAAAGGGGATACTAATTGGCTTTGCAAGTACACCTAAAGACTGTGAAAATGCACTTTCCCATTCTAGCCTCCCAAACCTCATGCGATTAAAGCCTCATTAAAGTATTGTGTAGATTACATGGTATGATAATTAGAGTGTATAGCTAACTGAAGGTTAGATTAGATTGAGCATTGCTGTTTCCAATAAAGCCGTGTTTTTCACAAGTATTATGGCAGGGAGAGTTTTGTCTTACCTCTAAACAATAAAATTTTCACTTACGAGAAAACTAGCTTGTGCTAATTTCTGATGTAATCATCAGTTAACTTTTGGTCACTAGACCCACTGCCAGTCTGGCACAAGCTATCATCAGTGGTCTTTGCAGCAGTGTGGTGGACTTTAAATTGGCTCCTAGTAGGGCATTGTTACCTGGGTATCATAATAATAAGATGACCTTCAAAACTTCATCTAGTGGCCACATGGTCAAATTACCTTTGAAATACACTTGTTGCACTTTCACAGTTTGCAGACGGTGCACCATGCCACATAACAATACATGTATACTCGGTCTTGTGGCATGGCTTAAATGTCAGGTGTAGCTTCAAACATGCCCATGTTGGATCAAGGCCAAAGGCCCACTGGTCTCCAGCTGTGCAAGCCATCAAATCCACTAATCCACAAGCGAATTTCATTTGTAGTCTAAAAAAAAGTGCAGCTCCTCACACTTTCATCTATACAAAGGGGCACACACACTATTATTTCATGCAACACGGTGCAGCAAGGGAATTTGCTGCAATACATCAAATGGAGAGAGACGAAATGCTCCATATTTACAAAGATATGAAGCATTTCTGCTCTTGCCTTGCACTGGTGCACGTGCATCCTTGCACCACAGCGCAATCTTGTTATGGGATTGTTTTTGTGCAGAAAGGTACCCTTCCTTTGCTTGAGACATTGACTTTTGGGCCGTATGTCATTCATTGTAAATGACCCATTCCATTCATTTTTCCACAACTGCGTCCTTCTGAAAGGTCGACTCCCCTTTTGTCACTTATTATGAGATTGTAGGTCAGGCCCTACACCCAACAAGAGCAACCCATAGTGTTTGGGTGTGCTGGACTTTCTTTTTGGCTTATCTAGCAAATGGGACTGGCCTGCCAGGTCTCCATTCAAGGCTGCGCCACTAGAGAGCTATTCTCTCTTTTGAAGTGTTCAGGGGGCCTCCCAGAAGGGCATTTGTAACAAGTCATTGGGGTAATTACAAAGACTTAGCAGATGTGGTTGTTTTCCCTCGACCCAGCTCCTAAATGTAATTATATAAAACAAAAGCTGGCCATGAAATATTCATGATGAGGCAAGCAACTTTAGCCACCACTAGAGGGCGGCATATCGTGGCGTTGCTTCCAAATGTGTACCAGGACATTGTTTTTATTTTGAACCAGGATCCATATAACCATAGATGGGCCCCGGTGATGTTTATGACAGGACCCTACTGACAGGTTAATGTCGCAACCTTGGTATCCACACCCAGATTTCTATTTCATTACTATTTGCAGGTGGACGGAGGTCTCTGTGAAGACTCAGGTTCTAAATCGTTGGCCTCAGTGGACCTTGATTCCTGGTCATAAGATACAAAGGGCCAGATTTACAAGGCCCTTATGCCACACTGGCGTAATTTTTTTACATGTTAATATGGTGTTAAGGAGGCCATTTCCCTGCGCCATATTTACAAAGTGGTGCTATGCTAGCACTGAGCCACTTTGTAACCCCTTGTGCCACATTATACTGCGCCAGGTATAATGTATGCAAGGGGGGGCGTTCCCATGCAGGGCGGCTGCAAAAAATGGCACAGTGAAATCTACAAGATTTCACTACAACATTTTTTCCATTATTTTTAACACCTGCTCGGGGCAGGGCTTTGCTGCACTAGTGCCATAATTTATGGTGCTAATCCAGCAAAGCACCACAATAGTGTCATAAATGATGATGCTTTTGTGGAAACGAGCGCCATGGTGCACAGTATTGTAAATACAGTGTGGTGTTGTTAGGTGGGGCAGGGGCAGCGCAAGAAACGTGCGCATCAGGACGGATGACCCACTTTTTTGTAGATCTGGCCCTAAAATTCCACTGTTAGCACATGAGCCTGCTTTCCAGGCCACAAAAGAGACAGTGCATGCGCTGTTGTTTGAGAGGCATTTTGTTAACTAAAAGAGGATTGGAGCCCACCCACTGCTTAACATTTATTGCCTTCATTGTCAGTCTCATTTCTTTGCTTCTCATTGGTCAATACATGCCGATTTCACTTGCGTTTCTCCTTTCCTGGTAGGTAGTGCTTTTTTGTGTCCTTCTGCTGCTCCCATCATTGTTGTTACAACCCCTCCCGTCGTGGTTACTTGCCTCCGCTTCCCCTGCTCTGCCGCTGTGGTTGCTTGTCCTTCCATTGTTGTTGTTTGTCCCATTTCCCATCATTGTTTCTTGCCTCTCTTCCATCCACCCCTGGCATTGCTGCTTGCCCCATCTACCTCCTGCCAGAAAAAAGCGCTATGCCGTGGCCAGGGTTGGCTCTATCATAGCGCCTGTGGTGTCTCTGCCTCTTCCCTCTAGTTATTGTTGCTTGCCACTCCTCTCTCTCACCGGGAAAGAAAAACACTATGATGTGGCCAGCGCTGGTTGCGCTATATGGCTGCTGGACAACATGGCTAAAACACATTGACAAAGCCAATAGCTCTTGCATAGGCGAGACCTGTTGGGTTTGAGAGCTCTTAGCTTTGCCAATGCTTGAATATTGAGTCAGCCCTGTCCTCCTTTGTCTTGGTCTGGGTATATCCTCGGTAAGTTAGGATGAGCAAGCCAGACAAGGAGGTAACGGCCCGGTTACTTACCAGTGATCTTCATTACTATGAGTCCTAGGCTTTCTTGTAATGAAGATTACAGGTAAGTAACCAGCCCATTTTGTCTGAAAAAATGACCTGGACCAGTGGACAAGCTCGGTGGGTCATTGAAAAGGGCTGCCAGTGTGGAAAATAAAGTGATGCTGGTAAAGTGATTGGTGTGGACATGAGTCACCATCACTTATGTTAGGCACAGGGTATTTTTTGTTCTAGGTGTCAGGGCATTGAGTTCCTCTCCTTCTGGCCCTCTTCGCTTTCCATATTCAGCCCTGCAGTTACTTGCCCTACTGACATCTCAAATCACTGCTTCTTTCTTGCACTATAGCCACTTAAGGAGGCAGTACATGGGGCTACCTGTGATGCCATCTGTCTAGGAGTATGATCTGTGGAGAAGATGTTGGTAGTCTGCATTCATGAGGCAGCCACCTGTGATCAGTGCCACAGGATGCAGGATTTCCTCAGATGTGTTGACTCAAAATCTGTTACAGAACATTGTTCTTTGTAAAATATTCAAATTGAAGCCCTTGGGACTCAAAGCTGTTGAATTTGTACGTGACTTGGCAATGCCTTAAACACATTGCAGGGAACAAAGGAGGGGGCTACACTATGGCAGAGGCCTGCTTCAATTCTGGTGTTACCTGGGGAGGCGGGGTGGTGTACACGGGCAGGGGCTTGCCTTTGATTCTGGGGTAGTGCACACTGGCAGGGGCCTTCCTTTGATTCCGGTACTTCCTGGGGAGGAGGAGTGGTGCGCATCAGCAGGCTGCCTGCCTTTGATTCTGGTGTTTCCTGGTGAATGCTGGCTGGTGCACACCAGCAGGGACCTGCCTTTGATTCTGGGTTGGTGCACACGGGCGTGTACATGGGCAGGGGCCTGCCTTTGATTCTGCTGCTTCCTGGGGAGGTGTGATGGTGCTCACCAGCAGGGGGCCTGCCGCTGATTGTTGGGTGGTGCACACGGGCATGCACATGGGCAGGGGCCTGCCGCTGATTCTAGTGCTTCCAGGGGAGGCGGGGTGGTGATCATTAGCAGGGGTCCTGCCTTTGATTCTGGAGTGGTGCACAAGGGCATGCACATGGGGGGTGGGGCCTGCTTCTGATTCTTATGCTTCCTGGGGAGGTGGGGTGATGCTTATCAGCAGTGGTCCTGCCTCTGATTCTGGGGTGGTGGGTGATTATGCACCTCCAGGGTTTTAAATGGGCTGGTACCAGAGCTTTAAATGGGCCGGTACTGAGTACTGGCCCTTTTGTTATTTTGAGAGGGAGAGTACCTGCACTTCTCAAGGAAAACGTAATACTTTTAATTGGAGTACCAGCACTTCTCAGAAACAAGCAGGTACGCTGGTACAGAGTACATGCACTTCTATTTTTCCATTTTGAGCACTGGGTACTTATTTTCGTTCTCTGGTGCATATTCTATATTAGTATATTTATGGAGCTGACTCTCACCAGTGTGATTACTGCAGCCCAGTACTTAATTTGTAAATAAAAATGTGCCGGTGCTCAAAGCTTGGGTGCTGCAATGAAATGCACCAGCAATACTGAGGCGGCGTTACCCAGAAGCCACATTGGGCCTCTTCAATCCATTAACAGCCCCTCCCTGCCCCTTCAGCTCACTCTTGCAGCTTCTGCTTTTCCCCTTTCCGACACTTTTTCGTTTTTCTAATCCTCCGTCTTTCCCAAGTGTCTTTTGCTTGCAGTAAATGCCTGAGACAGAAAACTAAGCGCCCCTCAGAAATAAGTGGCGGTGATCCGCACCGGAAACAGCAAGCACAAATTAAGCACTGCTGCAGCCCAGGCAATGTTATTTCCTCGCGAATTCCCTTTTCAAAGGACATTCCTCTGCGCTGCACGTTCCAGGTAACCTTGAAATGTTGACAAGCAGCGATACCAGCCTGCAACCCTTGGATGTTGGTGTATTAACCTGGCTGTTGTTTCACAAGGCGCTCTGAAGCCGCGTGTCGAGCACCATATCAAGCACAAATGAATGAAATTATCGCAGTGACGTCCCTACTGTGCCGGAGCCGCCCGTTCTAGGGTCTCAAGGCCGCAGACTTCGAGCTCCCAGGTGCGTCCTGAACAAGGAAGGCTCAGCTCTGCCTAATGGTGCGAACCAGGAGCGCATCACGAGATTAAACTGACCCCGCCCCCAGCTCCCAGAATCCTACCCTCGCCAAAGACGAGTCTTGTAGCGAAACGTGAAACAGGGAAGGTCCGAGGAAGGCCTGGGAAAGTTAGGCTGGGAATCTAACACCAGCGCCAACTATTCCACAGGTCGTTGCTAACTCCCACACAGGATATTTTCCTTCTGCTGACTTTTGCCAAGTGGGAGAGAAAAATGTGCACATCAGACAGGAGGGTACAATAACACATGCCCTCTCTTGTAGTGTCATGGCCCCAGATGATGCCACCTTTCATGGAGTTACTCATAGATTCCCTGTCTTTGTGGCGAAGGGTGGACAATACGTTTTGCAGCAGACAGTAAACAAACATCCATAGGTCTTTCTCAATTCTCCATACAAACAAGGAACTGTATGTAGAGAAGTTAAAATCCTTGTCCGTTCTACCCAGAGTGCTGTATATATGTCACCAAGCGTATGTAGCGCCAGAACATTGTTGTCAGATTGCTGTCTGCCATAAATATCGTGTTCTAAATATTATTCGTAAAACGATCAACCCCTCAGAGTTAATGGCAGAAAATCTACACCCACTAGGACGACATTTTGTGGACGATATTGAGATTTTTTTTTAAAGTCGGATGAGATTTCTGTAGACCTGTGGTTCCCAGATGTTTTAGAACCAGGGCATTTTTTAGACAAACTTTTGCAACTCACGTACCTTTAATGGACACGAGGAGGGCGATTTTTTTAAATGTAACAAAAGCATCATGCACTAACTGTGCACAAGCATGCAGTTTTACTGATAAAATTATATAGAACTCAAATGATAATGTGCAAAAATCATGTTTCTGAGAATATTTATCATTTGTGAATCGCCAAGTAAAGTGTCTTGATTTGTTTTGTGCCTATTTATATCTCCATGTCCAGTACACTTCAGAATTTTTAAAAAATGTGATTTCTTTTTTTCTTTCTTAATTGCTGAATGAATACTGCTTGTCTAAAGGTACTGACATTTTGTTCTGTGCTGCACAGAATTATATCCTGCAGCCTTCAATTTTACACTCCCTGTACTCCAGCTAGACTGTCACATAAAGGCTCCTCTCACTTTGAAGTCAGAGAAAGAAAAGTAAACACCAATCCCATGTTAAAAGAATAAGCAGCAATTTGTCAGAAGACATAGCCTGACATTGGACCTCTGTCTTTGAAGCACCGTCAAGTGTGACAAAATAAGCACATAATTTAAAAACATCTTTCTTTATTGCTTAGACTTTATTCCCACTCAGCTCACCCAAAGTCATGACCCACAGCTTGGGAAACACTGCTGTAGACCATATTCTGGTAAATAGCCCTTCCACTCATTTTTGGAGTTATTCTCGAATATACATGCTGATGTGCAAATCTTGGCAAAAATCCACACTATAAAACAAGCACAAGGCCAAGAGGTAAAGGAATTGCTGAAGATTGTGCTATACAGAAAATGTGCAATACAATATACATTAACGAGGTGTAGAAGGAATGGCAAGGGTGCCTTCTTAGGGGCGAGCGCAAAGCACTCCATCCCCTGCTGTAATCTCTCTTTGGGATTCTAACCACACCCATGTCACGTCAGTCCCTTACATTGGTTCGTGGGCTTGCCTTTTAAAATCCGCTTGCTTTCATTAGTGAAAGGCATGTGTACGTCATGCCTTTTCCGGTGTTCAGCCCTCCTCGAGAGCACCGACCAACTACAGGAAACATACGAGGCTCCATGTTTTTTTCATATAGTTTCTAGACTACTTTTTCTCTTTATTTCGCAGCGCTATTGCACTGTGTTTTACACAGCGCAATCACGCTCATGTTTTTTTCTCCATTTAATGTGGCACGAAAAGTCCAGTTAGGAGTTTACAATGCTAAGAGTTCTAACTTGACAAAATGTGAGACCTGTTACATTGCAAATGCTTGTTTTATTTAGTGATTCAAGATATGTATTTTAAATAATTGGTTACGCACACAAGCTCGACCTAAAAATGGCGGCAAACTTTTCCAGGCTAGTATGGAAAAACTCTTTGGCCACTTGGACCAGTTACAAATTTGTGCCTCAGCACAGAATTACTTTGAGTGAGGCATTTGTACAGATTATCTTTTTTGAAACATCAGCAATATTTCTTTTGTTTTTGTGTAACTTTGGACAGCTTTCTGTATAAATGGAAACTTGTTTTTCTAACTGAAACTTAGGTATTTTACCTCACTTTTTGGGGTATTTGACCTTTTTTTGGGAACACTGATTTATAGTGCTTCTGTGTAACTTGCTGTCATTCGGCTTTTCCCCAAATTTTATTTCAAGGCCCTTCATCCTAAAAAAGTACAATTAGAAGTACAATGCAAGCTTCCAGTTGGGTACTTCATTTTCTTTAAATGTACAGGGAGTAAGTGTTGTCAGCACTAAAACATATCTTTCAACTCACCTTCATTCGGAGGGTGTCATCATCCTTGGATTCATTGTCACCCTTCAAACATACAAATTATCTCCCATAGACTTCAGTCCCATCACCCATCACAGCCTACCGGCCCAAAAAAACTGGCTGACACACTGGCCCTTTCAAGCTGGCCACCTGGCAGTGCCAGTATGCCCGAAAGGCCAGTCCAACACTGATAGAAACTTCATCCCCAATAAATCGATATTTTTGCAAAAAATATTCTGACATGCATCTCCTCTCTTACACAAGTGTACAGCACCATCCATTATAATAATACATCTTTCTAGTATTTAAATAATCAAACTCAACCTTGCACAGTAATAAGAGTTTCCTACCTATCCAGAAAGGCTAGTTTTGGAAAGTCATGGAGGGGATATTTTGATACATTACTTGGCCTCCGGAAATCTCCCTTTGGTGACCCATCATATGTCCATCACCTACATTATCATCCTTCTCTTAATTCATTATTTTCGCATGTCTGTACCTTTTTAGAACTTTCGCTGACTAGATCATACATAATGCATGAAACATATAAATTGCTGGTTACATTGCTCTATCCTTGTAGATCTTAAATGAGTGTGCAAGTACAATTCTTCTAATATTACAATAATTACAACTATTAACCTCTGGCAGACTGTGGATATAGTTTTTTTTTCTATGACCTTCATGAACTGATCCCGCCTAGTCTGAAATGTTATTTCTATAAAGAGCGTTAGGGATGTCCACCTCTAGATGAGTGAATGTGAAGTTTAGGTGGAGGAGGAGGGGGAGCAGGAAGCTACCCAGCTCCTGGTGGGTCATCCAGACAGGCATTTATTATCATCTGTACTACTTATAAGGGAGCTACATGGATACAGGATTTCAGCATCTTTGTACATCTTTACTCACAGGCGTGTGTATGTTCATGGATGAACCATAATTATATACAGTTATCCATAAATAGCTGTGGTTCACCTGTGTTTTTGGCCATACCTTGGGCCAAAAAGGACAACCTCATCCTAATCTGTTGCTTGGTCTGCTGGTAGCCTTTAAGGTGGTTGCACACAAGATCCTTCTTGCTTACTTTCTCACCCTGTTGTGGGTTTACTGCAGCATAATACTGTGGAGTAGGGTCTTCGGGCATATTCAGTTACATCATATGCATTTGTGGTTATTTGATCCCTAAATTACACAGATTGATGCACCGCTCAAGGTGCCAACTGTTTCCCTTCAATTTAGCATGAATTTGGCTGCTCTTCATCTTCAAGTATAAAATCAGTTGCTATGTAACTGACTGCTGCCTTACAAATGTAAGCAGGTCACATGAATGGTTGAAATCAATGATGGCATAACTACCAGCAGCCGACAGCTAAAACAAGGCAAAGCAAAACTATTGATCCTTAGTCCCAGTTTCTTAAGCAATTATTTCAGTTCCTGTCTGTGCTTTCCTCTTTTGTTTGACCAGGTGCTTCCTTTATTTATCTCCATTCGTACACTGGGTTGTTCAAATATTTCCTCCCCTCTACTTGAGAGGCCACAGTTCACATTTTGATTCAATAGTTAAAAAAAATATATATTTGTTTTAAGTATTTTTTTTTTTAATGAACTGAAGATATTCCTTTTACCAAATTTACTGAAAATGAAACACAAATAAACATGTTAGTGAGGGTAATTCTTTTTGTAAATTACTGTTTAAGTTAAAAATTATATTTATAAATTGAATTCCTATATTTAAATTATTTATAATTTCATGCAAATTTAATTTGGGGAAAAATATGTTGTTATTTTTTATTTTTATTGTTTCCAGTTTAATGTTATTTATTTTTAATTGTTTTGTCCATTTTTTACATTTTAACATTTTAATTATTGTTTGTTAAGATAATAACGTTTATTAAAATTTCCCTATACTTTCCTAGCAGGAGATCTCTGGCATTCTCCAGTTCCTCTTACTATAACTTTGAAAACTGGGTGACGTACATCCTTTCTACACTTAACTCTCAGAATAGTGATGTAGCAGAAATATTATTGCTGCCCCTGACGTCACAGTGATCATCTATATGTGACAATCTTTGCATTTGTTTAATTGGAGTACTAATAGATTAATTGCAAAGTGGTGCACTGAAAACTACAATAATGTGCATCCCCTGTGGAATAGAGAACTAAAGTGTGGTGGTATAGCCTTTAAAATTCATGTCCAATCAATTAATTCAATTCTATGTGAATCTGTATGTAATTAATACAATGCACCAAAATGACAATAGATTTTAAAAAAGTAATGTTTACAATGTTGTATGCAAAAGTTGGACACTGCAGTTCTGCACTACAGCTAAAGCAATGTTTTAACAAAGTTATTTAATTTTAAATCTGCTGTAACATGGCGCTGACAAAGTTTATTGATGATGAATTCATGATTTTGATGGTTATATGTGCTTTATTTTGCATAAATGAATGTGCCATTTTATTCACTTTGCTTAGCCTAAGTGAGGCCTGCAGGGCCCTGTTTTCTGACTTTGTAGAAAAATATTTAGTCATTGTTGCTAACATGGCAATTCTTTTCAGACTTCGTTCCCATGATATGCAAGCTTGCTAATAGATGTGCTATTGTTTTACTCATAGTCTCATAGTAAGCCTGACACACTAACCTTGAGCCCAGTACATTCAGGAACTGTAGAAGTAAAATGTCTACATTTGTTTCAGCCCTTACAGATGATCTAAGATGGAGGCCTTTCTCATTTCAGTAGTGGGAATCTTCACTGGTGTTGCAGTTCCATGATGCATGATGAACTTTGATTGGACAATTATACCTTCAGAGTCATGTGGAGCAATGGATGAATGAATCATCTTGCACTATAGACTTTAATATACAGTCTCCAATTGGACGTTAGGCAGTCTGCTCCTTTCCACCCTCCCTGCTGGATCCCCTTGACCTCTGAGAGGTACAAACTTCTCAGTTCTTACCCTTTACTCCAATGCTTTGCTGAGACTTAGAATTTTTCTCCTGAACCAGAGAACAAGACTCTTCATCAAGCTCCTGAAATGCTGATGTCTTCCCTTTTTACTAATGGACCAGTTTCTGAGTCAGATGGAGCGATATCCCCAGGTGGGATACCACTTTACTTCATCATGACTGGGCCGGTGCCTCTGCACCCATTTTTTCCCCTCGATTCGGAATATTGACCTTATTTTCATATCTGGAATTTCCAGTTAGTAAAATTTGTGAGGCTTTGCCTGCAAAAGAAGTCAAGCCTCATCCTGTGCTCCACCCTATCATTGTTTTACAAGTCGAGCATTTAATGATCTCCCCTGCCATATCTAATTTCTCCATTCCATCCCCTATCTTTCTTAAATCCCTCCCTTCACCAAGGCCCTACAGAGAAGCCCCAGCTCACATTTGCAACCTGCTCAGTAATTCCAACTGGTAAAATTGCAAAAGGCAGCCAAGCCTTGAATGCCGCTCCACCTCAACATTTTCCTGTGCCAGAGCTAATTTTCCTTTTCCATCGCCTATATTCCCTACCTCCTCCACCCATTTCTTCCCCACACTGAAGCCACACACACACATTAACCCTCTGCTCAGACTAGGTGGTAAAAGTGTGTGTCAAACCTTTCGGAAAAGAGACACAGTAATTCCTGATCCTCACAGTTGTTCCCCATTTCAAGGGGTTAAACTCATAATTGTATGGTACTGGCAGGATGTAACCACATATTAATGGTAATTGTGTGCAAAATTTGCAACCCAGCAGTACTGTGCAGCTGCTGTGTAGTAATGTAATGTCCAGCCCAGTGCTTAACCTAAGTTACAAAGAAGGTACTTTAATCTCACAGTGAAATGAAATACCACACAATTCAATAAAGATACAGGTGCACAGTTGTATTCTCATATACAATCTCCAGTAAGACGCTACACCTATTGGGGTACCTTCTCCCATTTCTAAGAGTTCTAATGTCTATGGTCCCTTGTGTATTGCATAGGATTAAGGCACAGGTTCAGCCTGCTCTTGATTACCGTACTGACTAATGGGTAGAACAGATCAATGGCTTTTGCCATATAGGCTCCAGATGGGCAAAAATTGTATCGTTCACTAGGCAGAAACCTCTGCTTTCTCAGTCTCTCAGTCTGCTTACCATTAGGTCCTGCTTTACCTGCTCAGTGCAACTGTGCCTGTAGGGTCACTAGTGGGTACTCTCTGCAATACCATTCCTTCAGCAGCAGATTCAGTGCTGTGGAGTTGTGGTGGCAGCCCCATTTGGGGGATTGACATCATGGGCAGGAGGCCTACCTCATGGCGCTCATCTTTGGCAGTTGTGGCCTCTAGACTGTTTGTAGACGGGCTCTTGGTCAATCAAATTGTAACCTCCCGACAGGGTCTTCAGAGGGTGGTCATCTTTGGCAGTGGCAATCTCCTGGCACCACTGAGCTTTTGCATCAGCGTAGAAGGTGGTTCCTCTTGTGGTTGTTCCAATGTCAAGCATCACAGCAGAGCACCACATGACAAAATCTTCCTTTGTACTTCAATGTCTTGGTGCAGTTCACAATGGAAACCGCTCAGGGACAGCTCAATCAACACAGGTTGCTTCTGCCTTTGCTCCCAAAAAAGTCAACTTCATCTAGGTATGCCTCACATCGGGAATAGGTTGGGCTTCTCTTCCTGGGTAGTCTCTCCTCCTGCAGGGCCAGCCACATTTGTTTCCTCTCTAAGTAGACAGGAAGGCTTATTGGTGCTAGGCAGACCCTTTTCAACTCCAGCAAGAATTATGTTGTCCCCTGCCTGGAAACATCATCAAACAACAGAAACTACGGTCTCACCTTCATCCCTACCATCCGTTAAATGATAATGCTTAGGAGAAACGTATCAACAGCCTTTTTCTAACAAGGTTCTCATTGTATTTCTGAGGGTGACTACATCTCCATCCTCCCTCACTTCAGAGTCTGGTTCTCCACCCTCCGATCACAGGAATGCAATCAATACACTTTCTCTGTCTAGTGAAGCTGTATCCACTTTCCATCTTGTGTCATAATAAATCAGTGGATATCCAAAATGGATCTCACTGCCCCTGGTACTCAGACTTTCACCATACAATAACTCCTATGTTACATCTTCACCATGCCGTGAGGACTCTTGGACCGGAGTTGGTGCCTCTCTTTTTAGCTTTGTTTTATATTTTACATTTACATTCTTTAGTTGCATTACTTTTAGCATGGCTTTTTAGCGAGGACCTTTTACACAGTTTTATCAACTTGACTTTATTCTAGGAATATACAGAACAAGCTGCTTGCTTAGTTAGCCTCTGCGTAACATATAATCAGTACTTTCTATTCAAGGCTAAGAACACTGTACATGATATCCTACTCTGTGTTGCCCGTTCAGTAGACAGCTTCTAACACCTAGAAACAGCATTGCATCAGAGCTGTGCTTCCAACACAGTATGAGTTTATTATATGAACGGTGCACTGATCTGGAAGGGGCAGAGGGAATTCCATCCACAATCATCCTGAGAGACATGCTGTGTTTGACATGCAGCTCTGCTGCTGCTAATCTACCTGTTCCCTGAGAGGACTGCCAGCTACACCGCAGGCCAACCCCTGACACTGTCTTCAGTTATGGTGGTGGGGATAATCCCTTAGATCGTGCCAGGTAGAAAGGGACACCGCTATGCTCTTAGCATAGTCTTAGTGTTAGGTAGGAGCCTCTAGAACATCTTGAACCACATGCATCATTGTTGGAGTGTTTATTTTCTTTACCATGTATGTAATGCTGACTACTTCACTTTGCTCCATCTGCCTAATTATCGCAGCTCATTCACTATAAGCTAGATTACAATTGTTTCAATAAATGCATTGAAAATGTATCTCGCATCTCTTTGTGTCTCGCCTGGGCATGCACGATTAATACAATGAAAGGGTAAGATCCGATTCCATAACTTGCCTGGGGAGTTAAAGTGTAATGTTCAGGTTGCCATAATCAACTTCCACCTCGGTTGGTTTGGGGTTCAGCTCAGGCACTGTGACCTAGCCAGGAATTGGGCCAACAGTTTCTGACAGTGTGGACAGACTTAGGCCCTCATTCTAACTCTGGCGGGCGGCGGTTGCCGCCCGCCAGGCGGGAAGCGCCATTTGGCCGCCACGCGGCCAAAATACCGCTTCCCGCATTCCGACCTTCCCGCTGGGCCAGCGGGAAGGGGGCCTGCAACATTGAAGCCGGCTCCGAATGGAGCCGGCGGTGTTGCAGGTGTGCGACGGGTGCAGTTGCACCCGTCGCGCTGAAAAGCAGGCTGGGGCCCTGTTAGGGGGCCCCTGCACTGCCCATGCCAGTTGCATGGGCAGTGCAGGGGCCCCCAGGGGCCCCAGGACACCTGTTCCCATCCAGCCTCTTCCTGGCGGGTAAACCGCCAGAAACAGGCTGGCGGGAAGGGGGACGGAATCCCCAGGGCAGCGCTGCTTGCAGCGCTGCCCTGGCGGATTCGCCCAGCCGGGGCAAAAACGGCGGGAAACCGCCGGCCCCGGTTTTCCGACCGCGGCTTTACCGCCGCGGTCGGAATGGGCTTTGAAGCACCGCCAGCCTGTTGGCGGTGCTTCTGTCGTTCTGCGCCCTGGCGGTCCAAGACCGCCAGGGTCAGAATGACTCCCTTAGTCTCCCGCATTGTGAAGTCCTATTGTCCTAATACACAGTCCTATTATCATAGTAGGAACTGTAAAACCAACCACACATGCATGCACTGTGCACACAAATGGAATGTCAGCGCATGGGTCAAGTGTTTGCACTAAAGAAAAACTTTACAAAAGTGGGGACAATAGACCTCACTTTACTCAGACACTGAAAAAACAGTCTGGGCATAACTAATGGCACATGAAATTTAGTATGCTACCACCACTGCTTTATGTCATTAACTCAGGGCATGGACAATAGTTCTACGCAAGATATGAGGGCATGTTTGATGCAACCCTCCAGGTAACAGAACAGGCTCTGGACTTCCTGTTGCCACAGAAGGACCTAGGTCTTTGCACACACATTAGATTACTATGGTTACAGCAACAAAGAAAAAATCAGGACATCAGTTTCACTTGCAGTTGGGCAGGAATTCACACCAGTTTACCATGCAGGGGGCAGTCCAAGCCAACACTGCCATCTGACTCTGAACATGCAAGTGTCCTGAGCAACAGCCTCAGAGAATTCTAGCAGCTCTGGCAGGTTGGACACCAGCTTGAGTACAGAATAGGATGGAAGTCTTCTGTGGGTATCTGGTTGAAAAACAAGGCTCTGCAGCAATCTTGATCATGCTCTGCTTACGCCATTGCTATCACTGCCGCTTTATCTAATAAGTCCTAATTGCCCTGGACAGTGACATGAGGTGCAGCACTGAGATGGGAGAACTCTCCAGTCTTCTCCAAGCATGGAACTGTATTCCAATTCCACAATTCCCAGCACCCAGGAGTCCCTAGATAAAACCTGCAGGAGCTGATAAATGCCAGATGTCGATCACTTTCTAGACAGTAGAAGATCCGTCTGAGATGGATAGGAGTTATGCCTTTCTAGGTGTAAGTGGAGATAGGGATTGAGGGGATGGCCGGTGCAGCCTTTTGTGATGAAGAAGACACCTGGCATTGTTCTGTCCTCAAAAGTGCTGGCCAGTGCCCCTAGAAAAGGAGGGGGAACAAGAGAACAAATGGGATCCAAAGGCCTCCCCTGCCAGGACACTGGACTGGAGTCATGAATTTCCAGTTCCCTCCTCATCATTTTATAGGGTGATCCAAATGTGTGCTAGGGAGATGAATGCATTTCTGAGAATTGTCTGTTGGCCAGAACCATACTCAAATATGCCAGCTACACCTGAGATGATCCAAATGTAGCTACCTCCACAGAGAGCCAATCAAATGAAATGTCAGAAAAAAGTAGGCTGTTGTTCCATCGTAAAAAGGCATGCCATACAGTCCACCCCACCTCAATACCCTCACACCAGGACTTGACATCTCTCAAAAGTGATTAACCTATAAGGCAGAAGTATTTGACTGAATAGCAATGTGAAAAGCAGAGTAGTCTTTCTTTACAACAGCAGCCACCTATTTGTTTTTACAGCCTCCACAAGGGTAGCTTCTTCAAAGATAATCGACCCCTGAGAGGAAAGGTCAGACATCTTGGAATCAATATTGACTGTAGACAAGAAATCCTCAATAAACCGAGAGAGTATGGCTGTGTCAAAAACCTGGGAAACGCTGGAAGGTCCACTTCCATCCATTCACTACTGATTCTGCTGCCCTCCCCATGCAGTTGAGGACTCCCAGGCTTCCTTCTCTGATTCTGCTTGGGAAGTCATCCTCATTAGATGTTAGAAATAGATCTGGAAAGGAGAGGTCCACCCGAAGCTGCCAAAGAACTTCAGTGAAAAAGTCCTTTGTACATAACGATCTCCTTGATCATGTTCTTCTTCATTTTCTATCTCAAATTCCAGGTGATCAGACCCTCTGGGTTGTTTGCATGAACTCTTAATAAAGCTATTGCAGTTGGGTGAGAATCTGCTGCAAAGGTTTAGCGGGGGGAAACCCTGAGTATCAGGAGGCCGTGCTGCAACCTGTTCAGAGACCTAGGAGTTCGAGCTCGCATCAAAGGGATCACGGATTTGGGAGCCTTTTTAAGGCTCCACATGGAGACCCAGGAAGTTTTCTCCATTGGAAACAGAGACATGAAGCCAATCAGCTGAAAACACACCCAGTGTTTTCCGGCTACTATGGCCACCAAATCATGCAGACTCCTTGCTTTTGTAAAACTGCCGTCATCATGAAGTCAGGCAC
Organism: Pleurodeles waltl; assembly: GCF_031143425.1. Lineage (NCBI taxonomy): Eukaryota > Metazoa > Chordata > Amphibia > Caudata > Salamandridae > Pleurodeles > Pleurodeles waltl. The sequence goes on along the minus strand of NC_090440.1, from coordinate 93,287,234 downwards.
TGCTGGCAATTGCAAGAGCAGAAACAACCAAAAACAACTAAAGGAGGAGTCTAGCCCCTTCCCAAGCCATTGGGGAAGCCAATCACCAACACTGTCAACACATCACTCTGTGAGAACAAGGCCTCTACTCTCTACCTACTGTCCTGTTCCGCTACGGCCACCATGTGAGCATAACATGCAGGCACACCTGCAGGTTAACAGGGCAACCTGGGACAATTAAATAAGGGTGTGAAGGGTTGCAGCAAGGACTGCTAGGGACGGACTATAATTGGACGTTATCCAAACCCTGATAAGCAATAACATGCTGCAATTTCTGACGAGTGTGCCTAGCAAGCAATGGGGAGAAAAAGTTAAATCACATACTGTACTGGGTAAAGCAAATTCATCATGACTGTCTCCCAAGACAGAAAAAGGAAGGATCCATAGGAATGATCCCTCTTTATCTCAGCCAGAGTAATTGAGACCTGTGAATAGGGCCAGAGAGATTTTCCAGATTCTCAATGTTTGGAAGGATTAAATTAGAGTGATTTTGTCAAGGGTAACCTTAGTATGCCAGGTGTGGGACGAGGAAGATGGGCGAGAAGGGAATGGATGGGAAATCACTCAAGAACATACCACAAGAGGACCAAATATGAGTATGTGAACTTGCATATTGACTACATTAGGAAGGATTGGGCTAGAGTAAAAAGGATTCCAGATGGCAGAGGCCACAATACATACCTGGGGACCAGATTAAGCAACCTGAAAAGCTAGAGACCAACCAGATGTAGAGGTTTGTCATTGAAAGTGGAGAGTTAAAACTGCATGCTTTCCCCACTGACTCTGGATTCTTGAAATTTGAACTGCACTATTTGGCAAATACTTCTTCCCAGAGGGACTACTTTTGTAACTAATGTCATAAATATGCATTTAATTTAATAGGCCATTTACAGTATAGGAGTTTCCAGTCAATTCTGTTAACATGCTATGATTGCAAACAATTTTCGATAACACTACAAGGGCTAATGTTAATGTCTGTGACAAATTTTCTGAATTATCTGAAACACACAGTCAAGAATGCATAAGAGCACATGTTTTTCAGCTCAATGCCAAATAACTGCAAACAGAGCCAAAGATATCAGTAACTAAATATATTTTCACTTTTGTGTAGCACTTTTCTACTTCTTAAATCACTTTCCAGGTGTTCAAGTGAATTGTTTTTTCCTTGTGTAGTGCATGAATGGAAGAAGGATGTTGATGTTGCTTTTTGGTTTCAAGGAAGCAGTGGGATTGGGTCCAAGACTTGATCCCAGATCTACAAATGGTTCACACAATGCAGCGCACTAACTAAAGTTGTTGTACTGCCTTGCATGTAAAGGAGAAAGCAGAAGAGCATCATATGTACTGAGATATATTGCTGTTTCCCTCTCTTCCTGCGCTGGTGCACTTTAGGCTAACATACACCAATGCACATACCTCTGCACCATAGTGCACAGATGTGTGTGTTCTGAAAGGCCTTTTCCAGTACCAAAACCATTCTGTAACACTTTTCCTGCTTTGTATGTGTGCTGTACAATGCAGCACGCATGCAAAGCTGGAAAAACAAGGAGAAATTTAAAAATTCTCCTTGTTACCCCTGTCTTGACGAGGTGTAAGATTTTGCTGCAACCCTCTGCCTACAAATGTTTATAGATAGGGATTTGCGTCAAAACCCATGGGTGGTTGCATGGGAACACCAATGTGCCACCCATGAAATGCTCCCTTTATGCAAATTAATACAAAGCAGTGCATAGAGCAACTTTGAATAACTTTTGGAAACTAAAGAATGTAAGTATAAGCTCGTACTCTCCATAGGCCACCCATTAGAGTTATTACCTGCTTTAGGAAAACTTCTCTATTGCTGTTCTAATGTTTCGGTGGCTTTTGATGGTCCTTATCCTCTTTTCGAGTCCATTCTAAAGCTTTGGATCTTTTTTTTATTGAATGATCAAACGCGTTCACAATCAATATCAGCATTTAAAATTCTAGTAAGAAATATTTAAAAACAGTAATTTTTCTAAAGCATAAAAAATATTTTCTTTTCACAAATGTAAACATTGATGTTAAAATGCTTAGAATTATGTAACACAGTGCATTCATTTTACTCAAAAGTGCCAGGTCCTTAACTTTCCTATTTGTCCATGTATAGCTACTAGGTTGCTCAGCCACAATGCTCCCTTATGTTGCAGTCAGTTGTAACTACCGTGAATGAATCTGTGCTATGGGTCCCCAGATCTTCTCCACAGTACAAATGGAACAAAAAAGAACTCTGCAATGTAAAGACTGCACATCTGTACTGAGAAAGAGCTTCCACCTAGGTAGTTTTTTTTAAAGGGGGAATTAGCCGGTATGGGCAAAATCTTGATTTGAGGTTTCTCTGGAAGTTGCATGACCTGAGATTGGTTCCAACTCGTGAATTGCCTGGTGTGAGGTGCAAAAGTATTTAAAGGATATTGATCTTTGCTTCCTGGCTAGCTAACAGGAAGGTCCCGGTGCTCTTGTGTGTGGATGGCATCTTACAGGTCTCAAAAATCCCCGATGGGCATTCAAAATCTGCTGGACCAGTTCGGTGCCTTCTGCAAGTGGATTGACGATCAACCCTAGTAAAACCAATTACATGGTCTTAAACCCCTGCCAGATGTCAAGATCCAATCCTGTGCTTATTGGCTTCCCATTAGAGATGGTTCGTACCTTTGAGTACCTGGAGCGCACCCTCAATGAACATCTTGGATGGTCACCCCAGATAAAGAGGAGCAAATTCAGATTCAACACTTTATTGGTGGTATTTTGAGAGCTCTGAAGGAATACAGCTTCCATCCAATAGCTACTACATTGCAGATTAATAATCTGCAGGCTTTGGTTTTTTTTGTGTGGTGGGGAACTCTGGGGGCACAATAACATCAATGATTTGGAAGTAACTGAAAATCTCTTTCTTTGATCCCTTACTAACCTTCCTGCTGGTATCCCATTCGTGCCATTTAGATTAGATCTTCAACCTCTTGTCTCCCTATTTTGTATTGGAGGAGGATTTAGTCTTCACCTGATTTATTATCTTTTCGGGCAGGATTGGAAGAAATCTTAAAACTTTGTGGGCCACTAAGATCCCATGGCTGTGGTTCATTAGGTGCTGCTTCGAAGAAATTGGGTGTGGGGTTTAGTGGGCACATTTGGAAATGCTATGTGGGGTTCCCTGGTCTATGCTCAAGGAGGTGTATTGGAGGCATGTAGATGGTAAACTATATAGGCCTGAGGTGGTAGGCATGTTAACTTGGAGCTTTCAGAAGTTCAAAGATACTTAGGGGAATATTTATACTCTGTTTGCGCCGAATGTGCATCAAAAATGTTGAAGCACATTCGGCGCAAACCGTGCACCATATTTAAACTTTGACGCTTGAGCCCGCGGACGTCAAAATTCCTCCGTGTGCGTCATTTTGTGGATGCGGAAAACTGCCTTGCGTTAATGACATGAAAGGTAGGCGTTCCCCCCAAAAAAATGACTTTAAGGCATGTGCGCCTTATTTATACTCCTGCGGCATTTTGACGCACAGGGGGGGGGGCTTAAAAAACGGCGCACAGCCTGATGTGCACAGTTTTTTAACACCTGGGTGAGGGCAGGCGTTAAGGGACCTTTGGGCTCACTTCCATGGTCTCTGACCATGCAAGGAGTCCAGAGGTGCCCTTCCCTGCCCCCAGGGACACCCCCTGCCACCCTCGACCACCCCTGGAGGACACCCATGGATGGGGGGACCCATCCCAGGTAAGTACAGGTAAGTTGAGATAAGTATTTTTTTTTTTAATTTAAAGTGGCATAGGGGGCCTAATTTGGGCCCCCCTACATGCCACTGTGCCCAATGACTATGCCCAGGGGACAGAAGTCCCCTGGGCATGGCCATTGGGCAAGGGGGCATGACTCCTGTCTTTGCTAAGACAGGAGTCATTTCAATGGGGGTTGTGCATCAAAAAATGGCACAAGTCCGGTTTGAGGCATGATTTTTGCCTCAGACCTGACTTGCACCATTTTTTAACGCACAACCCCCATTTTCCCCTGCGCCGGCGCTGCCTGGTTTGAGTCATTTTGTTTTACTCTGACCAGTCCGCAGCACCGGCTAACGTCATTCCTAAAATAAGGTGCCCACATGGCACGTAGGAATGGTGTTAGCCGGCGGTAAAAAGTATAAATATGGACCTTACTGTCAGGAAGAGTTCATGGATGCAATTGAGCCCCCAGCTGCTAGATCTCTTCATTTGTGGAACATCCCCATGTAGATGTCGAGTCAGATTCGAGCTGTTCTTTTTGCCCTGCAGTCAGGGAAACAATAGAACATGTTTTGTATTTCTGTCCGCAACATAATGGAAGAAGTGGATTGTGCCAGTCTGCCGTAAATTGGGTATCAGGAATCACAAAATTGCTACCAGGATACTGCAAATCAATACTATTTACTGTTTCCTGTTTTCTTATAAATGTGTGGAGACCTAGACAGAAAATGGCTGATTGTCCTAATCTTAGTGCCTAATCCCCAAGGCTCATGTGAGTTAATGTTTTATTTAGTTGTTTAATAGTTTACCAGTTTTCACAAATTGTATGCTGTCTCTTTGAGGGGTCTTTTGGCTAATGCAAATGTATGGAACTACATCTTGGAGCCCTGCTCTTAATTTGTCTGATGCCTTTCCCACATGTAGTTCTTTTATGTTTCTGCGCTATTTAACTTTTTACTTGCTATGTTTTATGGATTTTAGTTTTTTTAATGATGTATTGCTTTTTATAATGTCTTATTTAAGCTCTTATGGCAAACGCCGAAATAAAGTTATTGATGAAGAATAGTGTTCTGTGTGTTGCTAAACTGAGTACAGATTTCAGAGAGTGGGAATGTGGCCATAACTGTTTATATTAAAAATTAGTCTTGGTGGCAACATCTGGAGTCTGAAAACTGCCAATTAATGGTCTAGTGAGCCCAATGTATAGACTATTTGCATAGTGCAGTGACATCACCAGAGCAAGTAATGCCTGTATCCTCTATGAAAGTCTTAGGTGGGGACGATCCCTGGAAGTATTCTTATCTCACAGAAAGAGTTACTCTGTTGAGTAGAGATTGAAGTGCAAGGCTGGTGTCCATGATCACACTAAGGTTTTCTTTACTTCATTTGATGTCGCTGAGGCTGGCTAACTTTAGGGGCCCCCGAGGGAGTTATGATTTTGCCATGATGCACAGGCATTTCAGTTTTGGAGGAGTGAGGTTTGTGATGATTAGCACCCATTGTTCTGCAGCCACTAGACATCCACCAAGTGTGGAAGTCTAGACTTTGGATTGGATTGCAGTTTGAAAATGATTGGCGTATTGTTGGCAGAGTTGCAGCATGTGAAGCTCAATGAGTTGAGATCAGGAAGAATGTCTAGATATTAAAAACTAAAGGTGATTATGACATGTAGTTGCCAGGTTTGGTGCCCGGAGGAAGCTGATCAGTCCTCTAGCAAGAATCATTATACTGCAAGTGCATATACACCATGCAATGATATCCTTCTTGCAATGTACCATTCGTACCACACAGGCAGGATGAGAGTAAAGGGCCTATTTTAGGCGGACTGTAAGAAGTCAGTAGACCTCCCCTTGTGCGATACAGTATATAATTGGAACCCCAAGTGAACATAGGCTTCCAGACTCATATACATGTGCACATGTATGTATACACACACATATACACTCAATCTTTTTCCTTTCACCCTATTTCCCAACAAGATCTCTCGTTTCTTCTTTCCCACCACTCCAGGTGGCTTCAGAGGTGCAATGGGACTTTGCACCCAATCAATTTCACGTAATATTACGTAACATAATGCCATATAATGGAGCATAACACAGCACAGCCGCTTAGGGCTGAATTTGAATGGAGGTTACAAGCTCGAAGCGCTGCATGGTAGCATCACTCAATGCTTCCGAGGTCTCTAAATGGAGCTCCTTAATTGCATGTCAGCTGTTATTTGTCGTACAGCCGTACAGTTGACATAGAGATGCTCCTCAAACAACCGTCCCACACAGGCCAAACTCACACTTTATTCAGTCTATCCTCTACACTCATGCAGGCAGCACAAAAACATTATGAACCATTAAATGGAAATAATCCGAACTACATTTCCCAACCCATCCAGCTGAGAAATAGAATTCTGCTAGTATCAGTTTGTTTTTTATTTCGATAAATGTTTGTTGGAAACTGCAATGATGTTCAAAACCAAACATAATATATGAAAAAATAAATACAAAAAGAGGAAATAGTTTGAGAGCAGCAAGTTCACTTATGATGACAAATCTAAGAATCTAACTTTCACAGAGAAAATAAACAAAAAAGGATAAATAGGAAGCTGAAAAAGAAGTGTAAGATCCAAGAGATATTATGGGAAAACAAGTCTGGGCTATTTATCATAAATGACATTATATGGGTAATAATAATATCTAATAGGCTCTATAGTCAAGAGGATTGGGTTATATAAATGTATCTAGGAGATGCCACACCATTTGGAATCTTTTGGGGTTACTTGGAAGAACGTCTTGGGATCTATGTACGCTTCTTATATAAGTCACCCATGCCCACAGCATATGATAGGAGATGTGAATAGACGATTTCCTTTCTGTGAGGATGATTTTAGTAGCTGTAGTCAGAAGAAGATCAAGAAGTGAAGTGTCATTGTCAAGAAGGTTTAATGTAATCGGAGAGAGCACCAGGGTCTCACAATAAATAATGGGAAATTTTTAATGGGATTTTTTTCTCAGAACGGCTTGATGTGTATACAACTAAAAGCATATGTTATGAGGTTCCAGGGAAAGAATTACAGTTCCAAAATATATTGTTTTCTAACAAATGTAATGTATACAGTTTGTCTGGCATCCAATCTAACATGTGCATAGTAAAAAAGTTGCACTGTGTGGGAGCTGGGATATTTTGATTGTGAAGGGCCTTGTTACAGATAATATTCCACCCCTCTTCCAACTGGGGATCTAAATGTAAGGAGTCAAAATGTTTAGCCTATTCCAGTTGTAATAAGGATAGAGTTTTGGGCTTATGATAGTTTTATACATTTTAGAAGCAACATGACCTGTTGAATGCCAGATCTTAAAATGAGAGATCATGTCTCGGTACCCAAGAGGGCCTAGTTTGAGGATTATACTTTTGAATATTAAGAAGTCACACAAGTTTATATTGTCCAAGCAAATTTTGTTAGGAGTTCAGGAAATGATAATTGGGTAGAGTTGGTGTGTAGATCCTTAATTAGGCATATCCCTTTACTAAACCACTTTGGTCCTACTTTGAGGATTTTTTTCTGATTTGATTCTGTTGCTATTCCAAAAAGAAAGGCATTTTGATTTGGAGATGGAGGTTGGCATAGTCTTGTCAAGTGTTGTCAAGGCTTTGATAGTAGCCACAAAACATTTTCTTTACTGCTATCATCTGTAAATTCAGGAAGACAACAAGGCATATGCACAATCACTACACAGATACACATACCTGAAAGGTTCCAACTAAGGACACACGGAGTTTCCTTTGAAACCAGATGGGTTCGATACTAAAACACCACTGAACAGATAATTTCCTTGATATAGCAGACACAATGCTGCCTTCCTACAAAAACATTGTAAAACCTAGAACGTTGCACAAATGCACCCAAAATTGAACTGCAAGACTGAAATACAGTATGCCCTATGAGGATTAGTTGAAGAGGACAGTGATCCATCCTACTCTCACAAACAAGAACCAAGTTTAAGCTTTGACAGTGAAAAATTGACCATTGAAATTTAGTTGGTAAATGATGATAATTCTAAACTTGTTCATCTCAATACAGTCAGAATTCCAAATGCATGACAAATTGTGTTGCAAATAGCATCCTTTGAGTTTGTGCCATATAGGAGCTTTTCAATGTTCAGGCTCTTTCCAGAGTGTGACCTTTAAACTGTTATTAACACTAGCCCTGATTTACTCATGTACACAACAAAAGCTTTACCCACTCTTATAGAGGCCTGCAGGAGCACCCAAGTTAAGCCTCATGAGCCACTGAGGGGTAGTACGTAGAAAAACAATCAATAAAGTAATCATTTCAAACTCTTTCCTTCATAAACATTCTAGAACGTACATAAGAAGCACCTCTGTAGCATCTATTCAAACAGGAAATTCTCAAGCAACCTCTCACAGTTCGAACACTAAGATCATTATCTGGGACTTTCACTTAGCCGACACAGATAAAATATCTAGATACTTGTACTCTGAAACAGCTTTAAACTTACCACCTTTTACACAGCAGTTATTAAACAGTTTGCCCCACCACAATATCATACTTTAGTTTTAGTAACATTCATTACTGAGTAATTGTCCTGACTCTATTGACATAAGGTATTTAAGAGTCTCTGAAGATCAACATGTGTGACCTAACAGAAGTAGGCCATCCACACATGCTAAAAGACATAGGTAGTGTCTCCTAATTAGGGTGGGAAACATCTATAAGACTTCTTATTTGTAAATGTAGAGGGTAAATAAACAGGGGACAATTTATCTATTAGTTTAATTTATTTTTAAAGTGCTAGCTTATGATGGATTAGCAGCATAAGTAACAATTATTACTTCTGTCTCAAATATGAATCCAAGTTGTGGGTGGTGAGAATGCAGCCATTTATGCTTTGGCTGATATCCCTTTTTGGAGCAGGGGGATGCCCTTCGGAGTTTTGCCTTGTCTTCAAACATTTTTAAAATACATTTGATACCTCTGGTCTCATTAGTTCACTCTTTTGGTGTGAGTATCTGTTCATATGCTGGCGGGACTCATCTATTCGTTTGACTGAGAAAATTCTCTGATGTTACCTCTCCATTACCATATTGTTTAGTGACCACACACAGCTAGATGAGTGCTCATTGGCTGAAATTAAACCCAGACAAGACTAAGATCCTGAACAGGTGGAAACTAAATTGAGCAGCACCTCACCTTCTGGGCCAAGACTTTGGCTCATGCCCCCATGAAATCTTGTGTATAGAGATTGGGATTCAAAATTGAAGCAATTTTGCAAATGCCTACTCAATTCTCTGCAGTGGTCTTGTCCTGTATTTACCACTTATGTGAGCTTCTTCCCTCTTGGTGCTATTTCCTGAGGATAGTAAACTGCTGTGTACTTCAGCTACCATAGGAGCATGGTTAGACTACTGTAACAGTGATTATTCAGGGACGAAAAAAATTTTTTTTTCTAAACTTCAAGCTATACAGAACTATGTGTCCTGGATGTTGAAAGGTGCTCACCAGCACTTTTGTACATCTTCAATTATCCACAAACGATATTGGTTATCTGTACATAATCATAACACTTTCAAAACTTTCTATGGAGTACACCACTCTTCATAAGAGAAGGATGCTGCTTCGGTCTCTCTCACTCTTGAGAAATACAAATCTTCCAGGTCTCTTTGTTCTCTTAAGTCATCCCTCCTTTCCACAGGTACAGTTTAGGCGGTAGCTCTTGCCCCAGGTATAGTTTCTGTTCTTCTTTTGGTCTATTCTACATTCCATGGTTGTCACAGAATAGTGCCAAGAGACCCCCTTGGTTGCAGTGCGCTTTATAAAAATACAATAGAATAACATAACAAGAACAGTCCCAATTATTTCCTGAATGGCTGGGAGGGTTTCTTTATAAATGCCTGCTTCAATTATAACAAGTGAGCAGGTTGAGTTGATTCCTAAAATGTGCACATTCAGCATTGCAGTGCTGGGCCCTGATGGCGCGGATTGGCTCCTCACCAAAGAACCTTCATCTCTTGGTCTGCAGGGCTGGACCTCAGATGGCCATTGGGAACTTCAGCTCGGGACAAAATGGCACAGAGCTTTCAAAATCTAATTCTGTTTCACAAAGCCCGGCAATATGACGCATGGCAAAGGTAACTCCTGCAGTACTTACGGACATATTAAACTTACGATTATTATTGTTGCTGTTATTAGTGTTATTATTAATAATAATCAATCAATCAATCAAAAAATTGATTAAGCGCACTACTCACCAAAAAGGTCTCAAGGCACTGTGGAGGGGGGTTGTAGGGGGGATGCCGTTTACTGCTCAACAGTGGATCTCTTCGTCTTCTTCTTCCTATTATTATTATTATTATTATTATTATTATTATTATTATCAGTAATAATAATAATAATATTAATACTAGTACTGCTACTACTAATAATAATAATACAATATAAATGAACGTTGATAGCAATATTAATACTAATAATTATATGTGGTAGTGGTACCAATTTTTAAGTATTCCTTTTTATTATTTTTACTTTGATCTTTACTATTATTATTATGATCACTAGTATTTAATACCAACCAGAATAATAAAAGTAATAACAACAACAATGATATAATAATAATAGGTATTATTATCATTATTATTATCGTCATCATTCTTTCTTTACCAACAACAATAATAATAAAAATAATTATAATTATTGTACTTATTAATAATATTATTACAATACAAATAAAAATATTAGTTGCTGTTAATATTGGTGTGATTATGTTTATTATAACAATAAAATAAAAAATACAAATAAAAATAATAATAAGTATTGTTGTTGTCATAATTATTATTATAATTATTATTATTAGACAGAGGCCAAAGTATTTTTCAGGAGGCTGTTTTGGGTGGGCACCACCTCACCCTGTTTACCCTCTGTGCAATTAACGCCCTCGAGTGTTTCACCATGCATAGTTACATTCCTGATTTTTCAGGCAACACCACTGCTCGTTATTATAATGGTAAATAGAAACTTCAAGTCCCAACATGCTTTGTGCTGTTTACTGGACAACCAGGACTTCCTGAAAGTCTACCTCATGTGGCACACGTGGTATGTATTTATTAACCACAGCATTCAGCACTATGGTGCTTCTGGGCCCCAAACCACCAAGACCAGCCTCAGAACACTGTGTGTTTAATATTGACTCACTTAGATTAGGAAGATGGATGCTTTGAGTCCAGGAAAAGAGAGGGGGCTCTCAGGAGCTGAATTGTTCAGCCACAAAAGAAGCTAATACTTCCTGAACTCCAGGGAGGCCCAAACCCACAGACTTTAAATGTATTCTTTCTTTCACCAGAAACTGAGTGTCTGCACCCACCTTCAGGGGGATGCCTTGGGGGAGGGGGGCTCCATGGGACCCCCGTTCACCCTTCTAGAGGGTTGCCCTCAGGGCGCGCACTAACAGTGTGCCACATTTGTGGGGTGTACTGTCAGTGCACCTCCTAAAGTCCTGTTTGCCTCTGAGCCTACATCTGTAATATGGCACAACTGCAGAGACGAAGTGATTCCCTCATTTGCAGGGGGGGGGGGGGTACGCCCCCCTGCCAAAGAGGGAATGACCTCTCTAGATAGCTCAGGCGGTGCATGTGCACCAGAACTATCAGCATTACAGAGGGGTCTGCAGCCCCTTCTGTGATGTCATAGTACCCAGGTGGGGCACAAATCGAGCGTGCTGCGTTCCTGGGGCACAATGCAATGCAATTCTTTGAAACAAATTTATATAAATTGAAACTAACTTTGTAGCAGACACACATTCTTCATGAAAAAAGTGAATATTTAAAAAAATGTTCATAGTTTCTCAGTTTTACAACAGTGGATCTGAGTGTCGGTATTTCTACGTTTGAGATGTGTCCTATCATGTCCCTGTTGGCAAAGGTAAACATTCGGGCTTATTTGAGTAAATTTACAGGGTCAGGACGGATATTACATCCGCTTTTCACGGGGATTAGAATTAGAGGGTTTCCTGTATTTTAGTTTGAAATCTGCATTGCACAGAATTTAGGGCAGGTGGGTATTGACTGCATTCGCCGCTCGCAGATCTGTTCAAAGGCCAACTTTAAAGTCACTTTGTGCAATTGCAGTTTCAGGAGTAACAACTAAGCTCACCTTTTCATCTGTCTTCCTCCTTTGGGGCCTCAAAGGACACGTCTGCATTACACTGTGTCATGAGCAAGCATGCTGCAGGGGCCTGAACAAATGGGCCCGGAATGTCAGTGCAGCAGCCACTGTGGGAATAATGGACAGGAATTAGGGAGCTAATAGAAAGCACGAGGGAGGTCCCCCTCTTTGAAAGGTGATCCCTTCAGCCAAGATTAAGACTTACCACAGTGCTAATGGCTGCTACAAATGGCGGTGAGATGGGACAGATAACCCTCCGAGATTGATGGTTTGCTGTTGTTGCTGGAAAAGCTCTTCTAATCCAGGCTTCTGCAGGAATGCCAAACTTCCCAGCCAGACCTAATTATACTGTAAGAGGACATCAAGAGGAGAGGAAGGGTAGCTGGGGGACCACTTGTCTGCTGCCTGCCTAAGCGTCCCAAGATGTGAAGCGTCTCCTTCTTGTAATCACATGCCTGTTAAGCGCTTCACTTTTCACACTAAGGCGCTTTTTGCTTTGGGTTAAAAAATGCTAAATCCATCTGCGGCGATGCAGGCCTGCCTACTGATCCGTGGCAGACAGGAAGGAAGATGCATGCGTATTGTGCTGCACTGACAGGAGCTCAGGGGTGCAGACACAGCACGACTTCGTGGATCCATGGTTGCTTTCTTGTATAGCGCTTTGCACCCCCATAGAGTTACCTTGAAGCGCTGCTGGGGGTATTTTAGAGATTGGCAAGGAGGAGGTCCAGTGCTTCCGTAAAGTAAAGTGAGTCAACAACCTTAGGGAACCAACTAGTGTTTGTCCAAAATTACAACAGGTTCAAAAAAGTGCTCTTTTTACGGTTAGAGCTCTAGCAGACAACAAGCATTTGCAATCAATCAATCAATCAATCAATCAGGGAATTTGTAAAGCTCACTACTCACCCATGAGGGTCTCAAGGCGCTGTGCAATGGGTCTCGCATTTGCTGCTCGACTTAGAGCTATTAGCGTTGTAAAGTCCTTACCAGACTTTTACTGCCACATAAAATGAAAATGAAAAGTAACACAGTTTTACATAAGCGAGGCGATTTAAAATGCCACGCCATGACCATGAAGGAGCACACAAAATGAAACAGAACCTGGCTCCCAGTCAAATGTATCGGCAAATATGCAGCGAGATCGCGCTACGCAAGAAATAAAAAGAAAAAGTAGTCTCAAAACCATGCTGTACGTTTTCAGTAGTTGGCCGGTGCGCTCGAGGAGGGCTAAACATCGGAAAAGGCATGACGTATACATGCTTTTCACAAATCCAAACAAGCAATGATTTTTAAAAGGCAAGCACATGAAGTAACGAAACTGATGGGCATGCGGTGGGCGTGATTAAAAGCCCACAGAGATATTACAGCAGGATAGTGCACTTGCGCGCGACCCTAAAAATTGTAATTTGCCCTCGTCACTGAAAATTCTCGCACCTTTCCTGACCATAGGAAAGGAAGTGACAAGATAGCAGAAACAAGGGACTGGGGGAGGAGCCTTGTGAATGTAGTGGTCTTTCTCAAAATGCTAATATCGTCACCGCCCAGAGTTAAAGAGTGTTTTGAGCTGTTCTAAGGCCCTTATTTATGGGGAATTGGCATAGGGCAGTGCCGCAAGCCTTCTTGCTGAGCTGCCCTACGCCAATGTGAAAGGGCAAAAATGCACCATATTTATGCAGCACCGTGAATCCTGTCCTTTCCCCCTGCAGGGACATATGTAAATGCTGAACAAGAAGCAGGCTAATGATGACCCTTATGGGATGCCACGGATGCAGTGTTGTACAATTTCGCTGTTCTGAGTCGGTTTACCTGGCTGGTTAGACAGAATGCCCACTATTCATTCGCATTTTTCCAGCCCATCCCGTTATATAGAACCATGAGGGCTGATTAATTTTTTTCTTCCATCAAAGGAGGAGCCCCGTCCTTATGTCTCTTATTACTGTTCCAGGGCCCCTTGAGTGTCTGATCCCAGACTGGAGACCATGGGTGAAGGGTTTTAGTTCTACATAGGAGCTGTCTTGTCACAAGTGTTTGAGCACTTTGCTGGATAGATATCCTGGATCTTGTGGTCTGCATTTGTGTTTTTTTTTCTAGAGAACAGATGTCAAGCAACACTGGAGATGGTACCTGCAGAGGAGAGCTAAGAGCAATATGGGCACCACAACACATAATACTATGAACAGTACTTAGCACACAGTCTGCCTCCTTCTGAGAGCCGCAGTGAATCTGAAATCAGGAGCAATCGCGTTTAGGAATATGAATCTGGCGCAAAGGGCTAGCTTTAGGGCAGTATGACCTGTGCCACTGCACCTGGTTCTAGCCTGGGGGGGGTGGTGGTGTACTTAAAAATGTTTTATAAGACTAAAAGCACCTGCTGTATAGTTCGTTGGGCGCTCAGCAATACTCAGGCAACAATAAAACATCAAGATGACTCTTGTGCTGGAGAGAGGTGGACTTTGGTTTAGCCACTGTTTTGATTTACCATAAAGTAGCGTTGTGTATATGTGTGTGATGTAAAGTGCTCTGACGCCCTACATTGGTATGAGTCGTGTCAGAAAAGAAATTAAATACATGTGGAGCAGGGCTATGAAGAGATGAGGGCACCTTAGGAGGCTGGCAGTGATGAAATCCGAGGAGAAGGAGGTCAGTGGAGGCCCCTACAAAGATTGTGGTACTGGGTGTGACCAGAGCTAAAGCCAGCCCTGCTGGTGCATATTCCTCTTGGACTGGGAGTGATCTGGGCATTACTGGAGGATTCTGTGGAGCCAAAACTCTGTGCAAAGTAAAATATTGTGTGTGTTTAGCAGCCATAAAGTAGAGTACCGCACATTGGGCCATATTTACAATAAAGTGGCACATCACTAGCGATATGCTACTTTTCTTGCAGCCCCTAACGCCACTATGGTAGCACCGTATTTACAATACAGCACACCATGGTGCATGTTAGGGGCAATAGCGTCATTTTTTTAATGCTATTGTAACGCTGTACTGGATTAGTGTAAAAAAATAGGACTAATCCAGTATAGTGTTAAGAGGTCCATTAAAATCAGTGGGAGCCTCCTTTTAATGCGTGCTTTAAGCAGGCGTTAAAAATGAACCTAGAAATGGTGCAATGGAATCTTGTTGATTCCATTTCGCCATTTTTAGCGACCCTCTAACGAGGGAACGCCCCCTTTGCATACATCATGCATATCTTATGCATGATGTGGCGCAAGGGGTTTACAAGGTGGCGCAAACCTAGTTTGAGCCACCTTGTAAATATGGCGCTACGGCAGTGGCCGGTTAGCGTCACATTTGCAGCAAAATCTTTGCCGTAAATGTGGCACTAAGGGGTGCAAGGGCCTTCTAAATATGGCCTATTATTTCTGAATCGATGCTCAGGCACAGTAATACCGTTCAACTGTGGAAAAGGTATTTCTCCAGGGTAATATTTGTGCCTGATTTTTCAGGCAGGTTTAGAATGTCTCTTTTTGCATTAGAATGGCTATGGTTAATCATAAATTAAGACTAAAGAGGTGTGTGCTGCACCAAGGAAAAAATGGTTAGAGCATGCATTAGTTGCGTGCAGCATTAATTCCCGGGGTACTCATCCTCACCATGGAACAAATAACGTTGATGACACATATTTTGGGGCGCTATATGGAAGTGATGTTGTCTTGGGATCTGAGCAATGAGCTATTTTGTAGGACCTGAGGCCTCTTCAGTGGTAAAACGCCTGAAAATAAAGGGATCACAGAGGTTATTGGTGATTCTGGAAAAAAGTGACCTGTTGAGGCTGAGGGAAGGTAGAAAAGATGGACCTGATTGCTAGTCATCATAAGTGGTGCAGATATTCTGGACATTTGCAGCAGGCTGTGATTCAAGTGTATTAAGAAATGCAACACTCATGTGTGGATTTCCTATCCCATCATGCATGTATGGGTATGGTATTCCTTTGGGGTCTTTCCCTGGGGACGAGGAGGAACTAAGAGAGCTCTCTTCTACAATGAATTGGGGTAGGTCTTGCTTGGCAGCATGCAGAGCAGAAGAAGCTAGATATGACGAACAGGCAAACACTTAGGCCCATATTTATGGATGGTTAGCGGTGCTTTAGCACCATTAATTTTGGTGCTAAACTGGCACTAACCTAACTCCATATTTATATTTTGATGCTAGACCCGTCTAGCGTCAAAATATTGGAATTAACGCCATGTTTAGGATGCGCAAAACCACCTTGCGTCAATGAGATGGAAAGTAGGCATTCCCATCCTAAACACGGAGGAGAAGACGGACCTCAATAATGGTGCTAAGCCCGCTTAGCGCCATAACTTAAGGCCTGGGTCATACCAGGCGTTAGGGTGCAGGTAAGCCTATTATCATGGTGGAGCGCAATGGAATGCACACAAAGACGCCCACCCCAAGCCCCAGGAACACCACCACCCAGCCCACAGGGACACTTCAGGAGGGGGACCCCATCTCAGGTAAGTTTAGGTAAGTATACATTTTTATTTTCTAAGTGTCATTGGGGGCCCATTACATGGGCCCCCCTGCCTGGCACTGGGTATGTTGGGCTTGCCCAGGGGAGACTTGTCTCCTTTTGTGGGCACTGGGGTGGTGGTAATGACTCCTGTGTACACTTAGATTGGGCGTCAAAACATTATGCTAGGCTGGTTAGCGGCATATTTTTTGCCACTAACCAGCCTAACCTCATTTCAGACCCACTAGCGCCACTTTCCCTAACACTATCCCTGACCGGCTAGTGTCTCTTTTTAGACGCTAGCCATTCCTTAGCGCCATCCTGCACCATTTAATAAACATGGCGCTAAGATGGCTCTAAGGAATGGCGTTAGCAGGTGTTAAGAAAAATGGCGCAAAACTGCGTTAGCACAGTTTTGCGTCTTTTTCATAAATATGGGCCTGATTTTCATGGATGAAATGGGTTCAGTGGTACCTGTCCTGCTTTACACAGCCAGATACCTGTTTAACTTCTGGAAAATCAGCAAGACCAGAGAGCGAGATTCTGTCTGCAGACTCTAGATATACTCCTCTCCCTAGTAGTGACAACCAGTCCAGAAAGAATGAGGTCTTCCTTATTGATTGAACTTGTTGCCCATAATAGTAACCTACATCCTCTCATATAAGTTGTTCATGATAGATATGATATCGGCAGACCGCCTGGCATCGGGAGTCAATCTGTACTGACAGACAGCTCTGTCTTCTTTTTCTGTTCATGAGTTGGTGAAACTAAACCTAGAATCTGTCATGTATACATAGACTACTACAAACTTAGGGGCATGTTTATTAAGGTTTTGATTCGCTCTTGCGCCACGCAAGGGGGAGCAAAGGTGATGCAAAACCTAAGTGAGATTTATCAAGACACACAAGGCTGTGTGGCCCTGCATAGCTTGATAAATCTAGAGTAACACAAGGCAGTGCAAATTGCTGCCTTGAATTACTCTGTGGCAGGGAGGCATTCTATGGGTGGAGCCTGGGTGTTCCCACACATCCACCCACGGATTTTGGTGCATTCCCAAATTCATCATTAGAGGTAGACTCAGGAATTTGTCAAAATGCTATGCCTCCCAGGTGAGGTATAATGAGGAGAAATATATTTATTTCTCCTTGTTTTTTTGCTCTTTCTGTGTGTGCTGCATACTGCAGCACAAACAGAGATAAGACAATGCCTCACAGGATTATTTTTGTGCAGGAAGGTACTCCTTCCTGCACAAAAACAATCCAGGGGGGTGTCGCTTAGGGCATCAAGATGGCGGTCACAATCTGAGAGTGCTCCGGACGCCTCCATCATCGCCACCATCGCCGCAGTGTCCTGCCTCACATATGTGAGCCAAGAACTGTTGCAAGCCCTGTGGAGCTACCCCGTCAGCATGCAGTGATTTTGCGATCCCAAGCCACCATTCAAGTTACCTGCGGCCACAGCTCACTGAGGGTTTAAGATGGCGAACCAGGCCTCAGCCTAGGCCTGCTACCAATGCCCCCTATCTAGTCCCTGCCAAGGAGGTAATCCTCCCCAAAGCCTCTGGCCCAGGTGCGGGAGACTGTGACAGGCCCTGATACAGTGTCGCCCCACTGGGAGTAAAGAAAGCGGCCTTGTTCCAGCCACAAGTTCGGGTGAGTGCGCCTGGCCCATGAAGGGGACAGTTACATGCAGCACAGAGGCGGTGCAGCATCCCACTTAATAAACAGCACCGGGGGGCCTGGTGGATCATGGGGGCCCTCTCCTGCAGCGGGCCTAAACTACACACCTCAACTGCCTGGAGAATGACCCGCTGCCTTGGTGCTCACCTCTCCCAGACTTCTGTAGCCCCATCAGCCCAGACATAGCAGAGCACAATGGCCCAAATTCCATCCTGACAGGCCTCTGGGCTTGATGCCTATCTCAGCAGCATATGTAGAGGGCCCTTACAAACAAGCCACTTGCAGCCAGGGGCATCGAGCTGGAACATCTACTGAAACCAGGCCCATCCTTATGGGGCAGAGCCTTCCCTCCCCTTGGGGACCAGTTCCTGTGGGCGAGTGCCTCGACTGACAGCTCGGCCTGTCCCTCGCAAGGCCACCGGGGCCTCAATTTACACCCCATCTCACCTGTGAATAAGTCATTGCCTGTTTGCAACAGCCCACAGCAAGAGAGGAGATTCTCCCCCTCTGGGAGGCATTCCATTGACCTGCACCTTTTCCTCCCCTACAAGTCAAGTGCCCCCAGGACATCCTGTGAGGGTCACACTTACCTGACTCTATAGGCACCTGAGGATGCCTAGACATGGACAATTGGCAGTATGGGACCTAGTGGACCGTGCCTCCTCCTTCTATCTTGACTTAGATGGTGTGAATGACCCAGGCCCTAATTGTGGCTCCTCACTGCCTTGTCTCACCTCTCATGGGCTTCTCCTCTCCATCCCTCCCCTACCCACCTGGCATTCCAGCTGAAGATCATCGATCAGCTCCATACCTACTTCTCATGCTACCGTGGACCGCAGTAAGCGGGCCAGACCCTCACAATTTGAAAGAGTGATGTGGTTGTGGCCATGGGGAAGGGCAAAGCTGGGAAACTGCCACCCCTCTGTCATCCCGCACTGGCCAATTTATCACCGCTGCTGGTTCAGGTGGGGGCAAACCCCTTGAGAAGGGAGCGACTGCCAACGGTGGCTTGGACAAGATCCTTCAAGTCATACACACTTCTCAGACTGTGGTTGAGTCAAAGATAGGGGAGTTCCCTGAGGATGTAGTGCACCTCTGTCAAGACTTACGCAATGCCTCTGGCCATATCACAGAAGCAGAGAAACACATCTCTACGGACCTCAAAGCTAAAGTAGCTCACCTCCTGACCCACACAAACGAACTTCCCCACCGTCTCGAAGATGCTGAAAACTGTTCCAGGTGCAATAATTTATGCTTTGTGGACTTCCCAGAGGATGTAGAACACTCTCAACCTGCTAGGTTCCTGGAACAATGGCTTAAAACCTGTATGCCTGCTGACAAATTTTCCCCTTGTTTGCAATTGAAAGGGTCAACAGGGCTTTAACTCCTAAGCCTCTAACGGGTGTGCAATGACGACCCACGATACGAAGATTCCTCAACTTCAAAGATATGGGATGTATCCTGAGAGAGGCTTTGGCTCTGCCAAACCTCCGCTACCAAAACTCCAGAATACTTATCTTTCCACACTACATACATGATGTCCAGGCCAAATGCCAATCCTATGAATCTGTCAAACAAAAACTCAGGACCCTCAATTTGTCCTACATGCTCCTATTTCCAGCACAACTCAAAGTCATACATGATAGTAAATCGTCATTCTTCGATACCGTAGAGTCAGCTTGGGAATGGCTCACGGAGGAGAAGCAGCTCTTCTGCGCATTTGAGTCCTCTCCCCAGCCACTCTGCATTCGCATACACAGGAGCGCCCGTTGGATTGGTGCCAGAAGGGGGGCCACACCCGCTTTCGGCCTCGCCGGGGTAAAATCTGCACTACATCACCCTCCCCCACACCATTGCCACCTCCAAGGTCCAAGCAACCTGTGACAATTGGAGTTGCCTTGCACTAATCGACACAAACTGAGGAACGATTGAGCCAGACACCCTCGCCCATCTAACGTGGCATGACTCGCTTATACCACATCCCTGAAGAAGAATCCATCTTTGCCTTGGTTATACTCAATGTTTTTTGACAAATCTGCATGGCTGCAGACACAGCATTGCATTGATCCTCTATCCAGAGCGGTCCACCACTCCACACCCATATTGGAGATGTTGATTTTGAATTGGGGTTTATGTTACAGGAAACAGATGCTTCTTGGGGAGAAGTATGGGCTGAGGGGGATTTGGGGGAAATGGGGTTTTCAGAGAGAACATGTTTATGGTTTAGTCCTGTCATTTGTTTTTTGTGTTTTTTCTTTTCAGATGGTCACATTGTATTGTATTGTATTGTAATAGTATTTATATAGCACTTACTACCCCTGACGAGGCATCAAAGCGCTTTTTGGCGAGTAGTATGCTACTCCGGAGCCCAGGAGGAATTAGTGTTGGATTAGTATAGGGAAATACAGGTTCAGTTTTAGTATTTTTATGAGTTAATTTGAGCAAAGGATATGTGAGTTTATTAGTTGGATTGACTAGAGTAATTGATAGATAGAGGAGGGAAGATCCAGAAGTGTTAATTGGGAATTTATAGTAATAGGATGAGGCTTGGGATGAGTAAAAGAGAGATTGAGGAGGGAAGAGTCTGTGAAAAGGGTTAGGGAGATCATAATAGCAGGAGGGGTTTTGGATGAGTCCAGGTGAAATACATGAGGGAGATTTTATTAGGGTTGTTTTGGAAATCATGGTGGTAAAGTGAGGTTTGGGTGAGCTAGATGTGGAAGAGGAGGGAAGAGCTTAGGGAGGGTTATTTTGGAGATGAAAGTAGTAGAATGGGTTTGGGATGAACCAGAGTGGAGATGGAGGATAGATTAATAGAGACATGACATATGGTAATGAGTAGACACAGTAAAGCTTACAAGAGAGTACATTTATATTATGTTTATTTATTTAAAATATATATATATATATATATATATATATGCATTTTAATCATTATTTTAATTTTCTTTAATTTATTTATTCATTATTAATTTGTTTTACTTTAATGTACTTATTTATAATTTGAGTATTATTTATAGATTTTATTTTATTTATTTTTATTTATACACGCACATACACATATATATATATATACATAGATATGTATATTCACACATACATTGGTCTGCTATTGTCACAATAGTGGTGGAGCCTTAGTAACCGAATGTCCAAAAGGTGTCTTTCATGTTTAATTGTACACATACGGTCTAGAGACCCCACATATTGGTGCCCACTAACACCTCCTGCCCGCTATGATTTCTTACAGTGTTATGTCTTTGAAAGTCAATGGACTCCTAGATTAGGTCAAGCACGCTGCTGTGCTTTGTTATGCTTGCTGCTTCCTACCCTCCATCTTGTTGCTGCAAGAGACCCACCTGTTTGGCTCCAAGTCCCCCTCTTCGCTTGTCAGGAATTCAACAGAGTCTACCATGCAGGGTTCACTAGGGGATCCCTGGGAGTGGCAATTCTGTTGCATCACTGCTTCCCCCTCTCTTGTGACCTCAGAGAGGTCAGTTGGTGTAGGGGGGCTCCGAGTGCCGCGGACCACCAGTAGTTGTCCCAGGCTGAAAGGATGATTCCCAAAATGAAGACTTCTGTTTGTGGGAGTTGACATTGAGGCAGCTGTTCTTCATCCAGGCAGCGACTACCTTCATCCCGTTGTGGAAGTGTCTCTTTGCGGCTGCAGGCTCATTGGTGAGGGAAAGTATCAGCAGGGTGTCATCGGCATAGGATACAATATTGAGTCTGTGGTTTGTGACGATGTCTGCAAGTGGGGCCATGTAGATGTTGAAGAGGGTGGGGCTCAGGGAGGATCCTTGAGGGACGCAGCAGCTGATCTCTGTAGGTTTGGATGAGAATGGAGGGAGCTTGGCTCTCTGGGTGGCCAGAGGATCCATTCTAGGGTTTAGCCGCGGATGCCGGCATCGTGTAGTCTTGAGCAGAGGGTGTGGTGGGAAATGGTGTCAAAGGCAGCAGAGAGGTCCAGGAGGATGAGGGCTGTGGTTTCACCTCAGTTGGGAGATTGGGATTACGTCTGTTGCAGCGAGGAGAGCATTGTCGGTGCTTTGGTTGCTTCTGAAGCCTGATTAGGAGGGATCCAAGATACAGTTGGTTCCAATGAACTCAGTGAGTTAGCCATTGATGGCTTTCTTAATGACTTTGACCGGAAAGGGGAGCAGAGAGATGGGTCTGTAGTTCTTGAGGTCTGTCGGGTCTGCAGAGGGTTTCTTCAGCAGGGGGTTGAGCTTGGCGTGTTCCCAGTATTCAGTGAAGGAGGCAGTCTCAATGGAGCAGTTGATGGTGCAGCAGAGTCCGGGTGTGTTGGTGTCACCGATTCTGTTGAAGATGTAGTGGGGGCAAGGTTCGGAGGGTGCTCCGGAGTGGATATTCTTCATGATCCATAGGGTCTCGTCAGTGGTGAGGGTGGTCCAGTTGGTCAGGGTCAGCTGGGATCTGGAACATTTGAGTGCAGTTGTTGCAGGTGGGGTTGGTGGGTCTTGTGTTGTGAAGCTACCGTAGATGTCTGAGATCTTGCACTGGAAGAAGGTGGCAAGGTTGTCACAGAGAGCTTGGGAAACAAGATGTCTTTGGTATCCGTGCTGGGTTTGGCGAATTCTTTGATCACGTGAAGAGTTATTTGCTGTTGTGTGCCAGGGTGTTGATTCATTCCTGTATGGCAGTTTTGTTAGTGGCTCTGATGAGGTGGTGGTGTGCGGTGATGGTAGTGTTGAAGGCTTTGTGGTCTGCGGGGTCTTGCTGCTCCTCCGTATTCTCCCAAGTCATCTGTAGGTGCATCTGGACTCTTGGAGGGCAGGGGAGAACCAGCTGACTTTTTCGGTGGCTTGTATGCTGGAGGGTTTCCTGAAGGGACCCAGAGAATTAAAGCAATCGGTGATCCATAGGTAGAGGTTGCGTGCAGATGTGTTGGCTTCCATGGAGGTTGGAGGTTGGATGTTGCAGAGGTCAGTGGCGAGTTGGTCTTCAGGGACCTTGGTCCAGCGTCTGCCCAGGTAACGGAGGGGACGATGGTGTTGGGGGGACTTAGTGAAGGAGAAGTGGAGGCAGCAGTGGTCAGTCCATTGGAGTTTGGAGGCTGATGGAGATGTTGCTGCTGGAGGAGAAGATAGGGTTGTGCATGTGTCCTGCTGAGTGCGTTGGGGAGGTGACCGATTGTTTGAATCCGATGGTGGCAAGATTCTCCAGTAGAGATGAGGTGTTGGAGGTTGTCCAGGTGGAAATTGAGGTCGCCAAGGAGGATGTAGTCTGTTGAGGCGAGGGTGTGATGTGCGATGAATGGATTTGCTGAAAGGTGGATGGAGTCCGGGGGGGGTCTGTATTTGAATGTGCTGCAGAGGGTGGTGTTTGGGTTGGTCTGGATCTGGAAGTGGAGGAGCTCTATGTCGGGTGAGTGGTCATCGGTACTGGTTGCGAGGCGGAGGGTGTTCTTATGTACGATGGGGATGCATCCTCCTGGTTGGGTGATGCCGTCCTTGTGGATGATCTTGTAACCATCAGGGATGACGGTGGATATGTCAGTCCAGAGGTGGGTTTGAACCAGGTTTCTGTGAGGAATGCGACATTGGAAGAGGTGGAGCAGTTCCCAGATCTCCATGCAGTGTTTCTTGAGGGAGCGTTTTGAGGAGGTTGCAGCTGAGGTTGTCATATCCAGTTCTAGGGGGCCGTGCGGTTGGTGGTCCTGGTGTGCAGCGGCAGGAGAAGGCGCAGTACCGGCAGGTAAATGGACCTTGGGTGTCGTTTGGTGATGCGTGGTGGCATGGGGGGTTCGTCTGGTGTTGAGGGCATGGAGGAGACCAGCTCCCTTTAAAAGCCGGCTCCAATTTCAATGTCATTGGGAGGATAGCACCGTATAAAATGATGATGATACTGCCCGCTTCCTTTACCTTTTACAAAACTTCCAGCAATTTACACTAGTGCAGGGAAAAAGATTTGGTGATGATAAAGTTTTTATGGTAAAAACGTATGTCTGCGTTTAGCTTCATAACGTCAGCGAGCCCCATATGACGGCAGCCTTGGCATGTCCAATTTATAGTTATACTTATGTACTATCAGGCCTCACAACTTCTGGTAGTTAATGATTGGCTCACTGGCAGGTAGACTGACCCTGCCTATCAATTTGAGATCCTGACTCTAGGTTTTCCTCTCATTTTGGCAATGCTTTATGGTGACTCTGTTTCCTCTACGCTTTCTGAAGTGACCTCGATGGTGTTGGAGGACTGCACGTCAGAACACAGTAAGGTGGTCTAAACTTACTCAACAGACCCCCTTATGGCATGGCACTTGGTTTGGTGAGGTGGCTGTTCAGTGGGGGTTTAGGTGGTGGGACACTTTCAGCATCACACTCTTGGGGGATGTGGCACCTTAATGTTATCCTTTCAGGAGCTTCAACAGGCAAACTCCCTGTCAAGAACACAGTTTCATAAATATTTGCAACTGCGTCAAGCCCTGTGTGTACATGTTCCTCCGGATACCACAATCTCTGCATTGGCCAAGATCATGATGGGCACACTTGGCAAGGGTGGCGTATCCCACATCTACTGCACATTGATCATAAATGCTCCAGGCACACTGACATCCCTTATATCTCTCTGGGAGGGTTGGCTGGGATCCCTGGATGATGACTATTGGTGGGACGCATTGATGGCCTCTAGGGTTTTGACAAAGTAATCTCAGCTCTGACTAATACAAACATGCTACCTACATTGTGCATACCTCACCCCACGTGTTTTTGCTGCTCCCAGGTCCTGGCTAACTTCTTTCACATGATGCTGTCGTGCCTTATTATAACATGTTACTGGGCGGCAGAAGTCTCCAATGTCCTCAATCAATCAATCATAGCATTTGTAAAGTGCAGCACTATCAACCCTAAGGGTATCTGGGTGCTGGGGGTGCTGTATCTCCATCGAAAAGCCACATCTTGAGTTTCCTTTTGAAGTCCACCAGGGAGGAAGCTGTTCCGAGGTGGAGGGGCACCTGTTCCAGGACTTTGTTGCTGTGTAGGAGAAGGAGTGGCCTGTGCTGTGGCTGCAATGGATGCAGGGGGTGTGTGTGAGATTTAACGAGGTGGAGCATAGTTGTCTTGCTGGAATGTAGAAGCTCTGTCGATGATTGATGTAGGACAGCCTATGTTGTGGAGAACATTGTAAGACTGCGTGAGGATTTTGAATTGGCATATCTTCTGGACGGGGAGCCAGCTGAGGTTCCTGATGTGTAGGGTGATGCTTGAGCGCTTGGGGAGGTTGAGGATGAGTCTGGATGAGGTGTTCTGTAGACTCTGGAGTCTTTTAAGGAGCTGGGAGGACACTCCAGCGTAGAGAGCATTGCCATAGTCGAGGTGGATGGTGACAAAGGCTTGTATGACTGTCTTTCTGGTGTCAGTAGGGATCCATCTGAAGATTCGGTGGAGCATACGGAGGATGTTGAGGCAGGAGGAGGCAACAGAGTTTTCTTGTCAATTCATGGATAGTTAGCAGTTGAAGATGATGCTGAGGTTTCGTACATGGTCTGATGGACAGGGTGCTGATCCGAGTTCTGCTGGCCACCAGCTGTAGTCCCATATAGAGTTGTTCTTCCCAAAGATCAGAACTTCCATTTTGTCAGTGTTTAGTTTGAGGCAGCTGTTTTTCATCCATGTTGCTACGTTGGTCCTGGTGCTGCAGAAGTTGGCTTTGGCAGTCTGGTGGTCTTCGGTGAGTGAGAGGATTAGTTGAGTGTCATCGGCGTAAGGGTCATTATTGAGTCCGTAGCATCTGACGATGTCTGTGGGGGTCATGTAGATGTTAAACAGGGTTGGGCTGAGGAAGGATTCTTGGAGTAGGCTGCAGGTGATATTCTTGGGTGTAGAACTGAAGAGAGGAAGGCGGATGCTCTGCGTGTAGCCTGGGAGGAAAGTGACGACCCACTTAAGGGTGTTTTGTTGAATGTCTACGCTGTGAAGTCTGTTGAGGAGAGTGTGATGGGTGACAGTATTGAACGCTGCAGAAAGGTCCAGAAGTATCAGAGCTGCCAACTCTCTTTGTTCAAGGAGGGTCCTGTTGTCGTGGAGGGTTTCTTTAGGAGGAGTCTGATCTCTGCGCACTTCCATTCGTCAGTGAAGGTTGCCGTGGAGTTGGAGGTGTTGAGGAGGTCGGTTAGTTATGTGCTAATAGTGTTGGCTCCCAGGTTGAAAAGTCAGTGGGGGCAGGAGTCGTTGGGTGCCCCGGAGTGGCAGATTGGCTGATTCTGGTTACACGCGAGGAGTAAACAGTCAGCTGCTCGCCGACGGGATTTATATACGCACATATGCGGCAGACTATTCCTAGTTTTAGACTTGGGAATTTATTTCCGATAGCGGTAATGTTCCAGTTAACAGGAGCACTCCCCAGGCCTGATGATCCTACTTGCTTCAAAGGTTAAAGGACAAAGTATCCTTGCGATAGTAGATGCGGCTATTTGCAAGTATCTTTAAGTCTAACAGAATAAAGAGGCGGTATTGCCCTTTGACAGTCCTGATGAGGCCCTGACTGAAGAGGCCGAAACGCGTTGACACATCTTTTGCAAGATTGAGGGCTTTCAAGTTAATTTACTTCAATTAAGAAATTTGATATGCACTACATAATACCTTCAAAAATAAATATATAGGTATTTGACAGCTGGGTGCAGCTAAGGCCCACAATCATTGCATTGTTTGTGGATTACAACTTTAATTTCATAATAGTGACCACAATGTAAAGAAATGATGTGGGGCATAACCCTCCTTTGGCACACCGCCAATACTCGGGATTTTTTTTTTTTCCATAAATGTTTGTGATGTCATGTATATATTTATGTTATGTATATATTCATGTTATAGAATGTTCACCGATAAGCCACTGCTGACCTTTTTATCAAAATAATTTAAATAAATAAGGGAAAGAAATTGACCCAAGAGATCAGGATTGAGCACTGTTTTCTTAAAATAATGATTGTATTTGTCCCTACCTGCTGACAATTTGTGTTTATGATTATTGGTTGACCCAGGGCAGGTTAGGGTTACAGGGTTCCCTCTTTTCAAGTATCGGAGTGGATGGATGACATGATGGCTGCAGCGGTTTGTATGGTAATCGTGGGACCAGGAGGTTATTGTGTCACTGCTTGAGAGATGTTGTCTAGGCTGGAGGTGCAGGGTTGGAGGTCGAAAGTGTTGTATATGGTGGTAATCCAGCTGTGAAAGTAGTCTGAAACTTTGAGATTGAAATGTTCCCGTTGCTGATCCTTCTAGGTGTACTTGAGGGGTTCAGAGGTACCCAGACAGGCCATGCTGCTAACCGTGACATCGCAACTCACTGGAAAGACTCAAAATCCCCTATGATGTTGCAATGGAGACACGGGATGGATTGGTGTGCTCAACAGGAAAATCTGGTCTATGAGGCTCGGGGAGTCTAGCTAAACATGGAACAAATGGTGTGGGGTCGTCGGCTTTGACACGTTGTAGAAAGAGTGATGTAGTAATGTATTTGTCTCCAGTGTATGGAATGGTGACGACTGCTTTGTTCACCTCTGTGAAGGTCCAGTTCACCAACCAAGGCTGTTTGTTAGACCGTAATGTGACTTGTTTTACCTTTAATAAAACAATTACACTCATTTATTTTAAAAAAACAATCCTGCCCACAATCCAGGCAAACTTGCAAAATGACGCAAAGGTGCCTGCTTTGGTGCTAGGCAGCTAAAAGTGCGCCAGGACTAGGAAAATACAGGAATGTGCCACATAATGTTAAAGATGGTGCTTTCCTGCCCTTTCATGCAGCACAGCAAGGTGGCTTGCTGCATTGCACTGCAGGAAAGATTGATAAGTATGCCCCCCAGGGAGGTACATAGCGTAAATAGACTGATGTTCTCTGAATTAAACATGAGCTGCACCAGAAGGCAATCTGCCTCTCTAGGCTCATGACAGTGGACCCAGTGGCCCATAAGCAAACTAGAGCCACTTGCAGTCTGGACTCTAAATGCTGGGTCACTGGAGTACAGATGGGAATTACGAGGGCAATGGGAGAGAAGCAGGAAGATGGTGCGGGTGGGTTAGAAGAAAGATCTCACCTTCGGGAAGTAGGTATCCTGAAGGGACCACATTGCACATCTAAAGAGGCGAACGAATTGGCAAACTAATTGATCTCCTTGTTTCTTAGTTCTTTTTCCTTGAGCAGTGGAACTTCCCCCACTCTCACACCCATCCCAGTCAGAAACAACTGACTCAGCCAATCATATTCCTGAAAACTCTGGCTCTGTGGCTTGGACCATACCCTTGTGCACACTTATCCTTCTTGTCTATCTTAAGTGCATTCGCAGCCACTTCACAACAAATGCAACAGGCAATGATTAATTGTTTGCACCACACAATCTTGGGACATTTTTGTTTTGTATTTTTAAGACTTCTTTAGAGAAGTTTATGATTGCAGGAAAGATATCCAGTGGGGATCCTTGTAGCTCAATATGGACCTATAGAGTGCCAGTGTAGGACATTAGGCTACTTGGAAATTCATCCATCCCTTTTTTAATTGCCTTTCAGTAAAAAAAAATCCTTTCCAAATTCTTGGAGCATATTTTTAATTCTCCTGTGTTCCTCATCTGCATTTCTCCATTCAGCCATGTAAGGAGTCCGTTATAGTTAGTAACTGATGGTTTGCGCTTTGAAGAATAGTTGAATTCTAGCTTGCTCAATTGCTGTGTCCTCAACATGACTTTATATCCTTTTGTAAAGCACACTAGTACCACATTACTGGAAAGCTATATTGAAGATAAATAAATAAATACCTTCCATGTTGCCTTTTTCACACATTTTGGAATGAATACATGCATTGAGGATTTACTAGGCTTTGCCTTTCAATACAGCATTTAGGTTGACTTTCCAAAAATGGCACAAGCTTTTTCAAAGTGGGTTGGTTATTGTGTTCAACGACCCATAATCAACTTGTGAATTAATTACCAGTGCTCTTTGTGCATGGCTGGTGTTTTTATAAGACTGAGTAACACAGCAGAGAGCACCAGAATGCATCTTGAAGTGGCAAACACAGCCTTAAAGGCACGGAAAATCCTTACATTGTTCCTGCCTGTGAAGACATCTTGTGTAGACACCAAGAGGCCATAGCATGTCTTTCCACTAGGTGCTTGTGAGATGCTTTGCCCAGTCCAAATGAACTTCAGCGACACTGAGGACAAAATTGTGACAACCTGTGCTGCTCCAATCTGACCCCTAGTCCTCACTGGAGCAGATCTGGTTGGGTGTAGATGTTTGGAGACCTGGTCCTGCAATGGCCGTACCTTCAATATTCCCAGGCAGAACAACAAGGGAATCAGAGCTATAACAGATACAGATAAATTCAACCATTAATGGCTCTAGGATCACCACCTTGGCATGCCACACTAAGCCTTGGCTGCTGACAGAGAAAGGAACTGTCCCCGCACACGCAAGAGCTATCTGAGATACTGCTGAGTTATTGTTCTTTTAATAAGGCATTGACATGTTGGCTAATTATACCTTTTGGAATGAAGGCTTGTGGATGTGGACCCTGGTAATGTTGTGGCCCTTAGGCCAGCATTGGTTTAACAGAGTGCTGAGGTAAAGGAGTGCTTGCAGTACATAGAGTGAGGACACATGCGTAGGGTGACCAGATGTCCCGGATTTCCCCGGACAGTCCCGGTTTTTAGAGAACTGTCCCTGTGTGCCCATGCTTCTCTTAATTTTAAATAAATGTCCCGTTTTTTGGGACAAAGGTCAGATCTTTAAATAAATGTCCTGGTTTTTGGGACAAATGTCAGATCACCTAGGGAAGCATAAGTGGAAAATGCCTACATAGTATTAAATAATTAAAGTAATGTATCTGCTACTGTCAGGCAACAGAGTTCCCTGTCTGCTCCCGGCATAGAGACAGAGTGGGGAGCAGAGAGAAGTGGGTGGGGGTGGGTTGGGGGTGCAGGGTGGGAGGTCAAGCCATAGCTAATTGTATATATGTAGTCTTTTAAATGTGTGTGCGTGTGTATATATGCATATATAATATATTAACACACACCTGTATAGGCACACATTCACAAAGCTACGCAAAAAAAACGGGACAGGCCAGATATAAAAGTGAGAGTAAAGTCTTTAGTCCTTCTTTTATGTCTGTCCTTTCCCGGTTTTCCCTCCTTAAGATCTGGTAACCCTACACATGCGCCCACCTAGGTTTTACTAGCAGGGACGCCTGATTGTGGGACAGAATTACGCTCCAGTTACTGTGTTACTTTTTGACTTCATTTCGCCCTGTCTTGTAGGGGCCTTGGTCATGAGCACCGACTGAAGTCATTTGGGGGGGGTGGAAGATGCGGCCCTTATGCCTGTGTTGTACTCCTGCTTTTGTAATATTCTGATTATGTATTCGATTTAAATTCATAGAAGATTGTTTCAATCCATTTTCTGAGATTCCTTCAAGTTTAAAGATGTGTGAAGTCAGTACCTCTCGTGGGGAAAAGACCATGTGATGTCACTTCCGGTGATCTAATCTGATCCAAGGCACGCGACCTGACCAAGTGCCACCGTGATATTCTCGAAGGGGCTCCACTATTCACGGAAAATGTCACCCACACAGAACAGGCCCGGCCTGGAGCACTCGCGCGGAGCCCAGGAGATTCGCTTGTGTTCGCGCAAGGCTCCACCCTGGCGTGAAATGAAAGGGAGTGCGCTGCGCACTGTTGCGTTGCCGGAGGCTCCCCTTCACAAACCTAGGCCGTGGCTCTCAAGCCAGAAGCGGGCTTATTTAATTCAAACATTCAGCGTGTTCTCCCAGCCCTACAATCGCAAGTGTCACATGCCTTCAAAGAGCGTGTTGTTATCAGTGTTGCGTTCCTGGCTGTAACACATCAGGAATTTGCCAGGCCTGGAGCGAAGAAGCCGATCCGGGCTGGGGGCGACTGTTTTCTTTTGTGCTTCCACATGGGGATTTTTTTTGCTTCAGCTAACAAAATAACAGAAAGATCGGAAACATAACAAACTCGGAAGCTCTTTTTGGTGGGAATGCTACCCAGGTCCTCGTGGGCTGCTGCAGGCCAGTTGGCGCGAGGTGACGTGACCTTTGCTTTTTCTCACAGTTCGGGAGAGAACTGAGCCTTGCCAGAATATATTGACCAAACTCCTTAAATTCAAGGTAAATGCGTAGGTGGGCCTAGTTAACAGCCTGGAACAAATCATCCTGCACCTGTCACTTGTCAAAATAGCTGCATAGGAGTTCGGACAAGAATATTTGCCGAGTTAGAATAACCCTTTTCATGGGACCTTAGAACTTGTTGCAATATTCAATATCCATCCATAAAAGACCGTAATCGTAAAATGTTTGGTCCTTGCGAATTTGTCCTGTCTGGAGAACAAGGGTGACTGCACGCACTTACTCAGGGGCTAGATTAGGGGTGCTCAACCTAGGTTCAGGAGCCCGGAACCATGCCAGATTTTTAGGATATGCACACACAACTACTTCCTGATTGACTGTTATGTTTAATCTATTTTATGTTAGTATCCTGAAAATATGGCACGGATCTGCCCCCAGATCATTATGGATCATATCAAACAACAAGATATAGGGCCTCATTATGACCCTGGCGGGCGGCGGAGGCCGCCCGCCAGGATGCCGCCCTCCATAATACCGCTCCGCGGTCAGAAGACCGCGGAGGGTATTATGAGTTTTTCCCTGGGCTGGCGGGCGGTCTCCAAAAGACCGCCCGCCAGCCCAGGGAAAAACTCCCTTCCCACGAGGATGCCGGCTCGTAATCGAGCCGGCGGAGTGGGAAGGTGCGACGGGTGCTACTGCACCCGTCGCGTATTTCACTGTCTGCTGCGCAGACAGTGAAATACTAGCGGGGCCCTCTTACGGGGGCCCATGCAGTGCCCATGCCATTGGCATGGGCACTGCAGGGGCCCCCAGGGGCCCCACGACAATCCCTACCGCCATCCTGTTCCTGGCGGGCGAGCCGCCAGGAACAGGATGGCGTTAGGGATTGTCAGAATCCCCTCGGCGGCGCAGCGAGCTGCGCCGCCTTGGCGGATTCTTACGGGAAGTGGAAAACCGGCGGGAGACCCCCGGTTTTCCGGCCTGTCGGCGGTGCTCCCGCCCCCGTTGGCCCTGGCGGTTCTCTACCGCCAGGGTCATAATGAGGCCCATAGTACGCTATACATTTCCTTCTATGCAGCCCGTGCATATTGAGGTCACTAGGTGTTCAGGGTAGGGGTACATACTCACAGAACCATGCCGAGGTCCTTCCAGCCCCAAACCAAGGCAACCAGCTTCTATGCATGCCTACTTCCAAGTGACCTATATAAGTAATGTTAATACTGCCACTAGAGCGGATTATTGAAGAATAAAACCAGTTACCAAATCTAGTTTTTAGATGGTCCAATGATGTTTATGGAATTACTCACATGATGGCAGGTCTGAGGATCACACAAGTTAAGATGTCCCCAGGTATGCTTGCAATGTATGCCAAGATGTATGTCATATCATCAGGGGAATTGGATTAATGAGAGAGAGGAAGGCCACATTATGTATTTGTAGCCCAAACTCTTACCCGAGAGGGTATCCTGGTGCTGATCAGGTGTGTGTGTTTCTGACCCAGCCTAGGGCTCTTAGATAATTAAAGAGCTGGGCCTTCAGCTTCCTTCAGAATTCAAGAAGAGAGGAGGAGGCGTTGATGTGAAGTGGGAGGCCATTCCATGCTTTAGGAGCAATGTAAGAGAACACCTGAACTCCTCTGTGGTACTGTGGAATGTATGCAAGTCAAAGTCCTGCAGAGCATAGGTGCCTGGGTCGTCGGTGGAAGGGGATGGTGTTGTTTAGGTAGGTGGAGCCTAAGTTGTGTGGTGCTATGTATGCATGTGTGAGGAGTTTTGAATTAGTGCGTTCTTGTATCAGGAGCCAGTGGAGTTGTGATGTGTGTTCTATGTGGGATATTGAGGATAGGTCTTATTGCTGTGTTCTGAATGGTTTGTTGTCTTCTGGTGAGTTGCTAGGTGATATCAGCATAGAAGGTGTTTCCGAAGTCTAATTTGCTTGTAATGAGGTGTGGGTGTCAGTTTTTCTGGTATTATTTGGAAGCCAATTGCAGATCTTCATCAGCACATTCAGGGTAAAGCAGCAGGATGTGGTGACAGCATTGACTCTTGTGGTCATGTCCAGTTTGCTGATAATGATAATTCCAAGGTTTTTGGCTAGGGTGCTGAATATGGGTCCAAGATGGGCAGGACAAGTTGGTGTTGAGTTTAGGAGAGTTGGCTTTCATCCAGTTAGCGACTTTGGTCCTACAGGTGGCTAACATGTTTCTTGTGCTAAGGTTTTTGTCTGAGAGGGAGAGTATGAGTTGCATGTCGTCGGCATAGGAGGGGATGTTGATATTGTGTATGCAGATAACATTGGCCAGAAGGCTCATGTATGTGTTTAATAGGGTTGTGCTGAGGGATAAACGTTGAGGACGCCACAGATGAGTTTGCTGGCTTAAGAGGAATGGGATGTCAGGCTGACAGTTTGCCTTCTATCCTTTAAGAAGGCGTAGATCCAGAGGAGATTAGGTCCTTGGATGCTGATCTTGTGGAGGCGCCTGATGTGAATGGGGTGCGAGACAGTGTTGAATGCTGCGGAGAGGTCAAAGAGAATGAGGGCTGCCGTATCTCCTCTGTCAAGGATCAGAAGGATGTCATGTGTGGTGGCAATGAGTGCTGTTTCTGTACTGTGGCTGGGCCTGGATCTGGACTGAGTGGTGTTGAGGAGCTGATGTTTTTGAAGTGGTCAGTAAAGCATCAGTTGATTATCTGACCTTGGCCAGGTATCGTAGGAGCAAGATGGGCCTGTACTTGGTAGGCGTGGCTGAGTCTGCAGATGACTTCTTGAGAAGGGGTATGACGATGGTGTGTTTTTAGGTGTGCAGGAAAGTAGCTGACGTAATAGAGGGTTTGAGAATGGGTGTACTTTGATTGGGGCATGCTGGGGGCAAGGGCCTGATGGGGTTCCTGAATGGACTGCCTTTGGAGTAATGGCGTTTTTGGCTGTGGCAATGGCATACCATGAGGTAAGGGTTTGTTCTTCAGCCATGTGGGAAGTTGAGTTGCTAGGGGAACAGGTTCTAGTTAAGTGTCAAAGTTGCTGTTTATGGAGGTGATTTTTTTCCAGACAAATTCTGGGAGCCTGTTGCAGACATCTTGAAATGGGTTGAGGTTGCTAGGTGCAGCGAGAGGTGTGGTGAATTGTTTGATGATAGTGAAGATCTCCTTGCTGCTGCTTGTGCTATTGTCAATACGGTTTACAAGAGCTGTCTGCTTGGTGTTTTGGATCGACTGGTGGTAACGTCTTAGGGTGGATTGGAAGACATCTTTGTCTATGGTGTCTTGGTTTGTTCTCCACGTGCGCTTTAGTTGCTTGCAGAGGCAGCTTGAGTTCCTCTGTGCACCAGTTGGGCTGTGGTTGGATCTTGTTCTTGGATTGCATCTGAGGGGAGCTAGTCTCTCAGAGCATTTAGTGATACAGCTGTTAAAGTTTTAGATGGCTTCAGGAAAGCTTCTAAGATAAGCTGCAGGGGGGCAGACACCCGGTCCTCTTCTGTGGTGTTTTCCAGTTTGGAGGGCGGGTTCGGTGGTGGTAGGCCTGAAGTGGTGCGGGATGGGTATATTGAAGTTGATAAAAGTATGATCTGTCCAGGCTGTGGGTTGGCTTGTTGACTGTTCTACTGTGATAGTGTTGATGGAGGAGAAAATCGGGTCCATGATGTGTCCTGCAGTGAGTATGGGAATGGTGACATATTAGGTGAGGCCGAAGTTTTCAGAAGTGCCACGGAGTTAGGGTTAGTGTAGTCTTCTAGGTAAAAGTTTTGGTCCTAGAGGAGAATGAAGGTGCTGGAGTCGATGATGAGAGGTGTGATGAAGTCTGTAAAGTCAATAGCGAAATTATTGTGTGGTCCTGTTGTTCTTTACATGAGGGTTCCACTTAAGGAGGGGTTTGTATAGATGCGTAGCATGAATGTGAGGTGCTCCATGTAGCTTGTCACTGGACATAGGGTGAATGTGAGCTGTCTCTGTATAATGTACAGGGTAGAATCATGTAGCTGGTAGGGGTGTCCGTGTACTTTGTCATTTTTTAAGTGGAACCTACAAGATAGTGCAGCTATCTGTTTGCAAAAGACCTTTTGTGGGCTTACCACAAGCTTACCTGGCCCTAGAGCCCGCCCATTGCTTGCTATTGCTTAACACTCTCAGGTGCTTCTTATCTGATGGTTTTCTGTGTTGAAGCTTGTCAGTCTTGTGTTTATCTCTCACCTGGAGCAGAGCCTCTTTACCATAGCTCTGACAGCCCGGTCTTTATACCTCCCACTGCTTTAAGTGAACTATTTTTTTCAATTTAAACACTCCATAGGAGTGCATATGTTTTCCAGCTGTCTACCTCATCTGCTTCTCTCCACTAGCCCTCAGTATTTCTTTCTCCCTTGCCAGTGTGTTTCTATCTCTCCTGCACTTGTGTTCCTTTATTGCCCATGTGCTTCTCTGATCCACAGCTCTCTATGTTGCTCTCTTGCGTGTGCCCTTCTTTCCCCTCACGCTTTATGTTGCTCTCTCTTGCCCATGTGTTTCTCTCTTCCAGCGTTCATGTTTGTTTCTCACCCATGTGCATCTCTGTTCCCACCTCTCCATATTGATCTATTGCCCGTGCACTTCTCTTTCCCCTACCTCCCTCCCAGTTCCTCTGTCACTTATGTGCTTCTCTTCCCTACCCGCGATTCATGTTGCTGTTTCTCGTCCATGTTGTTCTCCCTCTGATGCTTCTCTCCTACTCCCTACCTCTCTTCTCTGTGAACCTTTCTCCCTAGCCCTTGCCCACCATGCAGCTTCCACATCATGTTGCTTTCCCTGGCCCCTCAGCCGCTATTCTGTTCAAAGGGGCATCTCAAAAAGCCCCTTGCGCCACCGTAGCACCAGCTTAGCGTCATTTTATTTACGCTAAGGTGGCCTTTTCCCTGCGCCATATTTACAACGCGGCACAATGCATGCACTGCGCCACTTTGTATCCCCTTGCGTCATATTATGCCTGCGCCAGACATAGGGGGTCATTCCGACCCCGGCGGTCAAGGACCGCCGGGGCGGGGGGCGGCGGTAGCACCGCCAACAGGCTGGCGGTGCTCCGCCGGGCATTCTGACCGTGGCGGTACAGCCGCGGCCAGAAGCGGAAAGCCGGCGGTGTACCGCCGACTTTCCGCTGCCCATGGGAATCCGCCATGGCGGCGCAGCTTGCTGCACCGCCATGGGGATTCTGACACTCCATACCGCCATCCTGTTCCTGGCGGGTCGCCCGCCAGGAACAGGATGGCGGTATGGGGTGTCGTGGGGCCCCTGGGGGCCCCTGCAGTGCCCATGCCAATGGCATGGGCACTGCAGGGGCCCCCGTAAGAGGGCCCCACTTTGTATTTCAGTGTCTGCTTTGCAGACACTGAAATACGCGACGGGTGCCACTGCACCCGTCGCACATCCTCCACTCCGCCGGCTCCGAAATCGGATCCTCATGGAGGGTTGTTTCCCACTGGGCTGGCGGGCGGCCTTTTGGCGGTCGCCCACCAGCCCAGTGGGAGACCCAGAATCACTGCGGCGGTCTCCTGACCGCGGAGCGGTGTTCTGGAGGGGGGAACTCTGGCAGGCGGCCTCCGCCGCCCGCCCGAGTTAGAATCACCCCCATAATGTATGCAAGGTGGGCGTTCCGGTGCTAGGAGGCCCTAAAAAATGGAACAGATTTAAGTTCGCCATTTTTGGCATCATTTTTAACGTCAGGCGTTAAAATGATGCACCCATGGAAACCTATGGGCCCACTTGCACTTTACTACCCTAGCATCAACATTTTTGACACTAGTGTAGCAAAGTGCCACAATAGCATCAAAAATGTTGATGCTATTGTGCTAACGACCGACATAGTGCGCTGTATGATAAGTATGGCGCAACTATGGTGTCATTAGGTGCCGGCAGGGGGTGCAGAAAAAGTGGTGCATCAGATGCGCCACTTTTTCATAAATATGGACTAAAGATTTTTTTTTAAATGCTTTTGCACTGGATGGATCATTCAATGAAAACAAAAAAAAGATACCTGCGTCATTTTGTAGAAATGAGCTCAGCTGCAAAATGACATAACCATGTTGTACAGCACCAAAAACCACTTGCAAAGCCAATACGACCCAAAGGCGAGAGCTGTTCACTTTACCAAGGATTCTTATACATTTTAACACTGTTAAGGCAAAGGACAGAGCTCATTAGTACGAGTTTAATAACCCAAATACAGCAATAAGAAACCGAAAGGTGATCAGTCAACTTTAGCATAGGGTCTTCCTCTGCACGGCAGCAATGTAGTAACTTATGATTGGTTTGGGCAAGAAACATTTTTTGTGAAAATCTACAAATTATGCAACAGATTATGGGGGTTATTACAACTTTGGAGGAGGTGTTAATCTGTCCCAAAAGTGACGGTAAAGTGACGGATATACCACCAGCCGTATTACGAGTTCCATAGGATATAATGGACTCGTAATACGGCTGGTGGTATTTCCGTCACTTTACCGTCACTTTTGGGACGGATTAACACCTCCTCCAAAGTTGTAATAACCCCCTTTGTGTCAAATGCAGCAAATCCATAATTCTGCGGAAA
The DNA here is from genome assembly GCF_031143425.1 of Pleurodeles waltl. Classification (NCBI taxonomy): domain Eukaryota; kingdom Metazoa; phylum Chordata; class Amphibia; order Caudata; family Salamandridae; genus Pleurodeles; species Pleurodeles waltl. Next base: position 93,249,515 of record NC_090440.1, on the reverse strand, counting down.
ACAGCACGGCTACAGAATCGCATAATTCTAGTGGACGTGCATGTAACCTACTACGATCCATATGTGGTGTCGTACAAAATGTACATTCTCCCTAATGATCTACATGTCGTACACTTCCTCCGCAGTTCTTCACCGGCAGAGTTCACCGCATAACAAAGGCGCAATAATTCATACAAACATTCAGAGGCGCTGCGGTAGTTAATCGACAGCCACGTGGGAAATCTGAAGTAGCAAAACGATTAAAAGGCGGAATGTCAGAGGAAGCCCGGCATGCGATCTGAGGCTGGGCCACCAGCAGTGACCCCTGGGAAAACAGGTATCGGTGACAGGGAGCAGGGGCGTGTTTGGCATTCCTGATCGCAGGCCTGACCAGGGCACAGTGGTTTGTTTACGTTTCTGCCCCACTGGCTCCTGGGAAGTGCTCGCTGCCTGGGAGAGGAGCACATCCACTCTGCCAGGACACCCCTGGCATGCTTTACACTGTCTCTCAGTGCTCAAGTGGGGGGTGAGGATACCCCAAATATCGGACCTTTTCTGTTACTTAAATTCGTGTAATAAAAAAACACTTACAGTTAGCCTAGTTTTTCTGTTCCTGTATTTTCAAATAACATAACTTTTTGTGCATTGTTTTGCAAAATCCATCATGCTGTGGGTGTGATGTCATGACGTTTAGAGGATTCCTGTCGTACGCTGACCTGGAAAGCGCCTGCAGAGAGCCGGGGCGCCCTCCCAGGGCACACAGTCATTTATTTCTCTTTAAAGAGATTCGCTGGACGGAAGGCATTCCCAGGGGCTATTTGTTGCCTAGGAACGTATGCTTCAAAGGGCAAAAACAAAGATAAAACAACACCCTGCGAAAGATGGGAAGTGAAATAAGAAAGTGTACGAGAGGCTGAGACCGAAAAGCACCTAATCGCTTTTCAGCAGTTAAAATGCGGCGTCGACAGATGTGCGGTTCAGATGTCAGCGCGTAGATAACGCACGGGCTCTCTCAGGTTGGGGAGGCAAGACTCTGGAAGTAGAGCCCGACTGGCATGGAGTGCAGAAATCGAAAATTACACGGATCTGCATGGCTGGCTGTCACGTGTGACAAAAGTGCAAAGGACTGCGGAATATCTGGCAGCGCCGTCCAAAGCTCCTGAGATATATGACATAAAGCACCCCCCTCATGTACATTTTAAGGGTATTGCAAGTCACTGAGGAGTCCAGGACCATATATAGGAACGAGGCCAAGGGCGAGTTCCTTTACTAGGTCGTAAAACTCTGAGTTGACTTGCAATATTCTTATAGTGTACACCAGAGGATGCTTTATTACTTATAATACATAACTTTTCCCACAAACCACTTAAATCCTTGGTGTGGTACTCTTTCATATGAATGAGGCGGGGTGTTTGTAAATATGGAGAATAAAGGGCCCTATGTACAAAAATTGTTTGTGGCCGCAAATGGACCATATCGCAGAATCAGAATCGAAACCCAGACCTAACTATAACTTCCCAGTGGAGACTGGCAGTGGGTACTATATATATGTACATTTTTGTAGACATACATTCTGAAACCCTGACCCTTAAAGTCCTCTATCATACCGTACAGTTACCAACCCCTGAAACTTAAATACCCCTTACTACTCTCTACCCTTAACCATCCTATGACCATAAATAGCCCTTACTAATTGGCTGCTTTACTCATCCCTAAACACTAGAAACCCTTAAAACCCGTACACCATCCCCTACCCTTACCTGCCCATGAACTCTAAAATCCCCTTTGTTATGGAGGAGATGTGGCTAGAGCTGCTGACTTTGGAACCTGGGAGCCAGGTTTAAATCCCAGCCCCAGTGCTTTGCTCACTATTGTGTGATTGTGGGCAAATCAATTAATTTCCCTGTGCAAAACATGTGAAACATAATGTACAAAAATGTATTTGTGTAATCCTCACTTGATGTACACAGTTTTGTAGCTAGTCCCCCAACCTCCAGGTAATGTAAAGCGCTCGTTGCTTCCTAGCTAGGTTTGCGCTACATAAGTACCCATACATACATACTAGTACAATTACACAATCCTGAACCCTATTAACCTGCTACTAACCCCTTCCCTTACCCATCCCTGAGCCCTAAAAACCCTTTTCACCCGTTACTCACCCCTGAACCCTAAAAACCGTTTCCCTTACTTCCCCATGCCCTCACCCAACCTTAAACCCTAAAAAAACATTTACCAACCTCATCCCTTACCAGTCCCTGAATCCTAAAAACCCTTAACAAACCAGTTCCTACCCAGGACCCTTACCCATCCATGAACAATAAAACGCCTTACAACTCCATTCTCTAACCCATCCGTGAGCCCTAAAATCCTGTTCTAACCCCTCCCTTACCCAACCCTGAACCCAAAATACCCAAAAAAACCTTACTACCCCATAGCCTTATCCTTAATAGAACAATAAAAAATCCTTATCAACCCTTACGCTTACCCTATCTGAACCTAAAAAAAACAGTTCCCTTAATAATACCGGAACCCTAAAACCATTATCAACCCTATACTCTTACCTTAACCCTGAAAAATCCTTATCAACCTGTACCCTTATCCAACCCTGAACCCTAAATTTTTTTACCTTTTTTCCTTATCTATATCTGACCCCTAAAAACCCTTAAAAACTCTAACAATCTTGTATCTTCACTTGAAACCTATAAAAAATTACCAATTGGAACTCTCTAATCATGAACCCTAAAACCCTGTTACTAATCCTTTCCCTACCCTAAAAACCCTATTTAACCGTTACAATCCGTTTTCTTACTAAATTGTTTCCTTGCCCATCCCTTAACCCTAAAATCCCATAGCAACTCCTACACTTACCCATCCATGAACCTTTTAAATTTACCGGTGCCCCTGAGTTCCCCTTGTTTCGCCTAATAAATAATTAGGTAAAAGTCCTGTGCTGCAAAATACTGAAAAGGGACCTTTGTTGTACACACCAATGTTGGAACATATTGCATTGTAACCTCCATCAAGGACAGGACCACATTGTATATGTTACATACTGTTAGAATGCATGCATCAAGCAATAATAACTTACATATCAACCTCACAAATAATGTTGGTTCCAATGACACAGTACTGATTCAAGCCAACAAGACTATTGGTGCTTTCAGATAGATTCTCCCCAAATTAAGTAAGTCGAAATAAATCACCCTAGTGACTCGGTGAAGCCACCCCAAATCAATATCAACAATATAACCTGTTATAACATCCTCGCCACAGGAATCTGGATGCAGTAGTGTAGGAAGTTGGCTCCGTATGTACTATTTCAAAGTAAGAAATAGCATGCACAGAGTCCAAGGGTTCCCCTTAGAGGTAAGTTAGTGGCAAAAAGATAATTCTAATGCTCTATTTTGTGGTAGTGTGGTCGAGCAGTAGGCTTATCAGAGGGTAGTGTTAAGCATTTGTTATACACACACAGGCAATAAAGAGGAACACACACTCAAAGACAATTCCAGGTCAAATAGGTTTTTATATAGAAAAATATATTTTCTTAGTTTATTTTAAGAACCACAGGTTCAAGATTTACAATCAATACTTTAAATGAAAGGTACTTCACTCAGGTATCATAGGAACTTTGAATCAACAAAATAGCATGTACAGTTCTGGCAAAAATGGCAATAAGCTATTTTAAAACTAGACAGTGCAAATTTCAACAGTTCCTGGGGGAGGTAAGTATTGGTTAGTTTTGCAGGTAAGTAAAACACCTACAGGGTTCAAAGTTGGTTCCAAGGTAGCCCACTGTTGGGGGTTCAGGGCAACCCCAAAGTTACCACATCAGCAGCTCAGGGCCGGTCAGGTGCAGAGGTCAAAGTGGTGCCCAAAACGCATAGGCTTCAATGGAGAAGGGGGTTCCCCGGTTCCAGTCTGCCAGCAGGTAGGTACCTGCGACTTCGGAGGGCAGACCAGGGGGTTTTGTAGGGCACCGGGGGGGACACAAGTCAGCACAAAAAGTACACCCTCAGCGGCACAGGGGCGGCCGGGTGCAGAGTGCAAACAGGCGTCGGGTTTGCAATAGGTTTCAATGGGAGACCCAGGGGTCTCTTCAGCGATGCAGGCAGGCAAGGGGGGGGGCTCCTCGGGGTAGCCACCACCTGGGCAAGGGAGAGGGCCACCTGGGGATCGCTCCTGCACTGGAGGTCGGATCCTTCAGGTCCTGGGGGCTGCGGATGCAGTGTCTTTACCAGGCGTCGGGTTCTTGGAAGCAGGCAGTCGCGGTCAGGGGGAGCCTCTGGATTCCCTCTGCAGGCATTGCTGGGGGGTCTCAGGGGGGTCAACTCTGGCTACTCACAGGGTCGCAGTCGCCGGCGAGTCCTCCCTGTAGTGTTGTTTCTCCGCAGGTCGAGCCGGGGGCATCGGGTGCAGAGTGGAAAGTCTCACGCTTCAGGTGGGAAACGTGCAGTCCTTTAAAAGTTGTTTCTTTGTTGCAACTTGTAGTTTCTTTGGAACAGGGCCGCTGTCTTCGGGAGTTCTTGGTCCTTTTAGATGCAGGGTAGTCCTCCGAGGCTTCAGGGGTTGCTGGACCCTGGGGAGTGCGTCGCTGTAGCAGTTTCTCTCGAAGGGGGGAGACAGGCCGGTAGGGCTGGGGCCAAAGCAGTTGGTGTCTCCGTCTTCTCTGCAGGGCTTCAGGTCAGCAGTCCTTCTTCATCTTAGGTTGCAGGAATCTATCTTCCTAGGTTCTGGGGGCCCCTAAATACTCAATTATGGGGTGTGTTTAGGTCGGGGGGTTAGTAGCCAATGGCTACTAGCCCTGAGGGTGGCTAAACCCTCTTTGTGCCTCCTCCCTGAGGGGTGGGGGGCACATCCCTAATCCTATTGGGGGAATCCTCCATCTGCAAGATGGAGGATTTCTAAAAGTCAGAGTCACCTCAGCTCAGGACACGTTAGGGGTTGTCCTGACTGGCCAGTGACTCCTCCTTGTTTTTCTCATTATCTCCTCCGGCCTTGCCGCCAAAAGTGGGGCCGTGGCCGGAGGGGGCGGGCATCTCCACTAGCTGGGATGCCCTGTGGCGCTGTAACAAAGGGGGTGAGCCTTTGAGGCTCACCGCCAGGTGTTACAGTTCCTGCAGGGGGAGGTGAGAGGCACCTCCACCCAGTACAGGCTTTGTTACTAGCCACAGAGTGACAAAGGCACTCTCCCCATGTGGCCAGCAACATGTCTGGTGTGTGGCAGGCTGGCAAAACTAGTCAGCCCACACTGGAAGTCGGGTATGTTTTCAGGGGGCATCTCTAAGATGTCCTCTGGGGTGTATTTCACAATAAAATGTACATTGGCATCAGTGTGCATTTATTGTGTTGAGAAGTTTGATACCAAACTTCCCAGTTTTCAGTGTAGCCATTATGGTTCTGTGGAGTTCGTGTATGACAGACTCCCAGACCATATACTCTTATGGCTACCCTGCACTTACAATGTCTAAGGTTTTGCTTAGACACTGTAGGAGCATAGTGCTCATGCACCTATGTCCTCACCTATGGTATAGTGCACCCTGCCTTAGGGTTGTAAGGCCTGCTAGAGGGGTGACTTATCTATACTGCATAGGCAGTGTGAGGTTGGCATGGCACCCTGAGGGGAGTGCCATGTCGACTTAGGGCCAGATGTAGAAAGATTCCAAATTGCGATTTGCAATTTGTGAGTCCCTGCGACTCGCAAATTGCAAGTCGCAATTTGGAATGCAGAAAGGTGTCTCAGACACCTTCTGCAACTCGCTATGGGGTCGCAAAGACCCACCTCATAAATATTTATGAGGTGGGTCGCAGTTTGCGACCCCATAGCGAGTCTAGGCACTCACGGGGATGGTGGCCTGCTGGAGACAGCAGACCACCATCTCCGTGACTGCTTTTAAATAAAGCAGTTTTTTTTTTTCTCTTTGCAGCCCGTTTTCCTTAAAGGAAAACGAGCTGCAAATAGAAAAAAATACCGAAACCTTTTGTTTCGGTTTTTTTCAGAGTAGGCACTGCCTGCTCTGAAAAAATAATTTTGTGAGCATTCACAAAGGGGAAGGGGTCCCGTGGGGACCCCTTCCCCTTTGCGAATGAGTTACCATCCACTTCAAGTGGATGGTAACTGCGAGTTGATTTGCGACCGCTTTCGCGGTCACAAATCAACTTAAATCGCGGTGCGAGTCGCAAATAGGAAGGGAACACCCCTTCCTATTTGCAAGTCGGAAACACATTTTGCGAGTCGGTTCCGACTCGCAAAATGTGTTTCTGCATCGCTTGAGGGCTTTTGCACCTCGCAAACGGCGGTTTTTGCCGTTTGCGAGGTGCAAAAGCCTACCTACATCTGGCCCTTAGTCATTTTCTCCCCACCAGCACACACAAGCTGGCAAGCAGTGTGTCTGTGCTGAGTGAGGGGTCCCCAGGGTGGCATAAGACATGCTGCAGCCCTTAGAGACCTTCCCTGGCATCAGGGCCCTTGGTACCAGGGGTACCAGTTACAAGGGACTTACCTGGATGCCAGGGTGTGCCAATTGTGGGGACAAAGGTACAGGTTAGGGAAAGAGCACTGGTGCTGGGGCCTGGTTAGCAGGTCTCAGCACACTTTCAAATCATAACTTGGCATCAGCAAAGGCAAAAAGTCAGGGGGTAACCATGCCAAGGAGGCATTTCCTTACAAGTAGTTCATAATCACATCTGCCTTCCCTTAATCTCTCCGGTGGCATGTAACTCAGAGACACTGCACAGTAGGGCCCAGATTTATGGCATTTGTGGCGCAGCGCAGCAAGTCACCTCGCTGAGCTGCTCTGCGTAACAGGGAAAGGGCAGGAATGTGCCATATTTATCCAATACGGCACATTCCTGTCCTTTTCCCTTGCCCTGGCGCCGTTTTAGCAGCCTAGCACCAATGAAGGCACCCTTGCACCAGTGCTTAATTTGTAAATAAAAACAAGCCGGTGACCAAAGCCCTTCTCTTAAACATGCGGCTGCTGCAATTAAATGTGGGAACACGGAGTACTGTGGCAACGTAACCCTGAAGCCATCTCGGGCCTCTTCAATCCATTTAAAGCCACTCCCTGCCCCCTCAGCTCACTCTAGCAGCTTTCTGCTTTCTCTCTTTTTTACGCTTTTTCATTTTTCCCTTCCTCCGTCTTTCCCATATGCGTCTTTTGCTCGCAGCAAATGCTTGAGGCAGAAGAATAAGCCCTGGCCCTCAAAAATAAGTGTCGGTGCTCAGCACCGGAAACAACAGGCACAAATTAAGCTCTGCCTTCCACCATGGTGCTAGAGTGTCTGTGCTGTAGGCAGGATTGTTTTTGTGCCAGAAGGGGCACCTCCATGCACAAAAACAGTCCTGGGAGGCGTTTTCCTCTTTCTATGTGTGCTGCAAAATGCAGCAAGCACACAGTAGGAGGAATAAACAAGGAGAAATAAAGATATTTCTCCTTGTTACACCTCTGTTGGGGAGGTGCATCTTTTTGGTGCATTCCCAGGTTTACCAGGTTTGTAATTCTGGAAATGTGCCAAAAACCATGGGAGTTGCGTGGGGGGCAACCCACATGGAATGCCTCCCTTGTGCAGAATAATGCATTGCAGCAATTTTCGCTTTGGTGCATTAGTCCAAATTTTTGATGCCATTCAAAGCCACCCAAAGTGGCTATGCATGGCTTCAGAAATCTTACATAAGGTTTGTGTCGCTCTTGCACCACGTTGAATGGTGCAAGAGTGATGCAAACTGAGTCGTAATTATGGCCCTAGGAGAATCCGTATGCCAAATGGATCCTCCCCATAGTTTGGCCTAATATCTAACCTATGGGCTCTAAAATGTCTACATTACAATTGGAAACATTAATTTGTGCTAAATCCACGAAGAAGGCCAAGCCATACCTAAACCTCAAAATAACACGCAGCCAGCTAAAAAACGTACTGCCTAGATCAGTGTTTCCCAAATTTTGGGTCGTGACCCACTCGTGGTCTCAAGCTGATTTTTGGTGGGTCGTGAAAATCCAAACAATAAATAGAAATGCCTTTAAATTCTGTATTTATGTTGTCGCATTTGCTGAGCTTCATTGAAAGAGGTGAAATATCAGGCTATGTCTTCTGATAAACTGCTGTTTATTGTCTAACACAGAGATTGGTGTTTACAGACTCCTCTCACTTTGCAATCAGAGAAAGAAAAGTAATGTGAATTCTGTGACGATCATGCTGTAAAGAGAGTGTGAAAGGAAAGGCTGCTGATTGTCATTTTTTGTAAACATGCAACAAAATGTAAATACTTGTAAATGAACTGTCACATACAGCAGTTCCGAAAGCAAAAATGAAGCCCTTTCTGTATTTCTGAAGTGTAATGGAAGCAAAGATTTTAATAGGATCAAAAAGATCAAGACACTTTTTCTTGATGATGCACACGTGATAAATATTCACAGAAACCCAATTTCCACACATTATCATTTGTGTGCAAAGTTTCATCAGTAAAACTATATGATTGTGCAAATGTAGTGGCCATTTCAAAGGCAAATGTGCTATCAGTAAATTACGGTGCACTACCACACAATGCTTTCATTACACAACATAATTGCCTGCTTCTTATCTATTAAGGCTAGATGGGTCTCAAATGTTTTTCATGCTAAAGAGTGGGTTGCGGTTCTAAAAAGTTTGGAAAGTAATAATCCAGATAGATTGTACTGTATTGTAATAGTATATACATGACCTAATTGACAATAAAGAATATCAGAGTTGGCATGCTTAGAAATATCGGAAGTAATGATATGCTTATTTCAATCTCCGCAAAGAGTTCCTTCATTATGGCAAAGCTCAGATCAGCCATGACACCTTGTTCCCATACAAGTTCAGCAAACTGGGACTGTACCTTTTCAAACATTATCCTAGAAAACCCTCTCATTCAGAGAGTGCATTCGAGGGGTGGACCGACCCCAAAAGAAACAGCAATTGGGCTAAATGACAATGTTCGTCGCTAGATTTTAACTAACCAATGGAAGGCTCAAGACCTACGAGTTATCCAACCCTAAAATGACTAGTTATCCCATCCAAACCCTCCTGCATTGTGAAGACCTTCTACTATTTATAAAACCAAAAATTGCAAATGCGAAAACTGTTGTGAACAGTTCAGAACCCTCCTTGTGTCCCTTCCAATGCCCCCACTTTACAATAACTGAGCTTACACCCTTCAAGCCCACAGACGGGTAAAATGGTACCCAGGGAGCCCAAAATATTTGGTTAATCCATCCTTCACAGTGCTACTGTTTTGAGACCCAAATCCTGTGGAACTTGGCCCTCAGTTTTCTCTTTTCTGAAAAGTCCCTGAAGTCTTTAAATACCAATCAGAGATATGGCAACTTGAGACTTGGTAAGGGAACACTGTGACTGCTGTAATGTCCTTCAACCTGGACTAGTCAACTCTTAAATCACAGTTTGTAGGAAGATCAGAATCAAGCTACCAGACTGGGTCTCAGTCACAACCAAGAGGTGAAAGGTTAGGTTAGCGTGTGCTATCTTAGGTTGTCAGCATTTGTTTCTGAGAAGTTGACCTGTTGATCCAGGAGGAATACAACAAAATGGATGCCCAAATAAGAGCATCAGAGATCCCAATTTGTCCCAAGTCAGTGCGTCCAATCCTGTTGTTCTGTTTAAATATGTTTACACGGGGTGGGGTGCAAACAATACTATGTACCAGAATGCAAAGATTAAAACCAGGAGTGGACAGGCCACCCAGACTAGACACGGACCCTCTGGAGAGCTCCGAAACATTGTCCTACGAACAGATTTCCCAGTCTGGGCGACAGCCTGCCAGAGCACAAGGTCAAAACTGTGCCGGCGAGGCCTTCTCAAATATATTTAATTTGAGCCGAAATCTAACCCGAGCATATTGCGGTGGCCGAAATGGATTCTGCCCAGGCACGAGATGAAATGGTACTGCTGTCACCTCGAATAACACAAAGACACATATTTCAAAGGCCTTGCATCTGCGGAGCGCCCGGGGGTCGGAGGCCGCTTCCGGCAGGCCTCTCGTAGCGCTGCAGATAGCAGCCCAGCGCACTGCAAGGATGCTCGATCGATGGCCCCGGAGTGCCGCCCTATCACGGCAGATGGCATGAAAGCAAATAATATTTGTCTAGCCTTTCAGGCTGATTTCCTGTTTTTGGTGAGGCGGAGTGCGTCCATATGTTAATCAGATTTTTGAGGCTGATAAGACTTGGGGTCACCGCCAGGCCTGACAAGCCATAACAGCAGGCACTATCGGCCGAGAGATGAAGGGCAGGCATGTCACTCCGTTCAGCATCCTTTGGGGGGGGGGGGGGAGGGAGGGATTGCATCCCATTCGTCCTCCACTTACAAGGTGTCAACAGGCAGTGTTTTGAAGTACTCCGACATCTAATCCAGGACTCCTATCTGTGTTTCGTTTCTAACCTCTCGGCGGTGTTTATTGCGAGAAGATGTGTTTATTATAACACCGGCAGAGCAGCCGAGGACACGAGTTTATGTGGGGACATGAGAGCTGAGGGAATATTTCGTCTGAAGGTCATCTTTTCTCCATCTAAACCTCCCCTTTCTCCTAAATCCTTTCTATTTTTAACAGAAGGGGATGGCTGAAGAAGCTCCTGGATACATTCATACCAGTAATTCCTCGTGTCTTACTGTAAAGGGCATGTTTTTCTGCCGCTTCTCTCGCCCAGTGTTTAACCTCGTCTTAGCTGTCACAACGTGCCATGCCACGGGAAATGTACAAATAATTCATGAAAAGCAGGCCATGATAAAATATCATATATGAATACGTATAACAAAATTGTGCCAAAAATATGGTGATGGAATATCCATGGTCTTAGTGTAAATTTCATTTTGATTATATATTTAGGACTTTTATATAGTGCTGCAGAATGTTGGCCCTATACACAGGGCTATGCACAATTTGACTATTCCAGGCCCTTAAGCTAAAATAATTTCTTGGGTGGCAGGTATTGGTGATGTTCAGTGCTTAATTTGTAAATAAAAAGGTACTGGTGCTCAAAGCCCTCCTCTTAAACACGTGGCTGCTACAATTAAATGGGCGAACACAGAATACTAAGGCAGCGAAATCCTGAAGCTATCTCGGGCCTCTTCAATCCATTTACAGCCACTCCCTGCCCCTTCGGCTCACTCTTGCAGCTTTCTGCTTTCTACCTTTGTGACGCGTTTTCGTTTCTCTCCTCCTCCGTCTTTCCCATATGTCTCTTTTGCTCGCAGTAAATGCTTGAGGCAGAAAAATAAGCACCAGTTCTCAAAAATAAGTGCAGGTGCTCCGCACCGGAAACAACAAGCAAAAATTAGGCACTGGTCATGTTTAATGTATATTAAAGTAATCAACTGTAATCCTCCCTCAAAATCGTTTGTATTTTCCTCCTAGGGGACCTTCGTAAACCATGACACATGGCAAGTTATCTGCTCTCCATCTCGGTGGGTCACACCATGGTCACACCCTGGTGCCCTTGACATCATCAACAGTCCATGTTCCTTTCTCAAAGGGTGTCCTGAATTTTCATCCTAAGTGTTGGTTACGTATAACAACTTGGTCTACAGGTCTTATTTGGGAATCCTTGGTCCACCAATGTTGGCTTGGCTGGTCATTCCTTTCCCCGCATTATTGTTGTGTCATGACGATGTCTAGATTTGTCGGTGCCACTTCGGTCCAGCTGGAATGTTGTATTGTGATGGTCTACTGAACTTTAACGCTCTAGGTGGGCACTGGGTGGTGCTATGTGACTATCATGATGCATTCTCAAGAAATGGTGGAGACTCCATTCTAAGCTTTTACCTTGGTCCTAGTGGTGGCTGCCGCAAATCTCAAGTGGAGGGGCAGTCGGAGGGCGCAGGGGGTGAAAGAAAAAAAAAAAAAAACAATAAAAAAAAACCTTACCTTTATGATGCCGGCCACCTCGCCCCTGTTCCCTCTTTATAGTGATGGTGTCCCAGCAGCCCAGCAGCACATGGGACAAAAGCACAGGCTCCCCCATGCAATCCTGGTGCTGCTCTCATGCTAAATTTAGCATGAGAGCAGCACCAGGATTGGTCTGAGCGACTTTATCTGCTGCTCAAACACTGCATGGGAATCTGTTCAGTTTCTGTGTAACAAGGCCAGGTTGGAGAAACCGAAGTACGCATGTGTGTTTGGCTGGCCTAAGACAACTGGCCAAACATACATGCGCCCTTAAGTGCACTCACTCCACTCCCCATCCCTCTTTCCCCCTCCCATGACCGAGCCCAGCCCCTCCTTGCATGTGCTGGCTGAGCCAGCAGCTGAAACATAACACAATAGCAAACTATAATTTTATTTTTCAGCTGCTGGCTTGGCCAGGGGGGCGAGGCGCCTTCGCCATTGCGAAGGAGCTGCCCCTGCTTTGTCCACTGCGATTCGCAGGAGCTTGTTGAGGTATATATAAAGAGTGTCACTACAGAGTTGGCTTGTGACTATTGCAGCATGATTTCTCAGTGTTTGATTTCAAGGTGGCTTAGACAGTCACTAAACTCAGCGCTCCTTGGAATAGGGGCCCATTGTCTTTCTTAATTTCAGCTGACAGACCAAAGGTGACAAACGGTTTGTCAGAGCAAACATATCTCACACATGGCTGTCAATTCTGCGATCTCTAATATGGGAAACTTTGAATAACCATTGATCAACACCGGTGTCAGGTGTCCTTCTGAAAAGCTACCATAGTCCATGCTGACCTTTGTCCATGATATTATGCGCAGTTCCTCAGTTATAACAGAGGCTGGGCACATTGTCCTTCCTATCATGCAACACGCCTGGCATGCATTTATTCAGTCTTCTATTGACTCATCCATCCCTGTGAACCACAGCTTCTCCCTAAGTCTTAATTTGGTTTTGGCGATTCCCTCGTTTCTTGATGTGTAAGTTCCCAGGCCTTCTGTTGAAGTGCTCTCAGTGCAGCCCTCCCTCTAAGGTGCTCAAGTCCTCCTTCACTCTCCACAGCTGCATGATCATCAGTTTGTCTGCAGGGTTCCACAGATGCTCCTCTACACGTATGTGGTTGCATGGCTTCCACTGTGATGTGAATTCATTCATCTACACAAGAGGCAGCTGCAGTTTCTTCTGTTGATATGGCCTTGGAGTATGACCAGTGCTTAATTTGAGCTGGTGGTTTCCAGTGTTCGCCATCTGCACTTAATTATCAAAAACAACACTTATTAAATCTGCCACAGGGTGGTGCTGTTTGCCCACTTTACAGATGAGCACAACAGCAGTTGTTTATTAATTCAACATATCTTAAAATTTCTAATACCTGCTGTTGAAGCCATTCTTATAGTTTTGGGGGCCAAGAATAACCTGAATTGTCACGCATGCATGAATGTGACGGTTAGTAGTTGTTTTGGTACTGTCATTGGCGGTGCTTGCAGGGGCAATGGGTGGTGTAAGCTACAGTGGTTTCCTGACAAGGGCCCTGATACTTAGGGCATATTTACACAGAAGTGGCGCAGCACAGCGTTGCGCCAGAATTGCCAGCTCCGCATCACTTCTGAAATGCAGGGATGCATGATATTTACACAAATACGGCGCACCCCTGTGTTTCCCTTAGAGCTGGCGCTAAATTTAGCTGCCAGCCCCAATGCAGGCATCCTTGCACCATAGTGCAAGGATGTATGCATTGAAGGGAATGATGATTCATGTGAAGGAAGGTAGTCCTTCCGGTACATAAACAATCTACAATGGCGATTTGTTACTTCTATGTGTGCTGCAGAATGCAGTACACATAGGAAGAGTAAATCATCATTATTGAATGATTATATATGTGCGGGAAGGAACGCCTTCCTGCACATAAACAACCATTCATAGCGTTTTGCTCTTTCTATGTGTGCTGCAGAATGCAGCACACATAAGAAAAGCAAAAACGAGGAGAAATGAAAGTATTTCTCCTTGTTGCGCCATGCTGGCACCACCCCTGGGGTGGCGTTAGCTTTTGGCACTGCTACAGATTTACGAATTCTTGTAAAACTGGGGCAGCGTCAAAAGCAATGGGTGTTGTGGTGGACCACCACAGCAACACCCATTGCACACCCCCCCACAGAAAACTGCGTCGGAGGTGCCTATATTTACTAGGCGGTGTTAAGCCACAAAACGTCGGTTAGCGCTACCTTGTAAATATGTCGCAGTGCACAGCACCACCGGAGCGTCACAAAAAGTGGCGCTAGGTGCATGTAAATATGCCCCTTATTGTTTTTAGAAATTAAGCACTGAGCAGGAGCCTTGTATCACTAGGTGAATAAAGTATTCAACTTCATTACAGGTTGCTGCAGCTCCTTGCTTGTGGTGTTAGTGCATGTCCCAACAGGTAGTCTGCAGGGTTGCTAATTCCTGGCCTGTTTGACCCTGTGAATGCATATTGCTGGAGTTGGACAACCCACCTCTCAATTCTCGGTGGGGCATTTTGTGAGGTTCCTGCAGCTGGCAGACCAGTGGCTTGTGGTCTGTCAGGACCTGGAACTCCTTCCCATGGATATAAAGGTGGAAGTGTTGACACGCCACTTGATGATCAGTGTTTCCTGCTTAGTTTGTGTATACCTGGGTTCAGTGTCTGTCAGCGCCCTACTTGCTTATGCAATTGGTGCTTTGCCCACCCATCTTGGTCATGTTCTTGCAGCAAGACAGCAACTAAGCCCACCAGGCTTGCAGCTACAATAAGTTCAGTATTTGTGTTGGGGTTGAAGTATGCCATTGTGGTGTCATGGAGCAATACTCATTTGATGTTTCTGTTTGCTGTTTTTACTTGGTCTTCCCATGTCCAGGGGGTGTTGGCTTTGGTTAAGGCCCTTAGGGGATCAGATAGCCAAGTTTGGTACAGACCTTCTACAGTAATTGGCCATGCATAGGGAGCTCCTTACTCATCACATTCGTCAGGGCTGGAGTATTTCACCTCTGATTTAGTGGGTCTATCTGCAGACCTTCTTTTGAAAAGACATTTTGTAGAATAATTTGTCCTGGTTCTCGAAAAAAGAGTATGTCTTTGTGAAGGGTCAGGTCAAACCCTGTTTATTCAGTCTTTGGAGCCTCGGCCTTAATGGGTGATGGTCTTCATTTAGGGTTGTGGAGTATATGAGGATATAATCACTGATGTAAAAAACGCTCTTCAAGCTTGAGAGTGTTCTGTAATTTCATTCTGAAACAGTTCTACTGCCAGTGATATTCCAGAGTTGAGGCACCTGTACCTCCGTAGGCCAAGGTGTGTAGAAAACACTGCAATGTATCTACTGACTTGGTCTAAGAGTAGCTGGCAGTAACCAATATTCAGATCAAGTATTCATTGCATCCCATTTAGGTCTGCAATGATATTGCCATTCACATGCGTGCAGGTGCTCAATCACACAGCTGTTTTGGATTTTTGTCAGGACCTGTAGTGTAAGACCAATTACTTTCTCAATGTCTTCCAGCTGTTTAAGTCATTCCGATTCTTTTTCCACCATCCCTAAACCCCAAATATTTATCTTTAATCATTTGGATGCACTATGGTGGGATGACTGATTTGGTGAGCTCTGCTAGTGCTTTATAGGTAAAGGGGTGCATTACACTTCAAGTATAACGTGGTTGAATTCATTGGGCATTCTAAATCTTCATGATATTTTGTTGTTTTGGGAGAAGGATGATCGTTTACGAGATATGGTGCATATCCTTGTATGGAGACGCTGGCATACTATTCATGGAGCATGGTGCTTCTGTCCTACTTGTGCACTTTAGAACATTTTCACAACCCTTTAACACGGGGGAAGCACCAAAGGTTTGGTTGAACTAATCCAGTTCCAGTAATTGTGTCAATAAGTAGTGGTAAATGACAGTTAGTTACTCTATCCACTTAAGGAGCCGTGAGTCAACCTAGCAAGTTCACAGTGGCATTGAGGTGACTGGGTTTACGACACGTAGTGTCATTATAGGATATGGTTAAAATTACTAGGATCTACACAAAGCAGTTGTATTGCACTATATTTGTGCCTTCTTATGAATGTTTCATTACAGAAAATTCAAGTGCTTTTTTAAGTAAACTGAGCGTGTGAGAGGTCTAATGCATTGTGTTTATAGCCTTCATGCATGTTGGCAACAGAGACTTTATGGAATCGCTACTTCCATCATTGGCTAAGTCAGAGCAGAGAACATTAACCAATATAGTACAAGTATTTTCCTTTTATTGCTGTGGTCTCTGGTTATGTTAGCAGAATCTCTGAAGTTGGTAATATTTATATCGGTATCAGGCTCTTTTAGAGCGAGATAGTGTATCCTACCTCATCATTCAGAGCCCCTAAGCATGTCTCTATGGAAAGCATGGATTTGAAGTGTCAGGACTCTTCCTGTGAATCAGCTGTTACGCTACACAAAAGGCGATTCATGCATTAATTCATTATCACACTCCATTGCACAAATCTCCGGAGTCATATAAAACAGAATCTCAAAGTCTCCAAGTCATCAAGCCAAGAGAAGAGGAAGATAACAGACTCCTCCAGCTTCTGACAGACCCTGGCCCTGCCCACCCCTTGACCGGG
The DNA here is from genome assembly GCF_031143425.1 of Pleurodeles waltl. Lineage (NCBI taxonomy): Eukaryota > Metazoa > Chordata > Amphibia > Caudata > Salamandridae > Pleurodeles > Pleurodeles waltl. The sequence goes on along the minus strand of NC_090440.1, from coordinate 93,233,009 downwards.
AACATTCTTAGCATGTTCCGCACTGCTGGACCATGAGGCTGCTGTTGAGCTTCTGCCCTAGCATTGTGTGGGGTCATCGTTTGCTGAGGACTATGGATGCTGTAGTCCTCTGGCATATATCCTCCTTCGTTCTTGAGCCCCTGACAGCTCACATGGGCTACAGATGTCACAGGCTAAAGGAGAACAAGGATGACTTTCAATTTGGCCTTCAGCAGTGACCTTCAGGCGAGAGTGCCGTAGCTGCTACAGTTCTCCAGCTTGTACCCTCATTCCTCCCAGGTCACCAGATGGCTTAAATAGAGTAAACCTGTCTTCAATGGGTGATGACTAGAGGTATAGGGACTACTTGAGGATAATACTTCACAACACAAAATAATCGGATTGTGTCACATTTTGTTAACCACATTTAAATGAATCATTGAGAAAACAAACTCAAATTTCCACCTTTTATTACAATTGTAAGAATACCCTTGATGGGATCTAATGTGTGTTTTAGAATCTATCTCCTTGGTTTCACAGTGGTTTGCCAAGTCAGGAAGGGAATTACTAAAGTACAGAAACTATTGGCTATGTCTGGAAATGATAGAATCTACCCTGGATTCTTTGGCGAACATATAGAGAAATATTACCAAACATTTATCAAGTTATGTCCTTGAATTCGTTTTGTATCAGTTAACAGAAACATGTCTTTTGTAGACTGAATAACATACTTTGTGAATCTCATTATTACTTGGTTACGACTAATGTTGAATAACTAATAACTACGTAATACATTTATATGGTTCAGTGCCCTTCAATACTTTCTGATTTCGACATCCTAAAGCAAGTCATTTTAGTAATCTCTCCCACATTGCAACAATATCTTCAAGTTTAATGAACAATAATGATTACTCAAAATAAATCCAGGCAGAGCCTTGGGCTCATGATTCCACATCAAAATTATTTTGTGATATGGTGGGAAAGAACAGTGACTCTCCGAGGGTTGTGTGTCGGAACAACGCAGGCATTTATGACGCCTGCCTTAAGAACGTGGCCCAAACCACGAATGCGTCCCTACAACGCATTTCTTTACCACACAAGTCATTACAACAACTTGCCTTGGGGAAAGCGCTGGAGTTTGGAATAGTATAATTTACTATTCCAACTCCAGTCTGCGCCACAGTAGGGAAAGTGTTGGACATAAAGTCCAACATCAGTCCAACAACACTTTCCCTAAAGCAAGTCGTTGTAAGGATTTGCGTGGTTAAGGAATGCGTTGTAAAGACATATTCGTGGTTTGGGCCTCGCTTTAAAGGCATAGCGTGGTTTGAGCCACGTTGTTAAAGCTGTTTCCCCTCTCCGAGATATCGTGATCTGGGCAACAATGTTTAAGTTAATTAATCTATTTAAAACTCAGGGGATGGGTGTGAAATACTTGAGGAATATTTAATAGCATGGAACAGTAAAACATTAATGAATGACGTGTGCAATTTACACAAATGATGAGTGATAATTATTTGAGACATGAGACCTCTTCCACAATTCTATGCTTAAAAATCTTTAAAATCATCAAAAAACGTATACAGAAGTACTAAGATAATAAAAAAGCCCCCAACTAACATTCCTCACATTTAGGGCCTCATGACAAGTTTGGCACAGGGGATTAGTCCGTCATAAACATGACGGATATCCCGGCTGTCATATTACAAGTTCCATTATATCCTATAGAACTTGTAATATGGAAGACAGGATATCCGTCACATTTGTGATGCAGTAATCCTCTCCTCCAAACTCTTAATGAGGCCCCAGATTTGGTGCCAAACATTATCATATCCATTGACTGCAGTTGAAGGGATACTTTAAGTTCAAAACCCATCCTGAGGGCCGCATGACATTATAAAGGAGAAGGTGACGCGTTGTCACCCTCTCCAAGCCTTATTAGGCCCAGGGGAACCCATCCCCATGGCCATATTTCATTTAAAAGGGTAGTGGGGTCACACGCCCGAGCCTTCATAGGCCCAATTAACCCTAACCCTCGGGACTTGCCTTATTTAAAAGGGGAGGTGGCTCATGCGGCCTCCCTCCCTGAGCCTTTATTGGCCCTAGGGACCCAATCCCCCGGAGCTGGCTCACTTAGCCCCAGGACGCAGTAATTTCCCTGCTCGCACTAGCATGGGCAGGGAACATGTGTTTGCTCCCATCTGGTGAGAGCATTTTTAAGTTTCACACCAAACGGGAGCAAACACAAAGTCTGCTCCCAGATGCTGGGAGATTTAAAAATACTTCCACTGGCTGGGTGCAGACATGTGTTCTGTTTACCTGTCTGAGATGATGCAAGCAGATAAGAAGAACACATATTGCTCCCGCCAGAAGGGGTCATGCAAAAAAGCAGCTTCTCCCTCCAGGAAGGAGCCAAGCTGACTTCCGACCATGCTGGGAGCCGCTGGGGCTTAGGGGGCCCTAGAGTGACCCCGCGTCCCCCAGCATGATGTTTGTGGGTGTCCCAGTGGGGCACTGGGGTACCCACTCATAGTGCAGAAAGGCATGGCTCACCTCCCCTTTAAAAACAGACGGACCAAGGGATTGAGTCCCGGGAGCTAAAAGAGTCTTGCGGAGGGGGCTGCACGTCTCTCTAACCCTTGCAAAAGATGGATGGCTCTGGGTGATGCAATCCCTGGGGCATAAGATGTTTGGGGAGAGGGGGCACACATCTCCCCTCTACTGGGTTCCTGGATCCTATTAAGGCTGCATGTCCTCTCCCTATTCAATTGTATTTGGCCTTGGGGATGGGGGTCCTCTGCGCCTTTTAAGGCTTGGAGAGGGGGGCTATGCTGCTCTCTCCTTTCTATTGGATTGGACCCTGGATATGGGTCCCTGGGGCCAATTAAGGCTCAGTGAGGAGGCCTACACACCCACTCCCCTTAAATTATATGTTTTGGTCTTGGTGGATGGGGTCCCTGGGGCCCAAAGACCAACCCTATGCCCGGCATGGCAAAGGCTGTACATGGTGTGGGGTTGGCAGCCTGCTAGGGCTTGGCCACAAGGCCTGATGCCAGGCCAAGCCCTGTGTCCCAGCCCCCACTGCGCACGACCGAAGGTCATTCGCAGGGTTGAGTTGGCTGGCTGTGGGGAGTTCGCTGCAGGGCCTGGTGGTAGGCCAGACCCTGTGGCCGTTCTCCCCACCCCCTGTGCACGGTCGAAGGCAGTGCACAGCAGGGGTTGACTTTGCATTTGGTTATAAAATATTACTGTATGTTAACAAAAAGCCCCAGAAAGTCACTGAAAAATCCAAGGTTAAAGTAATGTTGTTTTTATTTGAATGTTTTGAACTAAAAAAACTGAAATTCACCAGATATAGTTAGCAAAATAAACCCCTGCCTTGCACTGCTTATGATTTCACATATTACATCACTCCTGACATGTTCTATGGCATCATTTATGACATCGCTGATGACATCTCAAATGACATAATTGGTGGCATCACTGGTGACATCATCCAAGCTTCTTTTGTACACATTACTCTGTAAACTAGTATGGCATTAGAGACCTGAAGGTAAGTACAAAGTAGCTCAGAATAATATGAAGCATCATTAATGCCATCACAGATACAGCTCCCATAGGTGCAGCAAGTATGTGTTATGTGCAACATTGACCGTATACCATGCACTTTTTCCATTCATAAATCGAACATACAACAGCAGTAAATCTGCTGGATGTTGATTGTCTTCTATTGTAAGGCTTGATTTAGGGATGAGAACATTGGTTTCAGGAGGGAAAGGGCAAAGGGCTGTCATTTAATATGATGAGTTCAAAAAGTCGTAACTTTATTACTATTTACAGACATTCCTAATATCTATTCATGGGCAATTTGCTCTCAGACTGGAGTACTTGTACAAATGCACAAATGTGTTATGAAGTAGCCCCAAACACCCCCACACTTTCCAGTGGTGTAGGAAAACAGATTACATCGTAAACAAACAGTTTGTAATACTATATTACATGTGACCCATCTGTCCAATTGGTAGGCTGCTTCATTGTGGTCAGAAAACATCCACTCATTGACTACCATGAGATGTTTTACCCAGTAGTATTAGTATATCTGGGACTGCAAGGCCCCGCCCCCCCTCATCTGCTTCCCTTTTAAGCTTGCGGAGCTCTATGTGGGAGCTGGTGCCATTCCACAACAATACTCTTAGTTCATGGTCGATTTCTGGGAAAAACTCAAGGGGGATTCTAAATGCTGTGTTTTGAAGTTTGTCTAAGAGGCGCTGGAGAGTCATCATTCGAAATAAACCTGCCCTGCTCATTAGTGTCAGTGGTAGATGTCTCCAGTAGTCTACATCCATCTGAAGTCTATCTACTTGCAGAAACAAGTTTCTGTGTAGCGATGTAACCAGGTCTTTTTTTAAGTATACATTTTTATTGGCTTTTTGTGTAGCATACATCAGCATGCATGCAATATATATATGATGTCAAACTGTGATACTAACCCTCTCCTGTCCCCCCCAGCACTCCCCAAGGCGCCACGCTACCCACCATGTGTGCATCATGTAGATTGATGTGGTCCTTCTCCTTCTGTATGACCAACCTTATTTTCCATAGTGTCAGTGTGCCCAGTCTCTTCGTCTGGACTCTCTTCAATCACTTCTGCCTCCCATGCTGTGTCAGTGGGAGGTGGTCTAGCAGATCACTTACCATGGCCAGCCAGGCCTGCAAATCATCTGCAAGCTTAGTGTTCTGGTGGGTCTGGCGCATGTGGTGTTCTTCAGCATTTGCCCATTCAGCCATGTCTCTTTTCCACTCAGCCAATGTCAGAGCCCTAGGGGATAGCCACTCTATCGCCAACCTCCACTTAGCCCGAGTAAGGCCCAACATTAGGAACTTCCTGCTCAATTTCCTTTTCTTCCTAATCGGGACCCATCCCAAGAGACACTGCTCTGTATCCCTCGGAGTGGTCCTTGCAGTGGCCCCATTTAGGGCAGACAGGATCTCCTCCTAATAGCTAATCACATCCGGGCATTGCCATATCATATGTATGAAATCTGTGTTCACTTGACCACATCTCGGGCATGTTGAACGCCGTGCAAGGTTGATCACATGTAGGGCCTTTGGGGATAAGTGCACCTGGTGTACAACATTATAATGTGCCAGCTTAAAGCGGACATTAGAGGACACCGTCCTAAACCCTTCATGTATAGTGGCCCATTCCTTTGGCTCAATTGGTTTGTCTAATAAAGTTTGCCATTTCTCTTGCACCAGGAGTGCACCCATTGGCAAGTCCTCTCGTAATGTTTGGGACTCTGGGAAGGAGGGCCAGATTGTCCGAGCTGTCACCGCTACAATATCATAATGAGGAAACTGCCCTGAGTCTAGGCCAAGGGTAGTGAGTGCCGCCGACACAGTAATAAACCGGCCTTCTGGATATAAATCTCCCAGGGTTTCGTATCGACCTTCATGCCACTGAGTCACTGACGTTGATTAGGCAATCTGAAGGAAAGGCCTGAGAGCCTACAAAGGTGTATCTGGGGTAAAGGGCACCTGACGGAGCACCCCCTAAACCAGACACCCGCAGGTCCGCTTGATCGTAGCTGGTAACCTAGTCGGGACACTGGAGCCCGTCATCAACAACTCAGGTAGGGAATGGTCCCCATACGTCCCTGCCAGTAAGAGTGGTTCCCAGTTCTCACCATTGTCAAACCACTGCACCGCATGTTGCAGCTGTGCAACAAGGTAGTATAATTCTAAGTGGGATAGCTCAAATCCCCCACTGCCCTATATGTGTCTAAGCGTAGTAAGACTTACCCGCTTCCTTCCCATCACCCACAACAACTCGATGACTAATCTATCCAATTCGCTAAATACCTTCTTGAGGATCTCATATAGTGCCCCTTGAAAAATATAAAGACAGCGGGGAACTACAATCATTTTTATCAATGCCTCTTTACCCATTAGTGGCAGGAGTAGTGTGTTCCAAAATGTGATGGATGACTTTAGTTTCTCTTGGATCCACCCTATATTGAGTTCCCCGAGGCGTTGTGCATCATGAGCTAGTCTGATACTCAAGTATCTGATAGTGTTGACCACCCAGGGGATATGGGCCTTAGGGCGAGCATCCACCAGGACTGCCCGCCAGTCCCCCCATAGGGAATAATTTGGATTTAGTGTGGCTAACTTTGAGACCAGATATCTTGCCGAACTCAGGCAGGAGTACCAGTAGTATGGGATTGTGATATTCTGACTATCTTAGGTAAATTAATGCATCATCTGCTTATAGAGATACTACATAACTGTGGTCTCCAATTTGTAAGCCCCAGCCTCGTAGGGCCCCATGCAGTCGACAAGTCAGAGGTTATATAGCTGAAGCAAAGTGCCATGATGTAACACAACCCGATTAGACACTGTGCCTTCCCCCATATCCCGAGCTGAGGGGCATGTATAGAGCAACCAGACCCATTTCAGGAAGGCATCTCCCACGAGCCCCCTGTGCAAGACATCCCACAAAAATTCCCAAGACAAGGAGTTAAAGGCCTGTTCGATATACAGGAAGGCCAAACTACATGGTTCCCCACTATTGGTCAGAGTATGCTAAACCATCGCTAGTCACCGCAGGTTACAGGTAGTGTTCCTGCATGGAATAAATCCATATTGATCCTCGTGTATTAAGCAGGGTAAGTGGGACATGAGGCGCTCTGCAAGAATGTTACTTAATACCTTGACATTTAACATGGAAAAGGATCGGTATGATGTAAGCTTCTCCAGGTTCCTATCAGGCTTGGGAATCATAATCACAGCCGCTTCCTGCATGGGAGCCGGGAGTATGCCCTTTTCAAAGACCTCTGTATATACCTCCAAGAGTTTCTCAGCCACGACGTCAGCTCTACACTGATAAAACTCCACGGGTAGGCCATCTCCACCCGGGGCCTTGGCAGAGTTAAATGAACGTTTAGGTGCCACTATTTCTTCTTTGGAGATAGGAGCCCCCAAACCATCTGCCTCCTCCCCAGTCAGGGTGGGGAGTCTTAAGCCCTCAAAGTATTGTGGACCTGCACGCAGAGCACACTGTTGCGGACTAGAGTAGAACAATTCCAGATGTGTGGCAAAGGCTTTAGTGATGCCTTGTTGGGTAGACATCCAGACCCCTGATCTGTCACAAATCCCCAGTAGTAGGGGCATCCACGCCTTGAGGAGGAGGAGCATGGCAAGCATCTTGCTTGCCTTATCACCCTCCATTTGGAGTCGCTGCTGATAATTGGTATGCACAAATTTGTCCAATCTGCCCCATAGTTCCAGAAGCTCCCACTTACATTCTTTCCACTCCACCAGTGTCCGTTGCTGCGTTACGACTGTGCGCTCTAGTAATTCCAGTCGTCGCTCCAGTGCGTCTAAGGAGTTGGACAATTGTTGCTTCACCCCATATGTTACTTTCAAGTACTCCCCCCGCAACACACCCTTCACAGCGTCCCACTCAATACCTCATGTTGATACACTGTCCCAATTTTCCATGAAGTAATAATCAACAGTTTCCCACACTGCCCTAGTGAACTCTGGATCTGTAAGGGCCTCGGATCGCATACGCCATAACAGCATACCAGGGGGGGCTCCCTGGACAGTTGAAAATTTATCAATAGTGGGGAATGGTTGTAAATGTAACAAACCAGATACATCACCTCATCCAGACATTGTAATAAGGAGCTGGTTGTCAGACAGTAGTCCAAGCAGCTATAGATCCCAGCCGCAGGCACATAACGGGAATATATTTTGGTTTTGGGGATTTCTCACTCTCCACACATCCTGTAGGCCTTCCATATTCATAGCATTGTATATACGCGTACACTCTTCTTCTTTTCACTCGACGTCCCAGCTCTCATACATTCCAGCTCAGCATCTTCCAGTCGCCTGCCATTAGTCTGCTAATGTTAAATGCCGCCTCTCTCTCCTCTGAGGACTGAACTCGCACCAACATTCACTCTGGAATGCCCAAGGAGCAACAAATTCCAACAAATGAAGAAACTTAACCCCCCACCCACAGGCAGTGAGACTAAAGAACTGGGGCCCGATGCCTTCGCCCAACTTCTAAGTCCCATCGCCCCAAACCCTTCCAAAAGATAAAAATCATAATTTCAAAGGCTGAAAACCTATGTGAGCCTTGCATCCCATCGGTTGGCAAAGCCTAAGACACTGAAGCCCCCACCGATGGGACTGTAGCCCACATGAAGCCCTCACCAGCAAATTCTACAGAACTGTCCCCAGAAGCATATGGAAATTAAATTGTTGATGTTAGAACATGGTAATGTCCCCACATTTTGCATAATGCATAAGTAACGTACATAGATTGTGGGGTCCGCACCCCCCTGCTGCCTCAGACAGTCGTTAGTCGATTCTACATACCTCCTCCCCCAAATGGCTACCTAATCACAAGATGTGACCCACAACAGGTCAGTCACGTCTACCAAGTGGGACGTTGCATCATTCCATACCATCACTATGATATACATTCTGTCTCTATGTGCCCTGGAAGGATTCAGCAGTGTTTGGGACACAATTAGAGTCTGCCAGGACAGGGTACTGTCAGGGTACACCAGTACTCTCCCCACATGGTGACTGTTAGTGCTGCGGACTGAGTCCAATGAGGTTTTCCGACGGCTCATATTCCTCTGAGTGTTCCCTGTTCCCACCGACCTAGGCATGGGCTGCGGCCCAGGGGGTGAATGACCCAGAGTGTCCAGCCACTCGTGGGTATCCCCAAGGGTGGAGAAAAACAGTGCCTTCCCCTCATATTGCACCCTCAGTTTGGCCAGGAATATTAGGCTGTAACGAAGGTCTCGATCTCGTAAGTGTTTCTTGACAGCCATATAGCCCCTGTGAATGGTTTGGACCTTGTGTAAATCCAGGAAGATCATGATGGTGTTGTTCTCAAAACTGGGCACCCCCGGGCCCTTGCATGTTATAATATAGCGTCCCGGTCCCAGAAATTAAGTAAACGGGCAATGATAGCTCGAGGTGGTACCCCAGGTTTTGACGCCAATGCATGGTGTGCCAGCTCAAATGTGGAAAATTTGGAGAGTAGCTTGAGTCGAAGTATCATTGTTATCCAGTCTTCCAGAAATAGTTCAGCTGACTGAATCTCAGCCCATTCGGGAAATCCAACAAAACAAAGATTGTTCCGTCTAAAACACCCTTCCACATCTTTCACAGTGTCTTCCAGAGTAGAAACAAGAGACTGTAACTCAGTGACTGTCTTTTTCGAGGTGCTGACCTCCTGTGTGTAAGTGACTCTCTCTGAGACCTTACATGAAATTGCTCGAAGCAGGCCCACCTTGAGTGCCACAGAGTTGACCCTGGCCAGCGTCTGATCTCGAGACCCCTTGATCTCCGCCATTAGGTCAGCCATTGTCGAGGCGGATGTGTCCCCGGGTAGAGACTGTTTTTGCAAGTCCCCTTCTGCCTCCTCCAGCAGTACTGGTAATGTATAGTTGTCTATTTTATTGGCCTGGACCCCTTTTGGTGGTATGCCCTGAAGTAGTCCCCTTAAGTCCATTAGATATTGGGGCGCCCTGAGGGGGGATCTGTATATGGCGCCTCGCCCTGGGCCGTCTCGATACACACCTTTCTGCAGTGGATCAAGTGGGCTGTGATGCCCAATGGCGGGAAGCAGGCTGTTCACCCCGTCTCTAGGCAGTTTGAGAGCAGCAAGTCCTCAGGGGTATCTTTACCCAGGCACCCCACAGTCAAGGAGCTAGTGCTAGTGATGCCAGGATTTTCAAGAATTACAGCCCAATAGGAGGCCCGGCTGGTATGGGGTTAGTCCAGGGCCCGCTTCAAGGCCCTTGTCAAGCGCTCGCACTCACCAGAGCCCGAGGTGGCTGTCAAGTTCCGCTCCTCCTCCACGCTGCGACTGGAAACTGCTCTCCCCGGCCCCAGAGGGCCATCCACACCTCAGCAATAAAAGGTTGCGCGGGTGCATGCACCGCAGTGTCCCCAGCAACTGGTCAGCAGCGGCTCCAGCGACCCAAGACCTCTCCACCAGGCCGCCTCTGCCTGCAATCACTGGGGGCTAAATCTAGAACCTGGCCATCGCCTTCTAGCTTCCAGCCACAGGGCACTGCATCAAGTTATTTAGGGTCACCAAGCCAGGCCGTGAGGTGTAGCGGAGCACTCTGTTGTTCCGGGGGAATGTCTTAAAGCCACCACAGGAGGGGGGCCGTGTCAGTGGGGCAGTGCCACACATTATACAATTCCTGGGAAGTCCCGTAGATGGGTGGTGGCAGATTATGGAAAGGCTGGTGGGGAGCTTCAAGTAAACGTTACTGCGTGGCCATCTTGCTTGGCCACGCCCCCCTGTGTCCATGTCTTGAGTGGTGTATACCCCGAGGTAACTAAAGCTGTTCAGCGCTACCGGTGCCATGCATCTAGGAAATACGTATAGGGTGCTCCCACCCAGGGAGAAGGTCAGGGACTTTGTCCATTTTATGCAGTACCCTGAATGGTGCCTGAAGATTTCAACAATCTGCAGTATTCTGTCAATGGACAGGGTAAGCTGTGTGAGGTATATCAGCACATCGTCCGTGTATAAGGAGATACGTTCATCCCAGCCCCCTGTACTGTGTATACCCTATATGAGTGGGTATTGTTGGACCCAAGCCATGAGTGGTTCGAGTGCCAGTACAAATATCATGGGTAGAAGGGGACATCCCTGTCTCGTGCCTCTCTGCAGGGCAAATACTCATTGTATAAAACCTGACTGGTCCTGGTGGTTCATTAAGGCCATGACCTTGTGTAATCTATTTGTAGGGCCTTCACCAGGACTGACTTCCACATTTAATAGGGATATAGCTCTGTAAGACCCGCATTCAGTCAATGGTTTGCCTTTTTTGGAAATGACCACAATAATAGCTTTTCTTTGGTCTGTCAAAAGACCACCTTGAAAAGATTTTTATGTGAAAAAAAACATTCCAAGTGCAGCACAATGTTAGTGCGTCCACGGGCTGGCCTCCCGGACTGTGTTTTCATAAGCAAAATGCATGCATTGTGATTGTGCATTGTGACGTAACGATTCATGGGTAGTGGGGCACTAGCAGCCATTTTTTGCCTTTTGTTTTTAGGTTTAGTGGCACTGTGTTAAGACAATGTCCTTCCCGTCTAATCTTCTGAAACCAGAGTACCTACTCCCCAGGAAGACCGGGATACCTAGCGACTGCTTAGTTGACAGAAAAGCCAATAGAAAGTGGAGGGTTAGCAATGAACACAATATGCTGCAGTTATGGAATGGGATGCTAGAAAGCTAAAGATCAAAGGGAGCCCAAAAGGTGGGAAACATAACAAATGTGAAGTGTCTGGAAAACTGATTGCAAACTGAAATTAATGTGGCTATTCATTCAATGTGGAAATTTCCAGACTATGAAATGTATAGTATGCAACATCTTAACCTGTTGCTCCAATATGGGGGCATGGATGGCATGCAACAGTGAAGATATGCCACTGAGGACAGTTTGGAGGAGTGGTTCAGTCCAAAAGGACTGAAACTGCCTTGGACTATGTTTGGGCTAACAGGAGGGGAGGATTAAAATAGAGGCATGATTTGGGCTACCAGCCACCATTTTAAGGTAGACATATTGTCTGGGGGCGGGATAGGTAGAGAGTAAAATTGAGTCACAATGGAGGACCCCCATATTGCTGATGTGGTCCGGCTCCTTTGCAAAGCCGGTTGCACCAATCTGTTGAGGTGCGAAGGAGCACGTGGGCCGACTGAGGCTGCTATGACAGGCCACGGAGGGCATGGGCGCAGTGATGCTGGCTTGCTCACCGCTGTGCCAAAAGATCCCCAGGGTTGGGCCCCTCAGGTAGGTGGGGGGCCACACAGCAGTAACAGGTTCAGACCACAAGGCCCTGTAGGTGGGAGCATGAGGGCACCGGGGGCCAAAATGTCAAAATCTAGCATGAGGGGTGGGGGGGAGCTCCAGGCCTGGCTTTATCTGCAGTGAACCGTGGGGCTTTGCAGCCTGATTTTCTGTTCACCTTGGGGAAGATGGGGCAGTGGGAGGTAGGACAGTGAGTGGAGCAGCTTGGGGCGGGTGGATGGGGGTCATTGGAGGACCTCCTCAGGCCCCCTGGAAAAAGCACAAATGGAGCCACAACATGTAGGGCTCTCAGGGGCCCCAGAGAAGAGCCACTTTTGCATCTGGCAAGTTGTTGGGGCCTCTTAGGGGACTCAGGAGAGGCAAGTACAGGGTATGGGAGGGTTGGGGGAAGAAGTCAGGCAAGGTATATATTTGGGGATCCAGGTTCTGCCATTGCCAGGGAAATCTGGCATGGAGTTACAGTGAGGAGGAAGGGAGGGGAGAGGAACAGACCTGGGGGGGAGCTGGGGCAAAGTGAGCTGGATATTTTGGTCTTTCTGGGATGGAGAAGTAATACCACGGGGTGTATGACAAGGGCGATGGGGTTAGGGGCAGTTAGCAGTGATGCAGGGAGGACATACGGCGGAGCCAAAGGGGCAGCCCTGTGGGGCATCACGGCGGGGCGAAGCGGGCGAGGTGTTTCTGGGTATAGGTAGTTGGGTTTGGGTGCCAGGAGAGGTAAAGGAGGTAGGGGTATGCACAAGGCATGCCAGTACACTGGGGCTTAACACAGACCCTTTAGTTGCATGATGGACAGCAGAGTGGACTTGAGAGAGCCTGGTGTGGCTCTCTTACCCCAAGGTGAAAAGATGGCATGGTCTGGTGTGTCCGGCCTGATGGCGACGTGGTATGATGGCGGCACCAGCAATGGAAGGTGTTGTGGGGCCTCCTCTATGGTCACCATGGGTGGGTCTGATGTGGCTCCTCGCGGGAAGACACAATACTGCCTGCAGCATGTGTGGTGAGATGTAAATGTGACGGATGCCCTGTTGGGCCCTTATGAGACTTCATGGCTGTAGTGTGTGTGGGGGGTGAAGACGGAAGGTATGATTGAGGGGATGGTAAATTGGAAGATTGCTGAGTGTAAGGATATCGGGTAGTCTTGGGTTGGCCATACAGGTGGGGGGTGCTAACCAGGTGTCATTTAGTTCCCCACAGGGAAAGACGGAGATCAGGAGAGCTCTAGAGCCTTGAGATGCTGGTGCGGAGGGATGGCAAGTTTCTGTGCAGATGCCGATACTGCACCCAGGTAAGCATGAACAGATGCAGGACAGCCTTAAGATGGTTTCGAAGGGGGTTGGGGCCAGTGAGGGTGATGGACACAAGGATTTGACATTGTGAAAAGGTAGGTACATGAGGGATAGAGGCATAGGGACTCATGTGCCAGGGATAGTTTTGAAGGCGCAGATGAGAATCAGCACAAGTAGTGGAGGCAAGGGGAGGGAGAAGAAATGGGAGGAGGCTGCAAGTGCACGGCAGGATGAGGAAGAGGCAGCAATGGACTGCAAGGAGGAGTATTCCGGGGCTGCAGAAGGTTGCAAGAAGGAAAGCAAGGAGCTTTGGGTGAAAAAATTGCCCTACATGGGCATCACAAAACTGTTGGGGGCTCATTTGATTAAAGTGATGGACAGTATCTTGAAGGGGGTGTATATGGAGGTTTTTAAACTGTTGCACAGAGAGATCAGGGCAAGAGAAAGGTCCAAAGAGGAGGAGTACGAGCTCGCCAAGCAGCCCAAGGTGCTGGTCACCATTGAGAAGTGCACTTCGGCGTTCTTGATTTACGCCAGTGTGTAATGTGAGAAAATCCCAAAATGCTGGGTAGCACTGTTCAAATACATGGATGTGATAATAAAGGCTTACATCACTTTCGGGGATATGTTTGGGTGAGGTATGATGAGGAATTCAGAGAGTGGTTGGCTGACAATGCAGAAGGCAAACGGGGAGAGTTGGATAGTGATTTGTGGCTCCATATCATTGGGCTGGCATGGCCTACGCTGATGTTCTTTATGGACAGGGGACTGCCAGTGATGTATTGGCCCTTTCAAGGACGGACCACCCAGGGTAGGGTGGGTGCATCAGCAAAAAGACAGCTGAATCAAGGAGGGATGTGTTGGGAATCAGGGAGGTTTGTGCCTAAGAGACTTTTGCAAAGTTTGCAAACAGGCACACGCTTATCCATTGAGGAGGGGCAGCAGGGCCACAAAGGGGTCAAGGGGACAGTGGCAGCAGTCAAGGGTACAGAGGGGGTGGTCAGGGAAATGCAGGCATTGAGGAGAAGAGCTCATATGCCAGTTAGGCTGGACATATTGGATTATTGGCTGCGATGGTACGAGAACCAGGGAGACAGGGGTTGTTGCTGACAGTGTTTTGTAATGTTTCAAGTTGGGGTATGAGGGACTGAGTGTACGGAGATGGGCAGGAAACTTGAAGTCAGTATGGGAACTCCCGGGGTGGTGCTAGATAAGTTGGGCAAGGAGGTCACGGCAGGGCGAATGGCGGGCCCATTTGACGACTGGCCTTTGGAGAGGCTGATTGTCTCACTGTTGGGGGTGGTACCAAAGAGGGAGATGGGGCATTTTCAATTGATAACAGCACTTTTCCTGATCGGAGGGCCAGGCTATTAATGATTTAATTCTGAAAGATCTTTCAATGGTGTCTTACTCTTTAGAAGATATGGCATTGGATTTGGTGAACAGGGCAGGTTGGCGGGCAACTATGGTGAAAATATGATATCAGGTCAGCTCTCAGGCTGCTGCCCATGCATCTCCAGGATTTTGAGCTGTTGGGTATACAGTTCAGGCACACTGGCATGTGAATATGACACTGCCCATGTGCTTTGTTTGAGAAGTTCAGTTCCTTTTTGCAATGGCTGTTCACATTTGTGTCTAGTTTTGACTCAGTGACACACCAGCTAGATGATATATTCTTTGTGGGACCTCCTGGTTCTACGAATTGCCAGCAGTGGGTCCAGCTACGGTTTTGAACTGTTTGGGCATCAAAATTAACATGGAAAAGAGGAAAGATAGTCTTCAGAGGACAATGTTGCACCTGATTTTTGGAATGCTGGTACAAAGGAGATGCAGGTGAAAGAAGTGCAGGTCCTCTTGGGTCAATTGAATTTTGCATGCAGAGTTGTGCGGGCGGGCAGGACTTCTTGCAGGAAGCTGGGGCTGGCATTGAGGTTTATCTTTGCCCCCTGTGTTTAAAGGCAGGGGTTTCAGGAGGACTTGCAGATGAGGCAGACATTGTTGGCTGATTTCATTGGGGTGTCACTGGAAGGCCTTAATGATGAAGCAGAATGGAAGATGCAGATTTTCTCAATGCTGTTGGAGGGACGGGTTTTGGCCTGTACTGGCAAGGACATTGGCAGGTGCAGAACATTGGCTGGAGGCATGGAGAGGTGGGAAGGTGGGCATTGCTTTCTTGGAGGTTTTTCCATTGTTGAGGGATGGCTCTGCAGGGCGGTGAGTTTGCAAATAAGAAGAGCAGGCATTGTTTTTCAGCATGTTAAAGGGTCACCGGTGTAAGCCTTTCCACTTTTGCAGGTACTGCGCAAGGCTTTGAGGCAAGCGGGGCTGCCAGCAAATGAGTATGGGACACATTCCTTCAGAATAGGAGCAGCTACTGAGGCTGGTATGACTGGATTGGGCAAAGAGCACATCACGTGATTCTTGGTGGTGTTTTTTGGACTGTTATAAGGCTTATGTGTACATTGGGGAGTGCTGAGGTACATTGTTCTTGTCTGATTGAATTTTTTTTCTAAGGTTGGGAGCTGGGACCACAGAGTGCTGAGATGAGTGCCTGGGTTGTGGGACAATCTTTTGTAAGATGGGCAGGCAATCAGAAGGAGTTCTGGGGCGCAACTTGGTTGGTCCTAACAGGGGATAAAGGTTGAATGGTTTGAGAAAGGGGGAATGTTATGGAGAAAACTGCTTCCTTGTTTGAATAGTTTGAAGGGTTCAGATGACTGCCCGGATGCTTTGGTCTTGCACTTGGAGGAAAATGACTTGGTTCAGAGAAAAGGATTGGCGCCGTTGAAGGCCATGAAGCTGGATTTGGAGGATATATGGAGGTATTGGGCAGGGACTCATATTTTGTGGACGGAGCTGGTTCTTTGCCATAGGTGGAGAGTGGCAGACAGGCTAGCAGCCATTGACAAGCCATGGATGAAACTCAATAGGGAGATCAGGAAGTTCTGTAGAGAGAGAAAGCTGGGTAGGGTAGTCCATCGACATATTAAGTTTGAAGTGGCACATTTGTTCAGGGATGATGGCATACACTTGTCGGTCATGGGTATGGATGTCTATTTCAGTTGAGAGAGGTGGTGTAAGAGTGGCTGGGTGTGAGTTGGTGGCCAACAGGTTGAGGGCAGGGGTTGGAGGCTGCAGGGGGGACAGAAAATCTCAGAGTGGTGCTTGAAAAGAAGTTTTCAGTCTTACAAACAGATTGTACTGCTGTTGGGGATGGGGGAAAAGAAAAATGATAAAAAGGAGAAAGTTACTTTATCATGCAGATGCAGGAAGTTGAAGGTTTTCGAGTTGGATGAACCAAAGTTGGTTGGTCAAGTTTATAATGTACAGTGATGTGCAGGAAGCTGGTCAAGTTCAAGGGGAAGTGTTGAGGGTAAACTTAGGGGTGGGGTTAGGAGAAGCAAGGCTTCAGTTCTGTAAGGCATTTCTGACCAGGTTTTGGGTAATGTTTTGTGTGATTGTATGGTGAAGAATAAAGACATCTGTTATAGAGCTGCATGTGTGGCGTGGTCTTTTGCATGATCCTGGGCTGGGAGGATGCTACAACTGGCGACGTGTAGAGGATATGTGCCCCGAAAAAAACAATACTGCTCTCCCTGAAAGATTGTAATGATACAACAAACTGCTTGTACATCCCAAATGTCCAAATGGATGAGAAGTAGTTCAAAGTTGACATGTGTAGAGTTGAAGCACCACTCCAGCCTCGAAGAAGTGAAAGGCCCTGTGGAGGAGCACATTCAAAAAGCCCACCAGAATCTGCTGGTAAGGCTGAAAGAAAAAATACTGTGTTGTGCCATACACAAAGCAATCATCCATGCAAAGCAAACGCTAAAGGCAATGATAACCAGGTACGAAAGTGCAAACGTACTTACCAGCAAGAGTGAAGGAAGTGGTACATGACCTCAAATCAGGTGTGATGTCCAAGGTCCGATTGAGAAACCGATGCATGCAGAGTGGCGAGTGGAATCCAGTGCTCCAAAAGTCAATGGAATAGTGATTTCTTTTCAATGGGTGCAGAAAAGAGCACAAAGTATGATGCAGCTGTGTTTCTAAAACCACCACAGCCATTTGACACTGCCAAAAAGCAAAATGTTGGCATCAGATGGACCACATGGATGGAGACTTTCGATGACTTCAAAGATGCCCTAGAAGAAGTAGATGATAAGAAAATCATTAGGTATTTAATGAACCTTGCCAGTGACAGAGTAGAAGTGAAAATCTCACAGACTGATGCAATATCATACCATCAGATTAAAAAAGCATTGATTACCAAGTTCAGTATGATGCCGAATGTCAACTATGCAAGGTACATTTTCAGTCAATCGAGACAGCATGCTGGTGAAACAATGGATTAATTTGTTGAAAGACTTGATGTGCTTATCATACACTGTACGTTTAGTGAATTTATTGATAAACAAGCAATACACCTCAGAGTCATCAATGGCTGTCTTTCAGACTCTTTCAGAAGATGCATGTTGAGAGAGTCGCTCAACTTAAAGAAAATATTAACGGCTGTATGAACTGCTAAAAGAGCAGATTGACAAGCTGCTGATATGGAAGTTGGAACAGCAAAAAATGAATCAGCGTTGGTCATGAAAAGCAAGCACAAGTACAAGATTGAGGCACGCAAGTCGATGTCTTCTAAGAAGAAAAAGTTGTGTTTCTGATGCGGGATTTAATTTCCTCATGAAGATAAATGTCCAGCAATAGGACAGATGTGCAAAGGCTGCAGGAAAGAAAAACACTTCATAACAGTTTGCAAAGTGGAAGAAAAACCAAATACATCACAGCGAGAAGAAAAATTGGACGCCAGAAGGTTCCAGAAGCATTCTCGCCATGCCCACAAGGCCAAAATGCAGTACCAGTTACGACAAGTAGAAACCAGACAAAGTCGATCATTGTCAAGCTCATCTTACAAAGGCACTTCATCATTAGCAATCACCAGTGAAGAAGAGGGATGTGCAATGATAGTATCGACCAGGGAACGACAGGTGCATGTCGATTTGACTGCTTGCAAGGAACAACAAAAGACAAATGCAAACCATGAAGTGAAACAACTGAATTCATTTGGACACTGCCCCAAGAATGCAGTAAAAGTCAATGGTTGCCCCATAACCTTTATCATAGACAGTGGTGTGTCGATTAACATCATGCAGTCGAGAACTTCAATAGCCTGTCTACCGTGCCATGCCTCACCCCATCAAACACGATGGTTTACACATGGACTTCTTAACCGCTGCTGAGTCAAGGTTCATTCACAGCATCAGTGCAACATAAAGCAGTAGGAGTGCAAGTGCCAATTCATGTTTTTCAAGGAAATTCGTCCAGTGCATGCCTACTCAGTTTTGCCATTGCTGTTAACATGGGACTGATATCTCAATTACAACCTTCACACTCAATCTGAAATTGTAAGTCAGTTTCCATCGTTATTTCAATGAAAGTTCACATTAATAAGGACATTCGCCCTTTGTCTAAAGGCACCGCAGAGTCCCTCTTCACTTGCAAGAAACCATTGAGAAATAACTAAAATGCTGTTGAAGCATGAAATCATTGAGCACTTCACCCGTCCTACTCCATGGGTTTCGTCCATAGCGGCGGTGCCAAAAGAGGACAATCGAGGTGCAATGCACATCTGTGTTATGCATCAGGCCAACAAAGCAATTGAGAGAGAAAGCCATCCTGGTTCACACATAGTGGACATGATGATGCAACTGAGTGTTGCCAAAGTCTTCTTCCGTCTTAACCCTTAACAAGAGATACCATCAACTCGAGTGGGGAGAGAAACGCAGGGACATCACTACTTTTGTGACTTCTGTTGGTTTGTTCAGATACAAAAGGCTTACTTTTGGAGTGTCATCAGCTGCAGAAATATTTCAAGATGGTATACGTCAAATAGTTCAACCTGTCATGCATGCTTTTAACTACAGTGATGGCTTACTGGCATTTGGAGCAACACAACAGGAGCATGACAAGGCATTTATTCAAGTGGGTCAGTTACTTGCTGATGCAGGTCTCACTCTGAATGCAGCAAAGTGTGAGTTTCACAAGACCAAACTTAAAATCTTTGGGCACATATTCTCTGATGGTGGAATGACTCCTGACCCAGAGAAAATGCAAGCAGTGTCAGCTACTTGCTTCCCACAAGATGTCTCCATGCTGGGATCCTTCTTAGGCATGGCCAGTTATTGCTTAAAGTACATTCGTGATTGTGCTACAGTGAGTGCCCCATTGAGAGACTTGACAAAACGAAATGTCCCTTTCCAGTGTTCGCCTGAATGTGATCAAAGCCTCAAAAGAATAAAACATGTGATTGAGAATGCAACCGAGATGGCTTATTTTGACCCCAAGTTACGTACTGAGATAACAATAGATGTGAGCCCAGTGGAGCTGTGGGCAATCCTTGTTCAACATAATGGTCATCCAAATACTCAGAGACACATTGTGGCTTTTGCCACTTGAAGCCTGTCTGACACAGAGCGTGCCTATTCTCAGCCGGCGAAGGAGAGTCTGGCTGTAGTGTGGGCCTGTGAACATTTTCATGTGTTTCTTTATGGAAAACGTTTCACTATCGTCACAGACCACCAAGCCCTGCTCACTATTTTTAGAAACCCTAAAGCAAAGATGCCCCCTCGCGTTGAGAGGTAGGGGTTGCGCCTGCAAGAGTATGACTATGCAGTTCTCCACAAGATGGGTAAAGATCAGAGCCCTGCTGATTACTTTTCACTAGTACTGCTACATCATCGCAGTGCAACATCCAAAACGGCTGAGAAGTACATTATCTTCATTGTGACGCACAGCACGCCAGCGGGCCTATACATTGAACATATTATTGCTGCTACTTATGCGGATAAGAACATGCTTATCCTCAAAGACATCCTTTCAATTCAATTGTGGAAGAGGAGCACTCGACCTTTTGCTGGCGATGTTGAATTTCAAAAAGTAAAAAATGTACAGTATGAACTGTCCATGACAAAGGAAGGTGTTGTATGAGAAGCTCGAGAATCGTCACACCTGAGAGCCTAATACAGTAAGTCATCGAGCTAGCCCATGACTGACATTGTGGCATTGTAGCCACCAAGAGAGCACTAGAGACCAAGTGTGGTTCACACGCCTAGATGAGCGAGTTGAGAGGGAACTAAAAGAGTTCCATCTTTGCAGCAGCCTTTCACCCAAAGTGACCCAACGTCCATTGACAGGTTTGGGAAAGGGTTGCAGTTGATTTCTTTGAGACCTTAGGAAACAGACATCGTCCAGTTGAAGCATTGATGAGTATTCAGGCTTTCCTTTGCTAGAGGAGCTATCATCAACAACCGATGACAAGGTCAGCAAGCAGCTAGACATCTTTGCAGCATCGGGTATCCCCGCCATTCTCAAATCTGACAATGGCCCGCTGTTCTAAAGCAAAGAATGCAAGCAGTTTCTAGTCAGGCTCAATGCCAAGCATCAAAAGAGTATACCTCTGTGGCCCCAAGCCAAAGGTGTTGTGGAACGATTCATGGGTACCTTCAAAAGGGTAATTCAGCAAGCATTGATGGAGGGGGTCCAGTTAAACCAAGCCCGGAATAAAGCTCTTGTGTGCTTATCATTCAGCTCCTCACTCCACAACTGGTAAGAGTCCTTCCACCTTGCTATCTGGGAGAGCCATCAGACCCAAACTGCTACAGTGGACATGGACCGATCCTTGAATGCTGATAAGGTTTGTGTCATAGAACTTCTCGAAAGTGCAAAATGAAAACATATGCCGATTGGCATCAACAAGCTCAGGAAACAGTCTTTGATGAAGGTGACTGGGTCCTGGTCAAGAAGAAACGAAAGCGGAAAACAGACAGTCCTTTTACTGTCAATCCTCTGAGGGTGGTGACATGCAAAGGATACATGGTGACAGCGCATCATCCTAAAAAGCCCATCACATGGGTTTCGTCACACTTCAAGCACCTACCTCGACGTTCATCAGCTCCTGCAATTATGAATCTGGTGAATCCCCCTAACAGTGCAGATCAGGCATCCATCCAAGCATCCAGATCAGGCATCCATCCAAGCATCCAGATCAGGCATCCATCCAAGCATCCAGATCAGGCATCAGAACCTGTGCCATCGGTGCACAATGACTTATTGAAGAAATATAACGTAACTATTGTTTATACCTTTTATTTAACAAAGGGAAAGAAGTAGTGTTATGAGACTATGGGGCTTATTTAAGAAATATAGCGCTGTACACAGTGCAGCGCCACTGCTCTTGCGCCCCTTATCACCACCATGTATTTAAAATAAGGTGCTCCATGGCAGTAGTTAGGGGACTAGCGTCAGAATTTTTTATGCCAGTCTGGCACTTTGCAGGATTAACATCAAAAATGCTGGCGCTAATCCTGCAAAGCACCCAGAGGCCCATTGTAACCAATGGAAGCCTCCTTTTAACCCCAGCTCTGAGCAGGCGTTAAAAGTGCTGAAAAGAATGGTGCAAGGAAATCTCTTAAATTTTCTTGTGCCATTTTGTTGTCCCCCCTAACGGGGGAACTCCCCCTTTGCATACATTATGCCTGGTGCAGGTATAATGTAGCGCAAAGGGTTATAAAGTGGTGTAATTCATGCTTCGATCCACTTTGTACATATGGCGCTGCATTTTTGGCCTTCTAACACCACATTAGCGTAAAAAAATGACGCTAATGTGGTGTTCGAATGGCACTAGGGGCTCTTAAATATGCCCCTATGTGCGCTAGTACCCTTGAGGTTCTAGGTGGAGTCAACAGAGCAATAACGTACCAGCTGGGAAGTGTTAAGATGTGGTTATTAATGGTTATGACGTAATCAGAGTAGTGTGTGATTGTATGCTGAGGAATAAAGATGCCTGTTATAGAGCTCCGTGTGAGGCGTGGTCTTTGGCATGCTCCTCGGCTGGGGAGGACGCCTCGAATAGTAGGTATTGTGAGTCCCTTAACTGTAGTAGGTTTCCAGCACACACAAAGGGATTCAGAACCTCTTCTACTGTATTAGTTAAATGTTGGACACAATTGCAGATAGTGCAGTTTTTGCTCCATGCACATATTTACAATGCACTGAGGGAGTCGATGAACCCCTGAGCACCGTGGTCTGCTTCTAGGAAATATAATGTGAAACTTTTCTTTAAAAAAATGGAGCATATTCATTTTGCACCATTTTGTACGGCCTAGAATTTTGAGGAATATCCAGCGGTAATCTAAAATGTAGTTATTTTTGCAAATCTCCACTGGGTACAAAAAGACTTTTCGAAGAACCTCCAATCTATCCTGAGAGGTGTGAGGTATTTTCAGGCCTCCTCTTGGTATTACCGCATCAACCTTTTGGAAATCAATAAGGATTTAATGCTTACATAAGATTTTAATGCGAAAAAGTGGACTAAGTGTGGGCCAAAATAATTTGTTCCATTTTTATTATTTAATTTCGTGCGCATTAAAAAAAAGACAAAATCATTTTGCTCCAAGATTATTGACGGAATAAGATGTATTTGCTAATCTGTATTGCACATTTAAAATTACTCAGTTGAGGTTATAAACGCATGACATATTTTTACAGTGGTTTCTAAACCAGTTTATCAGCTTTTTCCTGGTGCAAAAATAGACTTGTAATATGTATTAGAGCAACATCCACATTTTTCAAAGCCAGGCCTCAATTCAAGTAGACACTGACAAAACAAAAAAGTATAACACAGCAAAGAATCATAGAAAGTGTTGCCTTGCTACCTACAATGAAACAAAGTTTTGAAACAAAGCAGGTTGATGCAGTGAGGAGCTGAAAGGCCACTGGGGGTCACTGCAGCACAATTCAGCGAGTAAACGGAGTTCTTTACCCCGCCATAAAAGCACGTTTTTAGAAACTCTTACCGGAATGTATAGAAAAGTCGTTAGAAGGAAGGAAACTTTTTCAGCAACTATAGGAAACGAAACTTATGCAGAAAGAAAGTCCATGAGCGCGAGAGCAGGAGACACAGGCGTTGCTTTGCACTGAGGCCGCAAGGTGGCCGAGGCGCTGGAAATGCTTTGGCTATGAAAGGTGACAGATGTCAAACGAAGCAGAAAACTTAAGAGAATGTCATAGGGGCTGAATGAAAGGAAGCCAATAGGATATGGAATTTCAAAGCTCCCACAGAAGACATTTCTTGTATCTAGCCTGCAGGTAACAGGTCTGAATCTTCTGCAGGGGCCTATTCCATGATTCCTTCTTGCGATGTTGACATATGTGGGACAAAATACTTTTCCAGTACATTATAAAGACAGACACGCTCACCAAGGAATTCTGTGATCAAATAGAGATACTAGGCTGAAGGAAAAGTCCGTTTAAAAGGTCACGTAACTTCCAGGGTGACGTGGACCATCGCCACACCGCCTGTAATAGGTATTTATGGCCAGATGTAGCAAGGGGTTTTATCCATTCTGTGTCTATGTGAAAATGTGTTCGTACATATGGCCCTTAATTCCTTATAATGCACATCACTTTGAATAGCAACTATAGTCCGAAAGTTTGTTAATATCCACTTATATTCCTGAAACAAATACATTTTCTGCTCTGAAAATAGTTTGAATTAAAAGAGCTGAAATGCTAGTTTGGCCTTTTTGTAATTCTACGTAATGACGTGCTTTTCGCAGTAGCTATGTCTCTGGCGGGAGGCTCTGTGAGGTCACAACTCTATGATAATATTTGCAGTAGAGTAGCCATTTTCTTATTACTGGTGTCTAGTGATGTAACAACTTGAAAATTATAGACAAAATGTATATACTATATGTGACTTCCATGTATTACAAAGGCTCCAAGAATTTCGGAAAAACCTACCCTCCAGGAAGTAAACCTGATATTACTAAACATGCAGTACCCAGACGCCAACCCACCCCTTTCATCACTCATGAACATCTCACTATCCAAATCAATTTATATCTTTGCTGGTTCCATCTTCGAAAATCACTTCATCCCACCCTCCTTGGTGGTCCAAAAGGATGAACGATATGAAAATGCAGACCCAAACAGACGACTTACCTTCAGACCCATCTCCGGGTCATCACTGTGCAGCCTTAATCTGAGGCAAGATTCCTACCATCTGGCTTATGGCCCATTTGTGGGATGGAAATTGCCCTCCTGAACTTGCCAGAAAAACTCTCATCCATTGACCAGTGTCCTCCTCGGCCATTTAAGAGTGCCAATGTCAGAAGAATGGTGCTCGACCTGTTGATGTTGTTGAAATAAGCTGCCATCAACTCGGGAGTACCAGAGGTATCCTTGTGAATCCCATACCATGAAGAACAGTCTCACTCACCGAGCTCACTCACCGAGTATGAGTCACACTTCTTGAAGAACAGTCTCACTCACCGAGCTCACTCACCGAGTGTGAGTCACACTTCTTGAAGTACAGGCTCACTTTTGACCATCCTCAATAATTCCATTGACGATAACAGAGTTGTGCATATAAGATGCCAGACTAAAGCGCTCACATCCTATGTTTGGGGGTCCTTCTGATCTCTACTGAGACAGACTAGGGCCCAGGAGGCAATGCACTCAACTGTAGAGTGAGACATTGTCTACCATCTAAAGGGCAACGAGCAGGACTTCAAAAGAAGGCTCTGCTTTAGCTTTCAATGAGCAAACGTGGGGTTACTGTTGAAAGAGTATATGTAACCCCGAATTCTGCAAGTGTTCTGCTTCACAGGGGAAAACCGATTTCAGAGACCAATGGAAGAACATCTCAAACAGTGGGAGAACAAAGGAAGGGAGAGAATGAAAAAGTCATTTGGGGAACAAAAGCTGGAGAGAATGAAAACAGACAGAGGGAGAACACAGAAATTAGAAGATCAAAAGAGACAAACGGCGGAGACAGAGGATGGCAGAAATATAAAGATCATTATTATGGTTCTGTATCCAAACTGAAGCCAAAAAGTCGGAGAAACGTGTGAGTCTACAAGCCTGGACATCACCATCCTGCATTAGGGGCACATAAGAAAATAGGTTGTATCCACCCTCACAACATTGGCTCCTGCAACAGTAACAATAACAAGCATTGGCAAAGTCAGTAGGTCTCGCCTATGCAAGAACTATTGGCTTTGTCAAATTGCTTAGCCATGTTGAACAGCAGCACATCTAAAAGTAAAACAAAGTACTATGATGTGGTGAACGCTGGCCCCTTTAAAGTGTTTATTTTACTGTCAACCATGCTGCACTGAATTCAAATAGCTGTACAACATGGCAAAGAAAACATTGACAAAGCCAAATATCTCTACCATTTGGCTTTACAATATTTTTTAAGCAGTGTTGTACAGTTGCGTGACTGCTGTGCAGCATGGTGAAAGTAAAAAAAAAAGCGCTATGAAACGGCAAATGCTGACTGCATCTTAGCACTTTTTGTTTTACACTTTAGGTCAGCAGCAGGTCGGCTGCTGTACAACATGGCTAAACAAGCATTGACAAAGCAAATAAATCTCACACAAGCGACACTTGTTGGCTTTGTCAATGCTTGTTTTCCTAAAGAACACAGCAAACCTATGGACGAATCCACTCGAAATTATGTCACACTCACTGTTCACGGTCCAAGCAGTAATTAATGGCAATATTTGTAACCTACTGTATAAGGCATGGAGGTACTAATTCACACTTTCCAATACAATTGTCATAATTTCATCATACGATCTTGAACTAGACAAAGAGATCACAGGAAATAAAATCCAATCCATATCAGATTGGAGGAAATGACCATGGCCAAAGATCCAGCAAACATCATCAAAAACAAGCAATGAGAACAAGAAGGGGTGGGCAGGGTGCAGCAACACACAAAACGGGCGGGTGGGAGGGGAAATAAGCACCATGCACAAGGGAGATGGGGTGGGGAGGTGGGAGATACGTAGAAGAACCAACACCCGAATCACAGTGCGATCAGTGGACAGGCAGTAATTAAGTGGAATCAATCTGTTCTTGGTCAGTACTCCACAGGATGGAAGCGACGCTTAGCCTGCTTGGGCCAATTAGGTTGCACAAAAGTAGAGTGACAAATAAGCCTACCAATGGTAATCAGTCCCATTATTATGTACAAGTCACGCAAGCAAGAGTCCATGCGCAAAGAGTCATTGCAATGTCGCAGGCTAGACCTAAAAAGGAGTGGCATACAAGGGGCCTGAAAGCAAAATAGAATAAGGCATTGGAAACTGACAAAGCTCAAAGGCAGCAACAAGAAGCAGAGGTCAGTGGCTCCCACCAGTCGCGAGGGCATGAAGAGCTCAACAAGTTAGGCCATTGGGGAGCACCCCAAGCAAGGTATTGACTGTTTTTTCGGATGATTCGCACTAGTCAACCGTGCCTGCCCATCTTTTTTTTCAGAACCAAAGACCCTAATGACATTAGAAGCCTTTTTAGGGTAACAAGTATTGATGGATAATTTTTCAGCCCCCCCTTTAGAATAAATAGCAATTTCTATTCAATGTTAGGTCCTATATTTTGAGAACAAATTGTTTTTTTTATCTTTATCTTCCTTTATTCTGCTCCTGGAAAATCAAATTCTGTCCATAGACTGGAACGTCTGGACTAGGAGAACTCATTTGCCAGGTATTCAAAATTATGTTGATGAAGTTGTGTGTCTTGCAACTGTTCCACAAATTACAATGTTTGGAGAAGAATGAAAGTGGGTGACAATCTTTGGCGATTCCAATGGCTATGACATTGCCAAGCTTTGCAGTGGTTTATTCTTTTTTGTTTTTCATTGCAAGCACAATCCAGAAAAAAATTAAACCTTAACATTGCCATCACATGCTTGCATCAAAAAATGTACTTCTGAAAATATAATATTGGGCGTGGCCAAGACATCAAGCATGGTGGTTCCTTCGTTTTCAGATCCACCTCTAGTTGTGCTTCCATTCGCCGTTATACATTGTAATCTATCCCTTCAGACTTCGGAGGCTGGGGAGCTGCACGCCATGTCCCTGTGCTCACAGGAGGGCATTTGGGCAGCGGGACTGTGCGAGAGAAGTCAACTATCAGCAGGGGTCCCTTCTTGGCCGGGCGGTGCTGCTCTGTCCTTCCAACCAGAGTCGGTGGGGCTCAATTGGTGAGACCTCAGAAGAGCCTGTGGCGGGCTGCCTGTGAGACAAACATTATGAGACGGTGCGGCGTGCAGCAAATTCCCGCCGCCCTAATGGTAGCAGCCATGTAGCATTGGACACAGTTGGGCTCGTTGGTAGGCCCTGCAGTATGTGTCACCCCCCTGGTGTTGTGGGCGGACCAAGTGAGGTGGCTGCTGCTGGAGCAGAGATTTCAGGCAGTGGTGTGGCAATCCCAATGACCAAGTGAAGGAATCCGTCCTTTAGACCTGAGGTCTGGTGAGCCGTGCCCCTGGCAGCATGTGGGAAGTCTACTCGTGGCCTTTCTGGCGGGAGGAGCAGGCCTCGGCTAGTACCTTAGGAAGTGGATGCCCCACCCCTGTCCCTGCAAGACACTATTTGAAAGACACCAGCCTCAGTGGGGCAGAGGTGACAGTCCCTGCATTCATGTGTGGCAGTGGGCAGGTTGAAGATGCACCTTATGCACTGCTGCACTTCTTCCTTGAGCTGATTAACAGTTGTAGAAGGATTAGCAGCACCACGGTACCTTGACACTCAGCGCATCTGGGGTAGGGCACCCTGGGCCGATATCTGTACTGACTCGTTGTTGGGCAGTGAGTCTTCTATGCCACATTGGTTCATTGAAAGGAGGGTAGCTATGGTGAGTGAACAGAGGTGCTGTGGTCTCCTTCTGGTAACTCAATAGCAGCGGGATCCATGGGGAAGGACAAGCAACAGGGGCCACAGACCTCTTAGAGGAAAATTGACAAATGTAACCAACCTGCCCTAGATTTGTTCATTGACTCGTCCATGCTGGTTCCCGAGACCACACAGGTTCAGACGGCCCTGACCCTAGGGCTGCCCAGGACTCAAGAATTTCCTTGGAAAGAAAGATTGGCAAACTCATTACTGATATGTCACTGGTGTGGCGGGATCTACGTAACACCTTTGTTAGAGTCACCGAAGCCCAGGGGAGGATCTCCGAGGACTCCATTTAGGAATTCCACTCCAAAACTGCTGGCCTACCTAAGACTGTATTGCAACTCAAAGCTAGGTTTGAGGCACAGACGGGCATAGATAGGCTTGCCTTTGGCACGCCAGTGGCACTCCCACTGCATGTGCCTGCTGCGCAGTCATGCAGCGGCCTCCATAAGTAGCCCTGGGAGGTGGAAGGGTCTGGCAGAGACACTGGGGGTGCCGGGTGGGGGAGGGAAAAAACTGGGGGGAAAAAACAGACGAACAAAAAACAGGCAACAACAGGGCACAGCAAGGAGGCAAAACAGAATGATGCAACTATGGGTCCAGAAAAACAAGACTATAATTACACTTTACAAAAAACAATTACTGTCACACCAATTACAGCAATTACACAAGGGGGTGAGTCAGTCCAGTCGTACCGCAGGATTGAACCGGCAAGCTTGTGTGCTGCAGCTGGGCAGCAGACACAGGGGAGAGCGCTGAGAGCGGGGTCAGAGGCTACTCCTGTTCTGTTCTGTTAAGTAGTGCGGAAGGCCTTGGCTCTAATGGACATGGGAATCCAGGTGGAGAGGGACAGTGTTGCAATCAGCTTACCCCGTTGGTGAAAAACCCTATTTTATGTTTCAACAGGTATTTTTAGTTCTCAAAGAGTAGGGAATGTGGACAACAGTGTTTATTGTATTTTTCCTTTTAAGACTCAGACAATTCCCCACATGGCCATTTAGGTCACTTGAGTCACTTGTTCTGCACATACGCTCTTGATACTCACAAACATGCTTCTTCCCTCCCCATTGCAAACCAAAGTAACAAACCAGCTCAGGGCCTCGTAAAGATCTGCATGTGGAATGTTAACTGCATATTGAATAAGATTAAATGGAGGTGGTGTTGAAGGCAACTAGGCACAGGGTGGATGACATTCCATTACTCCAAGAGACCTACCTGATGGGGAGCAGGTGTCCATTCCTCGCCCATCAAGGTTTTTCCCAGGTGTTCCATGCAGGCTATTCTAAAGGATTCAGAGGCACTGTTATATTGATCTGTAGCCATCTATCCTTTAAGGCAACTCAGATCTGGCATGACAACCTGAGCAGATACGTGGCAGTGACTGGAATGCTGCAAGGGGACCTCTATCTCTAATCTTTCGCTACTCATTATATATGCTCCGCCCCCTTTCAGTTGAATTTCTTTAAATCATTTGAGCTTTGATAGCACAGCTACCTCGCGGGCCGTGGGTGATGGGGGACAACCTCAACGGCGTGGCCAACTAGCTTGAGGACAGATCTGACAATAAATCTGACTGTTTATGGAGCTCACCCATGCTGGCAGGATTACACTCAGACTGTCTGATGTATGGAGAGTTCTACATCGTACATAACAGAGCTACACTTACTATTCAAGGGCTCACAGGACATCTCCCACCTTGACTAGTTCCTCATGCCACATGCTGAGACTTTCTGAACTGCTGATATCCACATACTGGCAAGGGGCTGCTCAACCACTCGCCTGTCAAACATGCACTCTGCTGGGGGCCTGGCTTGGCTGGAGGTTCAGTTCATGGGGGTCGATAGACCCCGCTTGATTTCGGCTTACACTTGACACCATTACTCACTTCATTGCTGTAAACAGAGGCTCCATGAATTCCCCACCAATACTCTGGGAAGCGCTTAAAGGTACCTGTTGGAGGAAGTCATTAGTTACCAAATTGGTAGACATCACCAGCAACAGCAGGAGACCGCAGACCTTGAGATCCGCGTCTCAAAGCTAGAAAAACACCTCTCACAGTCGTTCTCACCGTTCATCCTTTGACATTCATTGCACACCCAACAGTCCGTGTTAGGGAAGGCTAGAAATGTGTTTCTCGCCGTGCAAAGCTGCATATACCAATGGGGGATAAGGCCAGCAAGAAACATTCGCTTTATAAATAGTAAGCTGGTGGCACAGGTCAAGATAGAGCGCTGGGTGTCCTGTCTCTTCCTGGTGAAGCAGAGCCCTTTCTTCTCTTCACAGTGGTGATCAAGTCCCTGGCTGGATGGCTCAGGGTGCACACTCTTGTGTGGGGTCTTGAATGGGCTCAGGAGACCAGAGATCAAGTGGCCCTCCATGTGTCTTTGTGTTCCTGGCTGAACTCCAAGGCTCTGGACACCGAGTCCTCCAGAAACTTTGGATTGTTGGGGAGCTTTTTGGACTCACTATCAACAAGTCCAAATCTTCTTTCTCCCCATTAGCTTTCCCACATTGACACTCCAGTGGGCTGCTGACATTCAAATCATGTGAGAAGGCTTTAAGTACCTCCAGATCAACATCATGCCAGATGTGTGGATGACCTTTAACCTCAACTAAACAGGGTGAGCAGAGTTGTCCATTTAGTCGTCACTCCCACTGTCTTTTTGGGTCAATCTATAAGATGGTCACCTTGTTGCACCTTTGATAGCATCCCCGGAACTACCCATCCCCCACACCCCATCCCACAATCCTTTTTCACTTGGCTTGAGGCCTCATTTCCGATTTTATGTAGAACCACCATCCCCTTATAATTACCCTCACCGAATGTTTTAAATCTACATGCAATGCCGTTGTAGCGGCCACAGATATCACCTCCTATTATAAGGTGTCTCATTTAATCATCCTACATAAATGTTGGCTTGACACACAAGACGATACGGCTTTTCCCTCGAAAAATGGGCTATGAAGGGAACCTCAAGCCTACATCTTCTTTATGGGGGCAGCCCCCACATATCTCCCAGCTATGAAGATGGTGGTAGATGTCTGACCTAATCAGATCTCAGTTTTTTTGCTATTTGTAGATCCATTATATTTGTTCACAAGACACAGCAAACCTGCAAGACCTTCCAAGGCACAGCACACTGGAGGCTAAGATCTTGCTGGAAGACCTGGCTGATCGTAAAATATTGATGATGTGCTGATCCCTTGGGATAAACCAGCCAAACTCCTTTGGTTGTCTGTGGGAGGGATGGGAAATGGATTTGAGCCCCCTGACAGGAGATGACTGATAAGAGGCCCACACCTCCCCTAGAGAAGCTGTGGTTCTCTCTCCATTTATGGCCCTCCAGTTTAAATACCTACACAGACCATATTACACAATGAAATGGCTCTAGAAGATGAACGGGATTCCTTGAGCAGACTGCCTGCGGTGCTGCAGCCAGCGAGCAGACTTGATGCTCGCCACTTGGTCTTGTGTGGGCTTGGCCTCCTTCTGGGAAGAGGGACTCAATTGTTTGGGATGCATTTTGGATTAGACTCTCCACAGAGACCTGAAGGTCACTCTCTTACAAATAAAAATGAATATGGATAGCAATAGATACACGTTAGCACTACTATAGCTGGACCCGGTTGTGGCTGAAAGGGATATCACCAGCGCATGGAAGGATGTGGCATCCTCATCATTGTAGGGATGGAAGCAGGCTTGGTTCCATCCGTAAGTTTGGGATGCCCTGCACATGTGATGAGGGGACGTCCCCAGAAGCACTACAAAATATGGGCAGATTAGTGTCAGTATAGAGGCATTCTCTGTAAACCCATTAGTGAATCCCGGTAATCCCTAGACGAAGAAATCCTGGATTATTGTTATTTGTGAAGGATGGAAGAACAAATTACCACATAAGCAAGCAGTCAAATCACAGGCAGCTACAATGGTTCTTAAGCACTTTAAAAAGGAGACAGAAATAAATCATCATCTAAGTGGGCACCTAGAGAGCAGGCAACAAAAAGCTGATATTTAAACTTCGTTTAGAATATAAGAAAAATAAAAAAACACGCTCTAAAACAGCTTTGCCACGGAAGAGAAGACAACTATTTTAGGTATATGTGAACAATGTGCGGAGGCTTTGTACAGTCACTCGAAGTGAAGGGAGCCAAATACTAACAGTGAGCTGACCCATTATCCTATGCTGTAAACTGTGAGCTGACCCATTATCCTATGCTGTAAACTGTGAGCTGACCCATTATCCTATGCAGTAAACTGTGAGCTGACCCATTATCCTATGCTGTAAACTGTGAGCTGACCCATTATCCTATGCTGTAAACTGTGAGCTGACCCATTATCCTATGCTGTAAACTGTGAGCTGACCCATTGTCCTATGCTGTAAACTGTGAGCTGACCCATTATCCTATGCTGTAAACTGTGAGCTGACCCATTATTCCATGCTGTAAGCTATGAGCTGACCCATTATCCTATGCTGTAAGCTGCGAGCTGACCCATTATCCTATGCTGTAAACTGTGGTGGATGGAAGCAAAATAAGAATGACAATTTAACAGTCCAGTGGATAAAGCCCACTGACCAAAAGCCCCTCTGTGTAAGTATAGCATGCATGTTACAAAAAAAAACAGTAGTCTTGTGAGACAGCTAAAGCTGTCTCGAAGGCCGGACCTAAAAAATGCAGTTTTTTCTGATAAACATGTAGATGAGAGTTTTACTCACAGCTGCCACCTTAGTAGAGAAGGAAGGAGTATATCGCCAACTGGTTCTGGATACAATTACACTAGAAAAGCTTAACATTTAGCAATAATAACATGTGGTGTGAATGAAATGCTAGTTTCCAACATTCACCACCAATAACACATCATTATAAGGCAGGTTCATCGATATAAAAGAACTGGCTAAAATTATATTGTGCTAAATATTCCAATCAACAACAAAATGGATAATTTTGTTACCTTTATGTTGGACAACATTGTTCTACCCAGGATGCCAGAGGATATAGAGTTCCTAAAGCAATAAAGGCTAATGTGTCTCTTCTATAACATAACCAATGATTTCAGGGTGCGCAAAGGTTTATTCTGTTTTTATTGTTGCTACAGCCCAGAGGCATGGGAAGAAAGCGGGAGGGGATGTTGAGAATTCTGTGTGAAGGGAAAGTAGCAACTAGACCAGAGCCTTATAGCAAGTAATTGATCGAGTGGTAGAGTGTGCAGTGATGTGGTCCAATGGCCTTGCAGATCAGGTGTTTTTCGCATCTCAAGTCTAGTTCATATGAAAGATGGCAATATTTCAGTAGGGTTGAGCCACAGAATGTTAGCTTTCCAGCTAAGATTTTTGGTATCTTTTGCTGTGGTCACAAAGTCTGATTGAAGCGACTGATCCTTGGCGCCTGGCCAGCGGTTATGGAATCATCAGTTCGAGGAAGGATCGGATAGGCGAACATGCAAAGCATTGTGAACAAGACTCAAATTCAACTTCTTGCTTGACCTAGCCAGACAAGGGCCATCTCGTCAAGGATGCCCAGAATGGTGACTTCGCAACAATGTATGCAAGAAAGGATGATTGAAATAACCATGCTGATCTAGTGCCTAAGGACTAGAAAAGTTGAGACAGTTGAATAGAATGCTAATGGGGACTCTGGGTCTCAGAAGTAGAACCTCTATCTTTAGGGTATACGGACAGGGCCAGCCCTGATGCATGCAATTTTCCATTTTCCATTAATCTATCTGAAATCAGCCTTGACTCATTGGAAACTGTGATGTAAATCTGAGTGCACTTAGGCCCTGATTTATGCAATTGTATTTTGTAAGTTTGTGCCTCTTTTGCGTAAAAAAATGATGCAGCACAAAAAAGTATAAATCAGGGCCTTAGAGTGCATGATAACCTAGTTTGTACTTGCCAGGGATGTTTAACAAGCGAATCATGAAGAAATTGAAAAATATCAGTGACAACACGGTGGCCTGATCGATTGTCCATGAGCTGTTGTCAGTGTGGAGAGGGGAGGAAGTTAGTTTGACTTGATCAGTTCTGCTAGCCAGGAAGGATCTGAACAATTATGGCACTGTTCAACAAACTTTACAAGTGGCAACAGCCAGTTGAGGCATCTTGAGCGTCAACAGTATCAGAGGCTGTCAAGAAGAAAGGTAGGATCAAAGCACAGAGGACTGACACAGTGGGGGACCTAGATATTAAGACTGATTTTTTTGAAACATGTTTTTATTGAGGACTTTGTTTTCATGATACATATAAGATACAAATACAAATAACTTATTCGGGCATGTGTTGAAGGAAAGTTCACATAGTTTCAGCTATACAGACTTTGATACCAAAATTATTTCATGGTAGGCATGTTACGGTTACTTAGGCCCATATTTATTTATTTTTTAGCGCCGCATTTGCGTCATTTTTTTACTCAAAAGCGGCACAAACTTACAAAATACAATTATATTTTGTAAGTTTGCGCCGCTTTTGCGTAAAAAAATGACGCAAATGCGGCGCTAAAAAAGTTTAAATATGGGCCTTAGTGCTTACATACCTCCATCTCTCCAATAAGCGTGCTTTTTTCTTGTTGTAATTAGTCGTTTTTAGCATTAATGACTGTTTTCTGTTCAAGGCGGGTACTTATCTGGTAGGAACTGCATCTTTTTAAGTCAATGACTTCCGTAAATCTGGGTCTTCCGCCAACTTCTTATCTCCTCTTCAATTTCATTCGAATCTTTTCTGCCACACATCATGTTCCTAGATATTTCTTTCCAGGTATTCATCTTTGGGGCTTAGTGAAAACACGCCCTTTTTTATTTTTGGACCTGCTGGAACCCACACTTACAAACATATTTGCGGACAATTTTGTAATTCTAGTTGGATCCCTTCATGGTAACATCCAATTCCTTCTGTCCATTGAGTGTGTGTTTATGGGCATTCCCGTGTCAAAAGGAAATACGTGGCATCTGTCTGTTGACACATGGGACGGTTCTGGGGTTTTTGAGTGGTGTTTGTTACTTGGCAAACCCTGCCAGTCTTCACTACTGCATTTCTCTGTTGATGTAGCATTTTATTAAAATGTGTCACATAATCCCTTGATCTGTCACACGTGATTTAAAATGTATTGACTTTGATGATGTATAGCAGAATGAGGAGACTTCTTGGATATGCATCAAAATATCTGATTGTTAAGCCCAGCATCACCTTTTGACCATCTCATAGGGTTGTTATCTCTAGCTCTCTGTGGACTAGTCCTCTTACCTGGTAAAAATATAGGTAATTAAGAATAGGAATATGCAAGTTCTGAAACGTGTCCTCTGTAATTTTCTTGAAAACTTTGTTCTCAAAATATTGTAGTGAAAGAACCGAGCAGAAGAACCTTTTGTGGGAAACAACCCAAGCAAAAACCCATGCTCTTAGTCAAAGATTTTACATTGTGATGAAGTGACGCCTACATAGAAAACAGCATACCCAGGTTCTGGTGCCCACTCTCTATCCTTTGCATCTACTGCCCACAGATGACCTTGAGGAATCTGCCTGCCAGTGACTCGGATATGACCTCACGGCAGACCGTACAGCAGTTGGTCCAGTCTATCCACCAGGTGGGGCCATGCTTCTATCAGGAGTCCTGCCAAAGGAAATTCGGAATTTCCTCAAGGCCAATTTAGAATTCTTGAAGAATGGGGGACACATTTATGAGAGGTTTGCATCCCCGGAGCATCACTTTTTTTAACGCTTTGGTGGCTCAAGCTTCTTAACCATATCTATAGGCCACGCAAAGCAACTATGCGGGGCTTTGAATGGCCTCATAGGTGTGGAGTAAGGCAAAGTAGCACAGATTGCTGTATTGCCTTACTCTGTGCCAGGGAGGCATTCCATGGGCATTGAGGTGGGTTTTCCAACTTAACAACCAAGGATTTTGAAGCTGCCTCAGAATCACGCAAACCTGGGGCACTGCCAAAACCTTTCACCTGCCAAGAGCAGGCATAACAAGGAGAAACATTTTAATTTCTCCCCATTTTTCCTCTTTCGTTGTGTGCTGCAGAAAGGTAAACCCCTCTTGGTATTGTGTTTGTGCAGGAAGGTGCCCCTTCCTGCACAAAACCAATCCTACATACATCGCAGACACCCTTGCACCATGGTGCATGGGCACCTGTGTTGGTGCTAGGCAGCCAATTGTGCGCCAGCACAAGGGGAAAGGACAGAAATGCACTGTATTTCATAAATACAGTTCATTACTGCCCTTTCACATTGGCATAGGGCAGGCAGCAAGAAGACTTACGGCGCTGCCCTACGCCTATTCTCCATAGGTATGGGCCTGGGTTTGCCCATTGAGGATACAAATGTACAGCTTGCAGATCATGCCAAATTCCACCAGTGCGCACAAACACCTTGAGGATATTCTGTGACATGGGGAAGCTTGTGGAATCTACCCACTTGTGACTTGGAGATGACCTAGTATCAGATAATCCAGGCTTTGGGTCCAGTTCAACCTCCAAGAGCTGGCTATGCTCCTATTAGAGGTTAATTCCTCCGGGTCAATGTATTGACTGCTCCCTGTTTCAATTTGAAGGTATGACGTTCATATTACACCAAATGTCAGCAACAAGCAGTTAATACCTTGGGCTGTCTTATCTGACCCATGCTAGCTTGGAGGGGGCAATGCCAGAAGCAGTAGCTCAAGTCAGAACTTCTCTGACCTCCTTGCTCTGTGGTAGAGGAGCGGGTGGAAACTTTCACATTATACCTACACTCATATGGCAACAACTGCTGCAGGAACACCCTAATCATATCACTTCAGGCACGACCACTCACTCTGGAGCCAGTCCCAAGTACACCTGGTTATTCTTCCTAATAGGAGACAAAATAGGTTACTCCCTCCAAGCCTTCCAAAAGGTAGCTTGTTTAAAGGCCTGCGAAGCATTGCATCTGCTGCAACCTCTCTCATCACTTCATGAGCATTTCACATACTCTGTCAGGAAGGCAAACCTACAGAGGCTCCGCCTTTCATCAAGTGTAGTAGATGCACTTCTTAGGCAAAGCAAGAGTAAGTGTTGGACCTAACTCCTTCCCGCCACCTACTCTGATCCCATCTGAAAGTGACACTCCTCACTGTTCGCAGCTAAATCTTTTTCTTATTTTAGGGTGTGCCAAAACTGGTAACTGACAGTAACAGACCTTGCTTAGGAGATAGTGAGGAGGTCACATTTAAATGTAATAGCGCCAGAATTTTAAAAACTAAGCAGAACAACAATTATCAGCCCCGTGCATGATATCTGTATGCTACATTGCTGATATATAGTTAGGTGGAGGGCTGCCAGGGGCCAAAGAAAAATATATAAAACACAACCCATCCTATCAGTGCCCAAGCAAGAATGAAAGACTTTTGCACAAACACAAATGCAAATATGCACAGTGCAAGCACATTCAGCTTATGTTTGCGCATGTGCTGCCTTGTAACTCGCTGTTTGCACATGTTGTGGGAGGGAGCTGCACCCCGCTGCATTGCGTATGCGCCCGTCCATGGATGTTCAGGAGTTGCACATGTGTTCTTCTCTTTACATATTCAGTGGTCATCCTGCTCCCTGTGGTGCAGGGAGAGCTGCCTGGCTTGTGTCTTCATTCCCTGTATTGCAGAGACTTCATGATGCATAGTGGGTGCCTTCGCAAACCAGTTGTTTTTTTACTAAATTTACAAAATGTGAATATGCACCCTTTGGACACTTCTGCAACTTTCATTCAAGATTTGCAACCTGTTCGCTCATTTGCATACTTGAGCTATTACAACAGTTTTCCCTTTCTGCAGCTTCATCAATGAAAACCTTAGACTCCATGGCATACCTAAACAGAAGTGGTTGGACATCAAGATGGGAGGACAGGGATAAGAGTCAATCATTCTTTTGGTAGTATCCCAGTTGCACAGAATGGCACAGGCCCCACAGTGGATGAAAGGCTGCACCAATTGTTTTGGTGGGGAACTGGGTCAACATCTGGGGAATGGGAGTCTGTGGTGTTTAGTCCAATCCTCGTCACCCTAGATCCACGAGCCGACATCATCGGGAGCACTGAACTTGGATCCCAAGGGTCTCTGGGTGATGCACTGCTTCAGTTTCAGCTGCCTGACCACCAAGGCTGCCCCCAAACAGCCCTTCAGTGCATTCTTAGCATGAGGCCAGCGATGCTACGCCTGAATGGCTCCAAGACGGAGGTAATGACCGTGAATAAAGTGGATGTTGGAGTCCTTCAGTCCATCCCATTTAACATTCCTATTCTGTCCGTGGCCTTTACAATATAGCACATTGATCTGCATTGTTGTTCATTCATTCTGCAGGCAGTTTGAAACTCATTAGGAACACACATTTTACATAGGGTTTCATTCATTACCTCTGACTAGGAAACCCTGAAGATTAGCACAATCTCGTGGCAACTGAGTTACAAATCCGAATCTGTCTCCAAACTATATATATTCTTTTCTCTAACAAGATACTCCATCCCACTAGTTTAACTGATCAACACATTGCCGTCACCCTTTCCCACACAGTAATCCTAATGTATTATGTGAAGCATTTCAAAGTCAGATTTTTGTGTAATATAGAATAGGTCAGCAAATGAGTATTAGGTCGGTGAAATCTCAGCAGCAGCATCACACACACTTACAGCACTCTGCTATTCCCACAGTTGTGTTCCCAGCACCAGGGGACAGATTTACAAGGAACTGGTGCAGCGCGGCGATGCGCCAAAATTGGCAACACCACTGTGCGTCAGTTCTAAAATGCAGGGATGCGCCGT
Source organism: Pleurodeles waltl (assembly GCF_031143425.1). NCBI lineage: Eukaryota > Metazoa > Chordata > Amphibia > Caudata > Salamandridae > Pleurodeles > Pleurodeles waltl. The sequence continues at coordinate 93,194,370 of NC_090440.1, read as the reverse complement.
ATTTACAAAAATACGGCGCACCCCTGTGTTTCCCCCTGCGCTGGTGCTAAATTTAGCTGCCAGCGCCAACGCAGGCATCCTTGCACCATAGTGCAAGGGTGTCTGCGTTGAAGGGAATGATTGTTATGTGCAGGAAGGTGTCCCTTCCTGCCTAGAAACAATCTACAATAGCGATTTGGCACTTCTCTGTGTGCTGCAGAATGCAGCACACGTAGAAGTGGCAAGTCGTCATTATTGAATGATTGTTTATGGCAGGAAGGGACACCTTCCTGCCCATAAACAATCATTCATGGCGTTTTGCTCTTTCTGTGTGTGCTGCAGAATGGAAAAAGCAAAAAGGAAGCAAAATAAAAGTATTTCTCCTCGTTGCACCAGGCTAACGCCATCTCTGGGGTTGCTGCCGCACATTTACGAATTCTTGTAAATCTAGGGCAGCTTCAAAAACAATGGGTGTTGTGGTGGAATGTCCACAGCAACACCCACTGCACCTCTCTCTGCCGCAGAAAACTGCATCAGAGGGGCCCATATTTTAGCAAGTGGCATTAAGTCACAAAAAGTGGCACAGTGCACCGCGGCGTTACCGTGGCATTAGGAGCTTGTAAATATGCCCACAGGTAGTTTGAAAGGCGGGAGTTGGTTCTTCAATATTCTGGTGAACAATGATATGTCCTGGGTAGGTATTACACCATAATATTAACTCCAGCTAATCTGGCTACCAAACTATCATAAACCAAAATATGTAATATTGGTTTACTTTACTTAGCTCCACATGTATGTAAATTGGCAATACATAGATCTTCAAGATACATAGAGATGGAGAAAATAATAGTAAATCTATATTTAACTAAAAGCATTTACTATTTCATTATTTTGGTTCTCAGTATTTTGTTATCACAATATTTCTGGAGTAGATATTTCGACATATTATCTCCTGGGTGATAACTACTCGGCATAAATAAGATTCAGATATAGAGAGTGTCTATTTCCTTTTGAACAGAATTTAGATTTTATAGTCTCACAAACGGAGGAATTGTGTCTAATGCTGGAAAGAATCATGGCTGCACCTATTGGAGTGAGTTGTAGGATAATTAATGGTGCAACCCTCTATAAATTATGCATGCTTAATTAGACTTTGAAGACTATAATGCAGCTAAAATAGCCACATGCGTTAATCAACAATTATGCAATTTGCTGAGCAAATCTTATAAATTGCCTATCAGTCAATGGGGCTTAAGGAGTTAAGCACTAGCTGCTGACCTCTTGTGTGATCTGCTGCAAGTTTGAAACCTGACAGAGTCCGATCAGTATTTCATCCTTCTGAGGTCAATACATTTAGGCCCACTGAATTGTGTAATATTGACACTTAGGCCCATATTTATACTTTTTTAGCGCCGCATTTGCGCCGTTTTTTAACGCAAAAGCGGCGCAAACTTTCAAAATACAATTGGATTTAGAAAGTTTGTGCCACTTTTGCGTTAAAAAGCGGAGCAAATGCGACGCTAAAAAGTATAAATATGGGCCTAAGTGCCTGATTTAGATCCTGGTGGTGGGACTACTCTGCCACAAATATGACGGATAGCCGGCCACCGTATTACGATCTCGATTGTATATTAAAGGATCGTAATACGGCCGACGGGATATCCGTCAGTTTGTGGATTTGGGAAATATTCCCCGCCTCCAAGAACTAAGGGCCAGATGTATCAAAGGGTTTTACCCATTCTGTGTCTATGGGAAAATGTGTTGGTACATATGGCCCTAAATCAGGCCCTTAATATTTACAGCATTAGCAAACAGCTAAAACTTCAGTATTCATCATATTTTTTTTAGAAAAAAACTTGTTATTCATGTTAAAAGCAATGTGTGCTTCATGAACCAATCATGCTGTGATTGAAGTATACCTAGTGACCATTCAAATTCTGCACCGAGAAAGTTGTTGGCATCAGGCCTCACTTCAGAAGCATAGAACAGGGTGCCAGCTTACCTCGAATCAACTCATGAAACTCCACCAAAACAACACCAAAAGAACACCACCATACCTCAGAACTATACTTGCAACTCTCAGGGACACTTTATATCAGTGGTTCCCAACCTTTTGACTTCTGCGGACCCCCATTTTATCAATACTGGAGCCCGGGACCCCCACTGAATCGTTATTGGAACACGGGGACCCCCAAGGAGTCATTACTGATAGCTAGGACCTAATATTATTACATTTTTTAAGCAGCCACGGACCCCCTGAGGAGGCTTTGCGGACCCCCAGGGGTCCCCGGCCCACAGGTTGGGAACCACTGCCTTATATGAAGACACCAATGCTCGATATAGTTACTAAGGGCCAGATGTGTAGCAAGCAGTTTTGCCCATTTTATGTCTATGGGAAAATGTGTTCGTACATATGGCCCTAACTCTCTCGTTCAAACCTCCTTTCAGAAGCACTGAAAGTGGACATATCCTACCTATCACTCCTACAAAAGGTAACTATTGTGTAAAACAAACTTACAAGCTGTTTACGGAATGTGAATCAGCTGCACCACATCCATAAGAATTGCCTTCAAGATTACTGCACAAAGCATTAAAAGTCTAAGTTGTGGACAATATCCTTCTCATGCTGGACAATTTTGTTCCCTACCTTTTGATCCTGCTTCACTTCTCCGAGGCCTTCAACACCATCAGGCCCTAGCAGATGCCCTCGAATCACACAACGGATTAGTTGACACCAAAGATCAATGGCTTATCTCTCATTCATCACCTGACACATATGATTCTGATAGACACTTCAAAATCTGAGTGATAACCATTGGAAACCATCCTATATCCATGCTCTCTCCGCCATCTGCAACCTCTTCGTAGACCCTCTTACGGCCATATTTACAAAAAAATAGCGCATCACTAGTGATGCACTATTTTTCTTGCCACCACCTTGCATCCCCTAACACCACCATGGTAGCACCGTATTTACAAAACAGCACACCATTGTGCATGTTAGGGGCAATAGCGTAATCTTTTTACGCTATTGTAACGCTATACTGTATTAGGGTAAAAAAATGACGATTATCCAGTATAGTGTTAAGAGGCCCTTTTGAAATCAATGGAAGCCTCACTTTAATGCCTGTTTTAAGGAGGTGTTAAAAATGGTGCAATGGAATCTTGTAGATTCCATTGTGCCATGTTTAACGACCCTCTAACGAGGGAATGCCCCCTTTACATACATCATGCAAACCTAGTTTGTGCCACCTTCTAAATATAGCGTTATGGTAGTGGTTAAATGTGGCGCTAAGGGGCACAAGGGCCTTGTAAATCTGGCCTTTAGTTTCTAGCTTGTTGACAATAGTATAGCGCTCTATCTGTTTGAAGATGACATGGAACTCCTAATTCCACATTGGCCTATTCAAGAATTGCATTGTCCTCGATCGACACTGGATCATAACTATAAGAAATCCCACATGATGCTGATGGACTCATCAAAGAGCTGAAATAATTCCCACATGAAAGATATGCACTGTGGCTAAAAATGTGATGTAATCTTAGAGGAAAAATATATGTTAATAAGGCCAAAGTCTTTGAGACCAGAGATGCGTCCTCATATATCTGAATAAGAATCACTGGAAGTGGTTTTAGCGAAGGAAACCCGCCCTTTGCCACAAACTGCATTGTTTGTGTGCTCTCCCATAACAATAGTACCTGTGTTTTCCAGCTTTCCTCTAGAGTGTATTGACCAATGCCCAGTTCTCAACTGGTAGAAGGCATTCATGAGAAAGTCCACCCTTTCCAAGCTCTTACTCCAAAGCTTTACCAACAGTGTAGTAAGGGAATTTGATGTGCCTGGTTCATGGCACTATATCAAACCTAAAAAAAAATGGTGGAGTACTGACAGCATACTCCCTGCTGGACTGGTATACTGAAGTTTCCTAGCGACAGATGCAGCTTGCGGGTGGGAAAAAGAGGGGGTGGCCCGTGGAAGGGGTCTGTGGGGGATCAAAAAATATAAAATAATAAAAAAACTTACCTTTTTTTCCGCGCCGCTTCTATCTGCTCTGCTCCATATTGCATTGCAGGCACGGGCTCCCAGCCTTCTCTGTGTCCTATCCTACCGCTGCTTTCATGCTTCTAGCAGCATGAAAGCAGCAGTAGGATTGGACGCAGCTCCCAGCCAGGGCATTCCGAGGCAGAGTGGGAGCCTTTGCCTGCTCTCTCCAACACAGCAATGCAGTGCCAGGTTGGAGAGAGCCTAGTGCGCATGTATGTTTGGAAGGCCTGAGACGGCTGGCCTAACATACATGCGCACTGAGGGGGAATGCTGTGTACTCCCCCTCTGCCCCTGTCACAGCAGTGGCCCTGCCCTTTTAAAGTAAAAACATAATAAACAGAGTTTATTATGTTTTTACTGTAAAAGTTTTGCAGCTGCTGCTGCTCATGAGGGGCGACACTCCTCTGCCATAGCGGAGGAGCCACCCCCGCCTAGTGGTCTGCAAATTAGGGCGGTTCTTCAGGACTGAATTGCTTGTTGTGGTCCAGCCTTGAAAACATTCCAAGCCTCCTAGCTACAATCCCTGCCAGTGCATGCCCCCTAGTGGACGAGCTGTCTCAGCGCAGCACCCACTACACAGGTGTTTTCCGGGCCGTCAACGGTAAATAACTTCTAAAGCGGTGCGACAGTGCATGTATTTATATGCACATACGCATAGACGTTTTCATAAGTGGAAGTTCCGAGCAGAAGCCTGCAGCAGAAAGGTCTGTTCTGACTGCTTGCAAGAGCAAAAGCAGAAGTACCACAGTGTAAGCAGGAAGCAAAGGATGTTGTGTATCTCTACTGTAGCATCCTGAACAGCTGGCATCCGGTAGGTCGTTGGTGAGCATCCCTCGCAGATCCAAGCTCAAGAAACTGTGCTCCACATAACCATAACCATTGTAGTCCAGGCCCCTATCAGGAGGAGAGGAGTAGGGTGGACGCTAGCAGCATCCTAGCAACAGGGCATGCATAGAAATGTGGCAACACATATTGTAACTATTTGTTGTGACTAGCACTGGTGGGGGACATACCTGGTCACTAATGACGATTCTGGCATGAGGAAGGGACTGTAATAACTGGGATGATGTGCACGATTACAGCTCTGTGGTACGTTACATACCACGGTGTGTGCATTCTAGCATTACAGTGGTGCCTTACATACGGTGGCATGATAGATTCTAGTATGACAGGGTTGCTTTACCCACAAGGCAATATGGATTCAGGCATGACAGTGGTGCTTATGCACAAGGGCAATACAGAAACCACCATGGCAATGCTTGATTTTCACACTCGTGTACTGTGAACATGGTGAAGCTGGTAGCACTGTAATATGTGTGGCCTGGGTTTGTAAAATTAAAAATTAAAAAACTTGCATGTTGCATCTGCATCTGTCCTAGCTCACTCGGCATAAGCCCTATTGACCCTAGGCAGGTCAATGATGCAATGAGGTGCCACCATTCAAAGGGTGTTTTTCTGAGCATGACCACCAAATTCATAATGAGGGCCTTAATGTCTCTTTATTTTATTTTTGCAGGGTCCTTTTCCTCCCTGCCTTCCCCCTTCTCCATTTTTCCCTACATTTCTCCTCCTGCTTCTTTCTCCCTTTACTGTCTTTCTCACTCTTGCTGAGGATGACCCAACCTTGTTTCATCTGGTGCTGAAAAAAAGTCAGGTCCTCCAAGAAAATAAGTACTAGTGCCCGTCCACACCCCAACCGCCTGCAAACAACTGGCACAAAGTTAGCATTCACCACACCTGTAGCTATCCATATCTTTCAATTCCATGCCCTTTACCAGTTTATAACCCGTGTCATACCATGTCATGGGAGAAGGCCAATGAAATTGTGGCCAGTTTTAGGAAAAGGCAAGTTTCCTTGCAGTGTCTTACAAAGTTCCAGTACAGGGTACCTGCCGCGCACAAGAAGCAACAAATATAACCAACCCTGTTTTCAGGTAATTCACCTATTTTGAGATAACTTCTTTCTTTCATTTAAAATATTTTCTAAGATGCCTAAAGTGAAATAATAGAAAAGTCAGTTGAATTAAATCTGGATTATTTTTAATAGGTCACATTAAATTGCCATACATTTGGGGTGGCCCTCTGAAAATAGTAGACAAGGTAACATTTCGTAGATATAAACATACGTAAGTCAAAGCCCACGTGCTTAAACTCCTTTTCGAAATGTTTTTTTTTTTTTTTACAAAATTAATCATACTTTTAAAGAAGAAGAACTTGTCCTTCTTCTGTTTCAATAATTGTTTGGGCCTAATTACGTGACTGTTAACTTCCAACAATGGAAGAGCATTGTGGGCCTGGAAGTTACATAAAAGGCATTTAGATTCATTGGACACATTGGAAAGTGAAATGATTGTAGAAAATGAATGATCTGACCTCATCTGGATAAAATATAAAAGTGGGAAAGCAGTGACATCACAAACACATTCCTAGTTTTTTGTGTTTTCATATTGTCACTCATTTTCACCAAAAACATTGATAGACTGTAATCTTGGGGTCTGTGGATTCTTCAAACATTAGTTCAGCTGACTTTATATATTAACAATAATAACTTGTTTTTATATAGTGCTTTAAACTAAACTTCAATTTCTAAGTGCTATAAAAAACAGATGTACAGCAAATAGTGAGATCAATGAGAAAATAATGACTGTAACCAAAGTCACACCAACTCCCCATAAATATTATATATGCACAATGTGCTTACTTGTAATATGTGATGCACACACATTCCGGTACCAAGGCCCTGTTCTTCCAATGATATCAGCCCTGATTAATGTTTTAGCAGGGTGATATAAAATGTAAAAAAGCTGACGTAGAAGAGTCCTGCTGACCTTTCCCCACTTATGCATCAGGTAATGAGTAGGTTTGGTATTACTGTTTGTATCTGGCATCAGGCTGCATTCAGAAATTACAGATGAACTGACGATGAACTGCAAAGGCGCTGCACAATATCATCAATCTTTCTCACTGATGATATTGCACGTGAAAGAATGGGGATATACCATCATGGACTAAGTTTGAACATACAGGAAAGATATACGGATTTGTTGCCTGAAATGCATATCTATGATTATTTCTAGAACGATTGTGAAACTGATTGCACTGCAAAGTACCACTTGAATTCCTCAACCTTTAGTTTGCATTTTAAAGTTATTGATGTGCAATTTTTCTGAAAAGACCTTCAATGAACTGTGATTTATACAAAACGATATGCTCCTTTACCAAAGATATCCAATTCTTCAAACACCCTTTGCACATCATTCAGAAATGGATGTCAAGGCCTACCTGAAGCCCAACAAACCCAAAACAGAATTCCTCTTATTGTCAAAGAATAACAAACACCAAACAGCACAAACCTGGGGGCAATGACATGAACCTTGATGGCTCCAAAGGCCAACTCTCACTGAATGCCAAGTCACTTGGATTCAAAATGGACGCCAACCTCACCCGCAAAGAACACATTGTCAAAAGTAATGAAGACAGTCTAGTACCATCTCTCTCTTGTAAAGAAACAGAAACCATTTCTTCCAGAATGTCTTCAGAACTGTTGTTCAAGCCTTCACACTATTGCCTGGTGGTAATGCTCTGCTGCATGGCCTCCCAGATTCTACACTTGCACCTCTTAAGGGCACCCTACACGCCACAGCATGTCTCATCCAGGGCCTGAAGAAATATGATCACTTCACCCCCATCCTGATGGAACTCCTTTGGCTCCCCCTGCCAGCCTGCACCATTTTCAAACCCAGCTGCATCATTTACAAAGCTATCACGACCAGCACCCCCGCTTATTTTGCAGACAAGCTCGCCATCACTGCTGATTCTTAGCACACCCGCAGTCAGGACACTTTCAGATTGTAGACTAAGAATTGTCAGAGAGCAAAAACAAAGCAGCAGACGTTTTCCATCTATGTACCCAGGATCTGTAACAATATTCCTGCATCAATCAGGACTAACCCACCCGGTGCTGCTCCAACTTAGGAAAGAATTGAAGACACGTCTTTAAAGAGCACTGCATCACAATGAATTAAGTGCCCACACCCTAGCTTTCCCTCTTATCAGTCATTCACCATACACAGTGCTCTGCTGCCTTTTGGCTAAGTTAGGGCTATAGATATTCCATATACATTTATACATACAAGCAAGAGAACATAGTACTTAGTAAATGGAGTCTTCACACTTCAGTGTATTAAATGTCTTTCCCTAAAACAAATAATTATATGGATAATTTTATTTGGAACATTCCTTGTAAAGGTCCTTTCTATACTGAGTTAACATCAAATGCTGACAGTAAGATTAATAAAGAGGGTTAATGATTACTCAGCAGACATCTCACCCGCACGAACAGAGGGTAGTTTTTCTTCAAACTTTGGGATCCTTGCATGAGAAGAAAGCTTTTTTACACATGCCACAGCATTAATTAAACATTGCTGTGCAAGTGTATTTTCTCATTCCCTATTTTATAAGATGCACATTATTTGCATTTTCCATTGAAGTGTGTGTTGTAACATTAATAAAAACATTCAGATTGGAGAGGATACATTAAATTAAAGTAATAGGAAGAACTTCCAACTATTGGTAGTAATTTTCTTCAGTTTCAATCCCATCTGCCCTTCCTCTATTTTGCTCTTCATACTTGGTCCAAATTAACCTTAGTTACCCACACATGCAGCACTGTGCAGGATATGTGGTTGGAAGCGTGTTGTCTTTGTTTTGAGTCCATGTGGGAAGTGTTTTAGTGTCATGTGTGGGTGACCAGAGAGGTGTTTTTCTCTTGTCTGTAGACACTGTGTTTAGCGATGTGATGGATGGGGGTTGTGAAAGAGAGAGACACACAGTTTATGACTAGTAGTGTGCTGGCATCTGTTATTTACCCTGCAGGTTCCATTATGATCATGATTTGTTTATATTCTGGTTCCAAATTGATATGCCAAATGTAGCCACACTGAGGTCGTATAACTCTAAGGGGGAAATTATTGCATGTAGATGGAGGCACTATGTTAGATGTCTGGAGGCCAGCAGTGCAGCCAATCTCTTTAGATATTACATGCTTGTCCATTAGTATTTAGTGGTTAGTTATAGTGGGCAAGTCGATTATGCCCAGTGGTGAACATTGGTGCTTATTTAATAGTGAATTGTTATAGTTACACAATAGTTGGGAAGGACAAGATCTCTCTAGTACTGGTGGTTTTCCTGTTTCTGCCATTGTATTGTTGGCAGCTGGATGAGGAAATTGATCTTTCTGGGCTGTGCCTATTCTTGTAGCCGGCTGTAGTTGCTAGCTATTTGCCAGGACCGGTAGTCTGATCTTTACAGTGAAAATAACTAGGTTTTTATGTCTTGTCTGAATTTATTTGTTTCTGTATCCTTATTTAGATTGGCAAGAAGTTCCAGAGCTTTTCCTCTTGTACTGAGAATGATCCACTGTTGATGCTTTTACTTTAGGAGGTATGATGAACCGTGGCGCTAGTCTCTTTCATAGAAGCCTGTTTACTAGTATTCCCTAAACTTCAACTGTAAGTATAATGTAACTTTTCTAATGGGAAGCTCTGTGAATGATGAAGAGTGCCTTCAACATTGACTATCTAGCTACAGCTAACCTGTGAAGGGCCTGTGAAGCTGGCATCCTGTGTTCATTGAGGTGTAGGTTGCGGAGGTGTCTAGATACAGCATTCTGGATTGATTGCAGTTTGTGTCTAAGGAAGCGCAGGCTACTAGGTATCAGCTGTTGGCATAGACCACCATTATGAGGAGGAGCATAAGGGTGAGAATACCTTGTAACTTTTGTTCCTATCCCGGGAAGTGTAAAATGCACCTCTGTGATTGCATGTATCTGTGTACGTATGCATGTGTTATTTATGTAGCTTCAACCCAGCCAAAATGTGGCAGAGCACAGTCAGTGTCAAAGGAAAGGGCACAGTCAATGAGTGAATGGAGAGGTAGCTGGTGTAGTGAATCCTATCTTGTCTTAATGGGTAGCAGGAGTTAGCTTTGCCTTCTGGCTTGCAGACTTGTGCCCCCGTCACCCAGTGACTTTTAACCTACTTAGCTTGCTCTGTTTTAGCACATTTATTTAATTATATCTTTTCAAGATGGCTGCATTGTTTTTAGTTAGGATGATATTTTAATTTCATGCTGTCAGTGCCACTCTGCTAAGGTGTCACTATCAGCGCCAAAGATAGATAAGATGAAGGTTTTCACATTAGGTACTTTCCCATTTTGTGCTTTTGAGGGAACTGTTTATGTATTTGCTGCCCCAAGCATGTCTTGTTATCTATTCTTTCGGAACAGACCTACGTCAGGGGTCCAATCAGATCTGTATAAATGCACCTTACACAGAGAGTCAGAGGGATTCCTACCAGATTCTATCAACGCTATCCAAGCTACACGTCGCCTTGACGTTGACCCAGTCATCGTGTCCTCACGGAGTCTGATCTAGAGACCTCATTCCAAGGTAACGAGGGTTGGGGGCTCGTCTCATGGACATGGTACTGGCAGGTTAGGTTTAACATACCTAGCTCTCTATAGGTTAGTGGTTAGGTTCATCATGCTAGGGTATTAGGGCATATTTCATATCTCATGTCATTTTATGTTATTGCATGGGGGTCTTTGTAGTAATGACTCTTGTGTTCACAATTCTGTTTCTTGCAATGTTCCTTATCCTTATCATTGCAGCCCATGCAGCTTATCGTAGATTGCAGTCTTGTTAATAAAACCTATTGAAAATCTTACGGCATCTCCTTCATTGCCTGTGTTTGACTGAGACATTTTGTTCATGTGAGAAAGGGGTTATCTCTGTTTAACCACGACACTCCCTGAGATGTCGCATTCTTGAGTCCATGCGTAAAAGGCTGATACAAATCACCTCTTACTGTTTGGGTTTTTGGTGAGGTACTGCTTGTGAGGCGCGAGGGTTGGGACGACAGTTGCAACTTGTTGTAGGACTGGCCTAGTCACCTACAAACATAAGTATTGCTGATAGCAGAAGCACTGTGATGTGGTGTTCTTTAAAGAAGTGTCTCTTCAACTCTTTTCATTGTGTAGAACATGTTCCTAGCGAGTCCACTAACATGTGGAATCGTAGCAGGCCTGAATCCATGCTTATGCTGAGATTCCTAACTGAGATTCCTAACTTCCCTTGATGCAGCTGGCGGTGCATGAAGTTCTTGGGACATATGATCATTGATGTTTATACCACTGCCTGCTGGCCACAATCTCCTTTTTGTTGAAGTGCCTATTCTTGGGTGGTCCTTCATCATTTATGCATCTTTGGCGTGGAGACAGTTATCAAGACTTGATATGTTGAGATCTTCTGGACTGGGAATTTTTAGGATGATTTGTATGTCTTTGAATGAGTGTAACTCACCAAGTTGAAGGAATTGGGATCTAGCAAGGGTGTTGGGTAGATATTGAATAGCAGATGAGATAGGAAGGGCCCCGGAGGGAGACTGCAGTGCATGGTGTCTCCTCACCGTCGCCCTGTGGAGCACACCCGTCTTGCATTTAGGAAAGATAAAAATACAGCCCCAATCTATGCTATCCAATACTGTCTGTTGGTGACTCACTGCACAATGTGCCCTGGTTAAGTACCTGCAAATTAACAGTTCGGCTGTGTGTGTGTGTAGAGGGAAATCTATGCAACAAGTCAGTGTGTTTACATATGAGACTTCCTCTAGCGCTCATTCTCTGAGCTATGTTGTCATAATCATCGGTTTGGAATACCATGAGATGGAACATATATTGTTCTATGTACAACAATACAGTTAAATAATGGGAAGGTATAACATAGGAATATATGAAGATCAAAGCCAAGTGAAAATAGTATTTCTTTTAGAGATTGCCTCATCCCAGCATAGACAGGAAGGTGCTCCTGGCTTTTTGTTGCTTCTCCAGAGATGGCGTTCATCTACTGTGTTAAATGTAACACTCTTCATCCAATTTGTAACCGGAAAACCATGAACCTCAGCTCACTTAAGAAGCCTAGCTCTACATCTTTATGTTCAGTTTCTCAAAGTCTGAAGGGGATTTCCCTCCAAAGAACAAATGATTTAAAACATGAAGAAGGGCACAAAGGAGAAGAAAGTTTAAACAGCAGTGGAAACTCTTGACTTGAATCATGCAACTTTAGTATCATTTGTAGCATGAATTGTGCAGCGATGAATCATCCCTCACATATTACTGTATTTCACAAACATTGCTATGTTTTAGTCCTTCATAAGCAAGCTATAGAAAATTAGGAGGATGTCATCTGGGGATGTGGTATTCTGGTTCTCCACAGTCAGCTGGGGACTTTACCATTGTCTACCACACAATGGCCACATTTAAGAAAAGCAGATCACCAGAAGACAAATGTATTGGATGTCACAAATGGTTCCTCGCCTCCGGCAGCCAGCGTGATGCATCATATTTACACGGTACAAGAATAGTGCGGAAACACTACAGTAATTGTGGCAGGCTCTGACAATTCCCTATAGAGGGTAAAATGCAAGTTAAATGCAATGTGAAGTATCACAAGCACTGAGTGTGACAACCAGTCAATCCAAGGCAGATACTTGCATTTGATTCATTGCACCCCATAGCCCATCAGACCAATCACCCAGATCTGGTATGCAGGCCTCAAAATGAGACCATACCACATGAATCAAAGGATGTTTTACGGAAGTTCATCTCTGCATTACCAGTCGTGTACTAACTTCCCTTTCTTGTGCTCAAAAGTGGAACTGTTACCACATAATTCTGACCAAATGTTTTGCAATATTTGTTGAAAGAACCCATTTTAGCACACTTCAACTTAAGGGCTAGGGCAGGAGTAATGCTGTTATAGTAATGGTTGCAAAATCTCCTGCTTCCCCAACAAACTGTAAATGTTTAGGTAATGTACCATGAGTGCTCAAAGAACCTCAATAAAATGTGGAAGTTGGTGATGCAACATTGCAAGCGCTCTTTTGCTGACAGTCTGTGGGCCCTATTCACAAAGGCATTTTGGAGCACGAATACTCTTTTACGTACTCTGTGAAAAAAACCCAAAACATCTAAAATGAGAGTAAAATTGAAATATTTATATACAATTAGTACAAGTAAAAAAATACTGTGCCCGCTTTGCGCTTTTACTAATAGGGAGTTGGATGCTCTGGGGCTGGTGCACCTAAACAAGTACCCCTGTGGTACTAATTCCCATCTCATATGTTTATTTTAATCTGCCCATATGTTTCAGGAACCCATTGTAATCAATTCTCTACTCTTAGATATGATTTGCTGTGAAGAGTGGTGATCTTGCTTTGAAAGGTGGAAGATGCAGGGTCAAAGGTAGAAGTCCATAGTTTTTTGCAGGTATGATGCTTGGAGGCCTGAAGCATTGCACTTTGCCAGATTCCCATTGTGACAGATTTGATGACTTTTGGCACCAGGAGGAGAAAGTGTACCCAGCATCAGATGGGTATTATAGGTGTTCACTAATCAGTCAATGGTTTGTTAGTGCTGCACCACTGAGAGGTACCTGGGATGTTTGAGGTCATGCAGGTGCTTCACAAATGTTTGCTCTCGCCCTATAGGAGACACTGAGGGATAGAGGTGGCGATATGAAGGAGCGGATGATAAAGAGACAAAGAGAAAGGGGAAGGGAAAGGGAAAGAGAATGAGAAAGAGAGAATGAAAGGGAGAGAGGGGAAAAGGGAGGCAGGCAGAAGAAAGAAGGAGACCATAATAAAGAGTGTAGGAAAAGAGGCAAAGGGAAACAGAGATGAGAGAAAGGACAGGCAGACAGAGGTGGAGAGGTAGAGACAAAAGACAAAAAAGCAATGAGAGAAAGAGTGAGATAGAGACAGTGTGTGTGAGAAAGAGATATGAACAGGTTGAGAGAGAAGAGGAGGAGAGAAACGTGGTGGTATGAAAAGAAGCAGGGGGCAAGAGAGAGGGGATGACTAGGAGAGAGAGAGCGAGAGAGAGAGAGAGAGAGCAAGAGAGGCAGACAAATAAATAGGCAGGCAGGCAGGCATAGACAAATGGACAAAGTGAAGGACAATATAAAGGCTGCAAAAAGAGAAAGGGCTGCAGAGATCCATAGATAGATAGATAGATAGATAGATAGATAGATAGATAGATAGATAGATAGATAGATAGATAGATAGATGGATGGATGGATGGATGGATGGATAGATAGATGGATGGATGGACGGACGGACGGACGGACGGACAGACAGACAGACAGACAGACAGACAGACAGATAGATAGATAGATAGATAGATAGATAGATAGATAGATAGATAGATAGATAGATAGATAGTGACAAAGGGTGAAAGAGAGAGAGAGAGAGACGTTTCCAGCACGTGAACCGTTTAGCTTATGGACAAAGGCACCTCTAGTTGTCTATTCGACTTCCAATTCTACCACCACCCATGGCTAAAGATGTCTTAATAACCTCATATGTAATATATGTTAGACAACCAATATTTTCACAGTTTAGATGTCATCATACTCTCATTATTGACACAAACTAAACTGTGCTGGACCTTGCCTCACCAGCCGTCACGCTATTCATGATCGCGTCATTGGAAAACCCAATGATCTGTTGACCATGTTGTACATGACCATGTTGAACATTGCCCCACCACATCGCTCTGCCTATTATCGGGTCATACTCTGCATTGTCCCATTGCACAATGGTGTGCGTTGCCCCATCACATTGCCTTGTTCGTTATTTGACCATGTTCAACATCACTCCTTTACGTTCCATTAATGCCCCAAGTTGCATACTGCTTATCACTTTGCTCTATCTGCTTTTAGGTTATGTTTTGCATTGCCTGTCAGATATGTTTTGTCATTTATTCTGCAATGCTCCTTACTGCACCAAAATACTGGTCATTATTGGGCCATGTTCTGAGCTGTCCCATTATATTGCTCTGCTCTTTTTTGGACAGAGCAATTCTTCAGTGCTCAAGGCGTTGTTCTGCCCATTCTTGGGCTAAACTTTGCAAGTATGGCCTTGACTTCTGCATTCTCAACCACAACATGTAACCATGTTAACACTGACAGCAACTGTGACATTAAATCAGTAGTAATAATATGTGTACCGTACTAAGGTTTATTTGAAGATGGTAAGGTAGTTGTATAAGCTTACAGAAAGAATTATGGTCGATTTGTACTTACTTTGACCGACTTTTAGAGAATATAAAGCTGATGATTCAAATGGGTTTTCAGCTCATTGAGACAACCAGGGCTTGGTAGCACTCACACTCGTAAGAGAAATTATATTTCCAATTTTCGCACCAGATTCTCTGACTTTAGATACTTCCATGTAATCACATTTGTTGTGGCTGGACAAATGTATAATATAGTTACCTGAGGCATGACAAAGGTCAAAAACATGTCTTGTTCAACATAACTACCTAGAAATGAAAATGCAATCTATAATGGTTAGGGGGCGCTAAGTCAATAGATAATAAAATAACCAAGATATGGTGGCTAGATGTTATAGACTGGAACATCAGGAGAAAAGGGAACTAAAGGAAATAACAATGCAATCTATAAAGTTGAGGGCAAACGTAATCAAGAGATAATAAATTAACCAAGATATGGTGTCCAGATGTTACAACCTTGAAGATCAGGAGAAAAGGGAACACATCTATTTTTTCCCACACAATAGAGCTCTTGCAGGGATAAAGTCTTGCTTAGAAAACTTGAAGGTTTAGACCTGAATGGGGCCGGAGGGCTGACAGTCCATTCAAATTATGTAAATTTCATGTGGTTTAAGGTCAGTAATGTACAATCTAAAGGTCAGTGAAAATCAATTGAAATATCAGGTTTTAGAATTGAAGTGTTCTTCTACAATCCCTTTGCAGTGTTGAGAATTAAAAAGATTAACTAGTTCATTCAGCTCTTTGATTGGCTGAAAGTATCTCAGAGTCATTCCAATTAGTGAGTTTTATGGGTATGGAAACCTCAGGAGGTGACCTCTTCCTGGGTCACGTGTTAACTGTCACAGAGGCCTGGGTTGACCTAGCGCTGTCACTGTTTTTCTCTGATTGGCACCTTCTGCTCAGCAGTGACAGATACACTATCTCTCAGTACTGCCACTCAGTTAAAAACACAATTGCCCTGATCTAGGATCTCACTCTAACTATTCCCATCTGGATTAATGAATAAATGCAGACTGTTTAGGAGTGCTGCAGTATCTTTAGGATCACTATATGTATAGTGTCACCTTTGTGGTGCTCTATTATATGCTTTTGGGTAGTAAAGCATAAATTACCATCCAGCACCACGTTACCGTATTATTACTTGTCTTTTTCTAATGCTTGTTTCATTATCTCCTACTCGGTACTTGAAGGATGTGCACCCACTGACACCACTACTACCGGGTGAATGTATGTATATGATTTAGATTGAGGCAGACGGGATACCCATCACCATTGTGATGGAGTAAACCGTCTGCTGATATCTAAATTAGGCCCCATGCTTTTTTGCATCTTTGGGGTCGTGACAATCAATGAACTGCAGTTTTTTTCAGCTGACTCTCAGCAGATATCAACAACATCACAAAAAGAGTAAAATGCACTGCTGTCCATAATCCTTACCTGAGAGTCATTGCTCTGCTCTCATTGGCTGAGTTCCTCTCTTTGATGACCAATCACACATCTCCAACAGTCAAAATTCGAGTGATTGAAATTTTTCTTTGTTCCTTCACCTGTTGTTCACTTCTCATATCTTTATCACAATCATGTTCAAGGGATCTGCTCTGATACATTTCAGGGGAAATGTTTGCAGTGATATCATAACAAAAATAAAAAAGCTGGATTGTAGAGGCTGGATGAGTTTGGATCAGAGTGAAACCAAAAGGACCCAATAGGTGCAAAATATGGAAAATGTAAACATAGTGTACGAAACTCTAGAATCTTAAACTTTAATGTTATTTTCAAATTTTGCATTTAGTTTACGAATAGCAGCTGACCATGCAATCCATCACTGATCCAGATTAAAAAGGACTTAAAACACTTAGGGCCTCATTGACAAGGCCTAGCGGCACACCATGGTGCAAGGGTGCCTGCATTGGTACTAGGCATCAATTTGTGCACCAGTGCAGAGGAAAGTTCAGGGGCGCGTTGTATTTCTGTAAATACGACGCATCTCTGCACTTTCATAATGGTGCAGCGTGGCCCAGCAAGCTGGTTTGCAGCGCCACGCTAGGTCATTTTATTGTAAAGGAGGCTCTTAGGTCCTCATTTACAATGTTTTGGTACAGGGCAGGGCCGCAAGCCTTTTTGCTGCCCTGGCCTGCACCAAAACAAAAAGGCAAGAATGTCCCATATCTACAAGATATGGCACATTACTGTCCTCTTCCTCTGCGCTGGCACCCAAATTGCTGCCATGTGCCAATGCAGGCACCCTTGTTCTATGGTGCCAGGGTGCCTGCATTGCGAGGAGGAGTGTTATTGTGCAGGAAGGGACACCTTCCTCCACAAAAACAATCATGAGAGACATTCAAATCTTTCTCTGTGTGCTGCAAAATGCAGCACGCATGGAAAGAGGAAAAAACGGTGAGAAATAAAGATATTTCTCCCTGTTGCACCTCCCGTATGCCACCCCGGGTGGTGTAGGCTTTTTACCAATTCCTAGGTTCACAAAACGTTGTAAATCTGTGAATGCATCAAAATCCTGGGGCGTTGCTTGGGAACACCCACTGCAACACCCACGGAATGCCTCTTTGACGCAAAGTAAGGCAACGCAGTGACTTGCGCTGCGTTGCTTACCACATATCTACAAGGCAATGAAAAGCCATGCAAAGTTGATTTGTGTGACCTTGTAGATATGGGCCTGCAGCCTGCGCCGCCGGTGTATCACAAAAAGTGACACAAAGGTGGCGCAAGCCGCTTGTAAATAAGGGCCAGATGTAGCAAAGGTTTTTACCCATTCTGTGTCTATGGGAAAAAGTGTTCGTACATATGGCCCTAAGTCCCTAAATGTGCTCAGTCTGCTGAAAAAAGGTGTAACATTTCAGTAAAATAAAATAGTGCTCAAAAGTCTTCATGCACTTGTTAAGAAATGTTTAGTAAGATGTTATCCCAGTGTTAGGCAGTACTTATTTTGTCACTTCATTCTCATGTCTTCTACCTTCTTGCAAGGGCTGCATCTGTCTGCTTTTAGCAAGTTTTTAATTTCGCTTTACTCTTGCTCCGGATCCGGGCCCAGTATAAATGCATGTTGCAGTTGATTATCAGTCTGCACAACTTCCGCATGCCACCCTGCCAAAATCCGAATTAGTGGACAATAGTCATTTCCTGTGGCGCTTCCTCTCTATTTCCGTTGCATGAATATCAGATGACCAGCCCCAGTAAATAGGCTTTTTGAGTTTCCCAACTTATTCGAATTGGGGCAGAGATTCTATGCTAGTCAGAAACTGAAGGTAGGCCAAGAATGTTCTACAAACCCTTAATCCGCCCATCAAGCTTACTCCACAGTCCATTACCTTGGCTTCTACTGTAAAAAACAGAAAATGACCGCTATAGCAGGGGCTGCCCTTCTGCTGTGGCAGAGGAGCATCGCCCCCCTGCTGAACGGAGGAAGCAGAGAAGCAGAAAAATAAAATGATAATAAAAGCATTTTCATTATCATTTAATTTTTCCACTTAAGTAGGGTGGGGCAAGGTCAGCATTCTCCATGTCAAGGGGGGAGGGTAAGGAGTGCTATGTGCAATCCAAGTGTGCATGTCAGTTTGGCAGGCCGACTGACGCCGGCCAAACCGACATGCACACTTAAGGGCATATTTATACTTGTTTTGTGTCATTTTTTTAAACGCAAATTTGGTGCAAAACTAACTCCATATTTATACTTTGGAGCAAGACACTTCTAGCACCAAATTTATGGAGTTAAAGTCATTTTTTGGATGTGGAAACCTACTTTGCATCAATGAGATGTAAAGTAGGCGTTCCTGTGCAAAAAATTACTCTATGGACTTAAATCCATATTTACACCCCGTGCTAAAATCACGCTCGGGATGGGGAGGAAGGGTCAAATAATGGTGCAAAGCTTGCTTTATTTAACACCTGGGTCAGGGCAGGGAGGAACACCATGGAATAAGCCCTCAGGTGCCCTCCCCAGGCCCCAAAGACACCCCCACCCACACCAGAGGGACAGTGGAGGAGGGGGGACCCGATCCTTGGTAAGTATAGGTAAGTACAGGTAAGTATTTTGTTTTTTTTTAAGTGCCATTGGAGGCCCTGAAGTGGGCCCCCTACATGGCACTGGGTGCAATGGCCATGCCCAGGGTCCCTGGTGCCCTGTGCTGGCCATTGTGGTGGTGGGCATGACTCATGTGGTATGGATGGTTTTGCATCAGAAAATGACGCTAGGCTGGTTACAGTCTTTTTTTTTTTACTCGAACCTGCCTAACGTCATTTTTTGGTGCAAAACCCCCTTCTTCCATACTGCCAGCCCCACCCGGCTAATGTAATTTTTTTTACCCTAGCCTACCCTTTGCACCGGCTTGCACCATTCCATAAATATGGTGCCTGGCTGGTGCTCAGAAATGGTGCAAGCCTGTGCTAAACCCTTTGGTGCAAAACTGCGTTGGTGCAGTTTTGCACCAAAAAATATAAATCAGGGCCTTAGAACTCTCCACCCGGCTGTGTTTCACAGCCAGGTGGAGAACAAGTGCAGCTCCTACTCCCTCCCTGAGTGGCATTTCAGCCTGCTTAGGTCAACAGCATGAAAGAAGCATCTGGATTGGATGGGGAGAGGAGAAAGGCAGAAGCACGGACGGGGTGGAAGTGGCAAAGGCGAGGTAGCGTGGCGCAGAAGGTAAGTTGTTCCTTTTTTATTATTATTATTTCTATCCCCACCCCTGCTCTGCCCCACCAGCTCTTCCTGCCAGCAGCCACCTCTGTGCTATAGGAAGTAAAGAGTGATCGAATACCTCAGTACGATGTATTTGTTCCCTTCGGTTTAGATTTACTTGGACAAACATATGGTGTAAAGAAGTGATCAGTGTGTGTGACTTGACTTTAGTGAACTAGGGTGGCCATAAATCAGTTAAGCCAAAAGCCTGTCACATCCTCATGTATGCCTGAAATGCAAATGAGAATCTACACAGATTACTAAGCATCCTTCCCATTCTCCCAGGTCTTATGCAAATTGATTGAAGAGTTGTGGTCCTCAATGTTCAATGGTCGTGGCCATGTACCGATTGGGTCAGTTTAAGATTGTACCCTACGTGCCTCAAGATTGTAAATAAGCATTGTATCCACTCATATTGTATCAATCATATGCTGATCAATGCCTTAAATGCCACGTGTCTCCTGGAAACCTGCAAGATCTTATGCATATCATTTAATCAAATTTTTACCCATAAAATGTTTCTACTGGACCTACATCCTATTCATATTCCAGCAACATATCTTCCATACATTACCCTAGTTGGATTGGTCTCACCAATTCGCAGCCAGTACTGTCCTATTTAAAGTCGGAGTCGGGGATCAGAAGTGACGAAGCACTGGAGCAACTGGACGACTGATGATATTTTGTAAGTTTGGCCCGCTTTTGCATAAAAAAATGACACAAATACGGCACACAAAAAAGTATAAATATGGGTCTGAGGGAGCCGAAGGCCAGGGGCCATGGACGCAAGGTGCTGCATGGAGCTCCTCGGGGGCTGGGAACTGCTGACGGGTTACTGCGGATGTACAGCCTGTGGTACGCTGTATACAACTTATGCAGCTTGTGCTGCCCCCATGTTACGCACGCACCCTAAGCTGCCTCATCACCCCAAGCAGACAAGCCCGTACATTGACTAACACTGATGGTGTCTAGTGTCCACCTGAGAAAAGGATCCTCAGGAGCAGGTAGTTCTGCCACAATTAGCTCCTAACTTCTAACTTCTAACCACTATCTGCATCGGTTACTGCACCAGCTTCTGGAATCACACTGTCTCCCCTGTTTGTTCCTGGTTCCTGGTGCCCCCGCTTACTGTTGCTGCTCATAGCTTGCTGCAGGATGAGGCTGTATGCTATACGGTGCGTTTCTGGGCATTTGTCACTGCTCATCCGCCTGGGGCTGCTGCAGAACTGATCGGAGAGGGGGAGCTGGTCATTATTGTCTGGCCAGGCCTGCTCGTGCCCTTCTTCCATCCTTTCACTGGCACAGTTAAGATAACCCACAGAAGATAATTTTTGAGAAGGGGTGGGGTGGCGCTGCCCAGGTTCAAGGTTGGTCTTGGCTTTGATTTGACCCGACTGTGTGTGGGCTTGCATTGCTCTTATGCCCACCGTCACCCCTTGGGAGAGGATGCAGAGGGGGCATGGTGGAGCCGTGAATCCAGAGAGCAGTGTCAGAGCATTGACTTCTTCATAAGGACACTTTAATAGCCCTACTCACAACAACCTTTGGGGGGGCGCCACAGCCCAACTCTTGCCACTGGGTTCTGACGAAGCAGTGCAGCTGGGACTCCACACTCCACCATGGCTGGTCAACCGCTGGATAGCAGCAAGTTCAGCCTTCTGGGCTTGCTGGTAACCTCACTCTTGCAACTTCCTTATGAGGTCTGGGAAATTCAGGGGGATGCCTCTCCCAGCCCCGACAAGGAAGAAACTAGCCAGAGGCAACAATCCAAGAGGGAAGGAGAAGAAACAAGCAACTACAAAAATCATGCTCGTCATGTCACGCACAGAGCAGACTTTAATAAACCTCCTGGGCCTGGGGGCTGAGGACAAACTAGAGGTGCCAGGGAGCAGTACTTCTTCATCAAGGTTAACTCCTACGGGGGCTATCTGTAGCACATTTGCTCTGTGCACAAAGCAGCTGAAAATATACACAAAGTTCAGCTTCTTGAAGGACGCAGGCTATTCCCTTTTTTTAGGCAATGTAGGCTTTGCAGGCCTACAGACTCCACTACTACCTATGCCACCACCGGAGTCAGGTGGCACCACCGTCGCATCCCAGGACAGCTTCAC